>NC_081414.1:125330635-125930635 GCF_030272615.1 Cryptomeria japonica
TAACTGGCCGAAAGGACAAATGGGCCCCACCACCAGTTACAAGGCTCTTAAGTGAGTCACTGCAGAATGAACTTATGTCCAAAAACATCGAACATGACTAAACACCTTTAAGTAGTAGCCCACCCGTTCTATTGATTGAGGATATTTGAGGTATAATTTAGTGCAAGAGCATAGATGGTTTTGCTCCCAAGATACTCACCATACATATTTCCTTGAGTAGAAACATAGCTTTTTGAAAGGTCACTTGTGGCTTGATAAAAGTGGTGACTCCCCCATCATAGGGATCATCTATTTGTTATGCTCGTGCAAGACTTAGTATATCACATCCTTACCTGCCATGGCGGGATTCATAAGGTATGTAGTACCAAAGTCGAAGAAATGTCAAGATGTGGGCTAAATTTATCACAACTGGCCATTTGACCTTAGGGATAAAAAGTGTTTGAAGTGTGTTCGTTTTACAGACCTAGTGCGAATTGAGCCGACTTCAGGCTTTGGAAATACACCTTAAAATACATCTAAAGGAAGGGTCAAAAACAAGTCCAAGGATTGGGTTGATCTAGACCCATACTCATTTGTGCCTTTGAGGCAACATTCTTGTGTTTGTGTGCTTGCTTTGTTTCCTTGTCAAAGAAAAATCAGAAAATCAATCCCAAAAACACAGTATTCATCCAACATTTCTCAAAAACAAACAAAAATACCAAAACAAAGTACAAACAACAAAGAGACAAAATTTATGACCATTCTTCACATCTTGCGAAAGAAGAAGTGTCATCAGAATATTACCTTGAAAAGAAGACCATTAAGCTCAAAGGCTTTGATCAAAAGGAGGAAATTCTTCTATCTCAATAGACAAATCTTTGTCTCACATAGAGTCTTTCTACATCGCATGCGTCTCTATCTTCAAGGTAAAACAAACGAGTTTGATTCTGAATCATTGAACCGCAGAGCTTTTATGCAATATAGAGCTCTGAGTTATCACAAAAATCAAGGAGGAAAGATTAATCCCAACTTCTTCCCAAACATTTGTATCACCTACAACACAGCTCGAGAAATGCCACCAACGTCTGAAAGGGAAGAAGAAGAGTTTGTCCCATTTGTGACACAAAGTTTTTATTGAAAGTTGAAAACATTTTCATCCATCATCCCACTCATACATCATCACTTCATCATCAATCCATCCCAACTCTCAAAACATTAAGAGGTTCTTGTCCCACGATTCCTTTTTAGATATTGCTTGAAATCAAACACATCACATCACTTTTAGATTGTTTCTACATCTAGGATAAGCTCATCCTAAGAGACACATCTACGCAGGTTAAAACTAGTTCATGAGTGAATCCTCTCATTACTAGGTAGTCAAAATCTGTAACACATCTCAGATTTCTCTACACCTTATCACATCCAAAATCATCAAAACAAACAAGCAATTCAAAGAAAGAATTCTGGTTACATTTACCTTTAGAGTGCTAGAGATCTACAATCCACCAACCATCAATCTTTCATTTCATCACCAACTCATCATCATCTTCAATCAACTTCAAAACAAACTTGCAAACAAAATGGCTCAAACCCGATCACGATCAAGGCAACGAGAAATAGAAATTGAGGAAGAAGAGGACAACCTCAATGAATTTCAAGAAGCACTTGGAGGAAAAATAAAATGATGAAAACCCAAGTACTCCTACTCCGTCAACAATCGAAAGGGTTCAGCATAACCCTCATTTTAACAGATTATTTGATGAAATACTAAGGAGCAATGCGGATGCTCACTTTTTAAGACTCGCTCAAGAAGGAGCCAAACTCCCCTCTGACTTTGATCTTGCCCAATTAAGACAAGCATCAGAAAGACAAAGTCGCCATGAGGAGGAAAGGCGTAGAGATCCCATCAGATATAACATCCCTCGAGGTAACCCACCACCTCCTCCTCCAAATGAAATGGAGATGTTGCGGCAACAAGTCGAGAATCTCGCCCAACAACTTCATAGTGGTGTTAAGACCAATCAATTCTCACTTAACGACATCTGTCCCTATCCGTTTGATAGGAATCTTTATATGCCACCCTTTCCACGCGGGTTCGAAACACCAAAATTCGAAAAATATAGAGGAAAGGGAGATCCCCGCGATCATGTCCGAGAATTTCATTCCGCTTGTCTCGAAGTTGCATATGAAGACACATACCTAATGCGCCTTTTTCCCCAAAGCTTGGGAGGAACAACCACATCATGGTTTTCCCGACTTCCAGGAGGCATTAGAACATTTGAGCAACTCATCCAGAAGTTCCTATCTCATTACTCTTATAACATTGAACGTGACATCACCATGGCTGATCTATGCAATACCAAACAAAAACCAGGTGAACTATTCTCAGTATTCCTGCAACGATGGCGCCAAATGTCTAGCAGACGTTCTCTTCAGTTACCTGAACGAGAACTAGTGGAAATTTTCATTTCTAACTTAAACGAAGAAATGGAATTTCACCTGGATGTCAAAGACACAGACTCCTTTAACGATATGATCACCAAAGGTATAAAATGTGAAAGGGCACTCATCAAGAAAGGACTCATCAAAATCTTTAATGAACCAAAAGATGGTCCTCGCCCGCGATTCAATAGTGATAAACCAAACTTCTGGAACAAGAATAAGAATATCGTCAACGATGGGGTTGTGGATGCTCGAACTATCCAAAATGCACAACCTGTGGTTCGGTTTGCAGGACAAAATCCTCCACCTCAAAATAACACAAATGTTCCTCCTAATCAAGGTCGCATCACATCTCAGGATGAACCAAGACCTCGTCCACAAAAACAAAAACGTACATACACTCCCTTAGGGGAACCCATTGAAACAGTGTTGCGACAACTCCTTTCTCAGAATTTGATCACTCTACCTAAGCTATCCAACTATGAGCCTCAGGTCAAACCAGCATGGTGGAGAGATACTGAACATTGTGAGTTCCATCAAGGACGAGGACACAAGACAAGTAATTGTCATCGATTGAAAGATCTCATTCAAGATCTTATTGATCGAGGAGAAATTGAGATTGAAGGACATGATCCAAAAATGACAAATAATGATCATTTAATGTTTAAGAATCCACTTCCATCACAAGATCAAAGGGGTCCTTCCACTTCCAGACGAGGTCCTGATACCACTGATTATACGCAGGCTGCGTATAATTACACTGTCAATCACCTGTATGATGCCAGTGAACAAATTGCAACTATAACCTTCAAAAATCCCACCTCAAATTGCAATGTTGTTACACGTCGCGGCAAAGTTACCATAAAGGCAGCTCCACAGGGCACCACCTCCAATCCAAAGCAGTACAATCTTGTGGAACAATTAGACAAAACGCCTGCGCTCATATCCATTTTAGAACTATTACGCCTATCGCCATCTCATAAAACAATCTTGGATCAAGCACTCCAAGAGGCGTCAGTCCCTGCAAACCTGAACACAGACCAATTTCAAGCCATGGTTGGAAATCTAAAGTCATCACCTTGTCTCACTTTTTCCAAAAGTGACAACTCTTCGTTCCAGCAACCTCATAACGCCTCACTCCACATTGAAGGCTTTGTCAACCAACACAGGATCAAGCGAGTCTTGATAGATAATGGAGCAGGCCTAAACATTTGTACACTACAGTTGGTCACAGCATTGGGATATGCAATAGAATCAGTGGATCCTCGCAAGAAGATCACCATCAAGGCCTATGATGATGCAGAGCGTTCATCCAAAGGAGCGGTGGTGCTACCAATCCGAGTGGGCCCTGTGGTAAAACACATAATTTGTCAGGTTCTGGACCTTCCTCTGCCATATAATCTATTATTAGGAAGACCTTGGATACATACCATGCAAGCCGTTCCATCTACCTACCATCAATGTATCAAGTTCCCACATAATGGTGCAGAGATCACAATCCTGGGTGATGCAAATCCCTTTGCATTTTGCCATAATATCAGCCATCAACCAGAGATTACTGTTCCTAATAATAGGGAAGCCATTTCCTCCACATCATATGTAAATCCCACCTCTCTTGCCAGTTCGAACACCCCTATACCCAAGCAAGAAAAGCTTAAGATGAAAGTCGCAGAGGAAGGTCCCGGGGAATATAACTTAAGTCAACTCTTTTGTGTGGGACAAATGCCCACTTCTCCTAGAACACATGGTAAACCACAGCAGTTACTCCAGCAACGACTAATCACGCCAGCATGTGCCTTAACACCTTTCATCCTTGGAAAGAGTCAAGAGGAAGAAACACAAGATGAGGACCTAGCGGACTGGATCTATAAAGATCCCATCACCACTGACAAACCGCAAGTTACACTTCCTACGGAACAATATGGCAAAGGCCTCCTCATTATGCAAAGAATGGGATATGATGGTCAGAGTGCTTTGGGATACTGCAAACAAGGACGACACGAACCTCTACTACCAGAATTCAAGCCCAAAGGTAATACAGGCCTTGGCTTTGAAAAAGAGATCCTTCCTAAACTCAGATTTAAAGGAAAACCTAGCAAACCATTTTGCCCACCTACTGTAAAGAGGACACCTTTCATAATCAAAGCACCATCAAGCAATATTGCCATTGCCCCATCGAGGCTCACAACCCCACCGCAACCATCACCAGTGCCAAACATACCACCAATCGAACCAGTAATCCCGTCAATAACACCAATAGCAGCAGCAACTGTATCAGAACCCGCAGCAACATCTATGGCGCCAGTAGTTCTAGCAGAAGCCACTGAGTCACCATTACCAATACTTCCAGTAACAAATCCTTTAAACCCCATCACGGTTCCTGCAGCATTGATCACCACAAAAGTACATAAACCAATCACGCCTGCAGTATTTAACTCCAAAGACATCCCAGTATGGTATAGCAATCGGATGCTGGAAAGTGATTCAGAGACCGACTCACATGAGTGGGAATTCGATTCAGTGCAACTTAACACTTCAGATGAGGAAGACACATCACCACCTCCGCCACGCAAAGACATTCCTGTTTACGGAGAAGCACAGATAAAGACCACTTGGGTACCTGAGCTGGAAACATCTTCCACAGACCCTACGTCTCATCCTACGCCTGATTCTGATAGGGAAAGTACCATCAACTACCTTCACCACACTGTTTTAACCCTCACTGATACATCTCCCGCACTTAACCTAATCGATGACGTAATGCCCATTGTCCACCCTGAACTCATTGAATGGAACCAACCAAATCCCCCATGTCTTGACCTCTTCCAAAACGATGAGGCTATCATTGACTTTTTGGAATTAAGGGATAATCTACCAAGCGGGGATCACAAAGCTGGATTCGCCATTGAACTTAATAGCGCAGCATACTTCGGGGCGGATGCCAAACCCTTCAGCTGCAAAAATATAACATTAAAACATGGATCTTCCAATAAAAACCACACTGTGGCACTATTTGATCCGACAAAAGTAAAAAGAAAGAGCGTATCCAATGGTGAAAACCTCTCTGAGGCGCCTGAGGATGAAGGGTTTGACATCCTCCCTGCTAGTACACAACAGGAACGATCAACGATTCTTATCGAGGAAACCAAAGAATACAATGTGGGGACTCCTGAAAATCCTCATATCATACATCTGGCATCTCTTCTCACTCCAGAGGAACAAACTCAATTTATAGAGTTCTTCCAACAGCGTCAGATCAACTTTGCATGGTCATATGCAGACATGCCTGGGCTTGATCCAGATTTAGTCATGCATCATCTCACAGTAGCAAAAGGAGCCAAACCTGTCAAGCAGAAGCTTCGTAAGATGCATCCTCAGATTGCCGTGCTAGTCAAAACAGAACTCAAGAAACTCCTGGATGTTGGTTTCATTAGACCAATTGATTATGCAGAATGGATCTCCAACATTGTACCAGTTGGCAAACCAAAAGGGGGCATCCGCATTTGTACTGACTTCAGAGATCTAAATAAGGCATGTCCTAAGGATGACTTTCCCATACCAAATATCGACATCATAGTGGATTTGACAGCAGGACATGCCATGCTTTCACTCATGGATGGCTTTTCAGGATACAATCAAATAAAGATCGCACCAGAGGACCAACATAAGACAGTCTTCACATGTCCATGGGGCACATATTGCTGGAATGTAATGCCTTTTGGTCTAAAGAATGCAGGAGCGACCTACCAAAGAGCAATGACCACCATCTTCCATGACATGATGCATACTATGATGGAAGATTATGTGGATGATTTACTAGCAAAATCACTTACTAGAGAAGGACATCTTCACATCTTAGATAAAATCTTTGATAGATTGGAACAATACCATGTTCGACTCAACCCAAAGAAATGTGTCTTCGGAGTGACCTCCGGGAAGCTTCTAGGATACATTGTCTCAAGCAAAGGTATTGAGGTCGATCCGGCAAAGGTTAAGGCAATAATGGACATGCCACCTCCAAAGAATATCAGTCAGCTAAGAACACTACAAGGACGGCTTCAATCCATCCGCAGATTCATTGCACAATTAGCCGATAAGTGTCACCCATTCACACACCTGCTACACAAGAACATCCGCTTTCAGTGGGATGACAAATGCCAGCAAGCATTTCAGGCGCTTAAAGACTATCTCATGAATCCACCATTGCTGATGCCACCAGATCCAAGTAGACCATTATTGCTCTATATCTCAGCAACAAGTACAGCACTGGGTGTGCTACTGGCACAACATAATGCAGAAGGAAAAGAGTGTGCTATTTACTACATCTCTCGCACACTGGTTGGCTATGAACTCAATTACACACCTATTGAGCGAGCTTGCCTCGCAGTAATCTTGGCAGCCACTAAATTGCGACACTATCTATTGACACACAAGGTGCAACTCATTGCAAAAATTGATCCACTCAAGTACTTACTCAGCAAAGCAGCATTGACAGGTCGTTTGGCCAAATGGGTAATGATTCTAAGTGAATTCGACATCGAGTATGTGGACCGTAAAGCTATCAAAGGTCAGGTCATTGCAGATCAATTGGCCGATGCACCACTCATAGGCGATCATCCTCTCATTTCCAATTTTCCAGATGAAGAGATATTCATGATTACAGAAGCACAGTCATGGAAATTATACTTTGATGGTTCATACACTAGGCACGGCTCGGGGGCAGGCATTCTGTTTATCACACCTCAAGGTGATAGCATCCCGAAGTCTTACAGGCTCACATTTCCATGCACAAACAACATAGCAGAGTATGAGGCTTTGATCACAGGACTCAGGCTAGCCATACAATGGAAATTAAAAGAACTACAAGTATATGGCGACTCACAACTGGTCATTCGACAAGCAACTAATGAATATCAGACCAAAGATGATAAACTCATGCCATACAAGCAAATGGTGGACACTCTAAAGACATCATTTACTACTATCACCTTTGAGCAGATACCAAGAGATCAGAATCGAGCTGCTGACGCTATGGCTACTATCGCATCTCTCCTAGATCTTCCACAGAATTCAACACGCTACGAGTTCTTGGTAGAACAGCTTTGGATTCCCGCTTATGATATCCCTGAATCTGAAATGATATGTTGCCTTGTTGGTTCTGAATCCCCATGGTACGGTGAGTTCTACACCTATCTCCGCGATCACACCCTTCCTCCCAACCAATCAAATAACCAACGTAAAACCTTCATTCGTCAAACTGCTCGATATACCATTATTGCCGAAACCCTATACCGACGCAGTCTTGATGGTACTCTCCTTCGATGTCTAGAACAAGGTGAGATAACAAAGGCTTTGGAAGAGGTACATGAAGGAATTTGTGGGACTCACTCAAGTGGTCCATCACTAGCCAAGAAGATCATTAGAGCTGGATACTATTGGCCATCTATGGAAAAGGACTCCTATTACTTTGTCAGAAAATGCAAGAAATGTCAAGTTCACGGTGACCTGATACATGCACCAGCTCAAGAACTGCAACCAATCACAACACCATGGCCTTTTTGTCAATGGGGTCTTGATCTTGTGGGTAAAATCCATCCATCTTCATCCAATGGCCATAAATTCATTATTACCGCCACTGAATATTTCACCAAGTGGATCGAAGCTGTTCCACTTACCCAAGTCACCGGCAAGCAGATCGCCTCATTCATCCTCAATTACATCATCTGCCGGTATGGTGTGCCCATGTCCATTGTCACAGATAACGGTCTTCCTTTCAAAAATCAGGATGTTCGTGAGCTTTGTGAGAAATTTCATATCCAACACCGCTTTTCCACTCCCTATTACCCACAAGGCAATGGTCAGGCCGAAGCATCCAATAAAAACATATTGAGAATCCTAAAGAAGACAGTCAATGATGCCGGTCGTGATTGGCATGTTCAATTGAATCCAGCATTATGGGCATATCGAACTAGCATTCGAACCCCTACAGGTGCAACTCCTTATTCATTGGTCTATGGTGCTGAAGCTATCTTACCTATTGAGGTCGAGATACCATCCTTACGAGTTTCCTTGCATAATCTCATCGATGATGAAGCCTACAGAGTATCCCGTCTTCGGGACTTAGAGTTACTTGATGAGAAGCGACAAGCTGCATACAATCACCTCAAAGCCTATCAACAGCGCATGAGTAGAAGCTACAATCACCGAGTTAGATCTCGTACATTTGAGGTAGGTGATCTTGTTCTTCGAGAGAATCCTCGCAACCAACCAAACAGAGAACATCAAGGCAAGTTTGAATCAAACTGGCTGGGCCCATATGTTGTCACTGCTGTATTTGGGTCCGGGGCATATCAGTTGGCTACATCAGACGGAGAACCGCTCACAGATCCAATCAATAGCATGCACCTCAAACGGTTTTATACCTAAGGTGTACAAGGCATCAGGCTCCCCTGCATACTAGAAAATACCAAAAACATTCAGAAAAATGTCCTAAAGAAAATACAAAAACGTAAAGAAAAATCATGCATCCAAACGGTGAACAACCACTCCAGTGGCACCTTGGGTAAGTACGATGGCGAAAACCTGGCAAACAGGAGCCACTCGTAAAGGCAATGGCTTCAGTATCTTTCAGGCTCGTTGCGATCACATTCATACATACACACATCCATCCATCTAACCATGGCTTGTTATTTGATCTGTAATCCAAGAAAGTACTTCATGCGTCTAGCATCCCGCTTTTTCATAAATCATGTCCAACTTGGGGGCAATGCCCTTACAATCTAGATGATGGAAGTGGATTCTACATTACTGGTGATTCATTGGCAAAAACATTCAAAAATGTCTCGCAAAATACAAAAACATTCAAAAATGTCTCGCAAAATACAAAAACATTCAAAAATGTCTCGCAAAATCCAAAAACATTCAAAAATGACTCACAAAATCCAAAAACATTCAAAAACTATTACACAAAATCCAAAAACATCAAAAAACCCATCGAAAATCACACAAAAACATGGCAACACCTTGTACATACCCATCCATGTAGATACCAAAATAAACATTGACAAACTACTCACACAATGACCATTTATCAATCGACTACACAATCCACATCCAACAAATCAGAAACTGTCTTTAAAAACAAGGATGCATCCTTCCTTATCAAAAACAAAGACAAGATGACGTTTTCTTTGACAAGAAAATTATGTTAAGCTGTCAAATACTTGGTTGATTTGTGAGTAATTCATTTGTTTATCTGTATCGGGATCTTTTCAACATTGTTTTGTATCGTTTGTGCATTATTTCCGATGAAGTTCTGGGGCATGTACTAATGGTGTCTACGTGGGAAGTTCACCAAGCTACGTGATCTTATGCCAAATACAGTCATAGATCACTACGGCTTGCTGACTACAGCGTATATCTCGACCATATGAGCATGAACCATTACCAAGGATCCATATTCTTTATTCTTTATGTATATATTATTTGTTTACAGGTACAATGCTCATCCTTTGGTTCCTCCTACCTCGTCCAAACTGGATAAAGGTTTTATTTCTTAGTACGGTATGCACTTGTCTCAGGATATGATCAGCCTAAGATCAAGGAGGACGATCCAAGTCATGCATGAATAGAGATAATCCTTGTCTGTTCCGCAAGCAATACTCAGGTCAACTTGATCCATTATATCAAGTTGCTTGTATTAACTTGCTATATAAAAATCCATGTACGAAATACTCTGGTCATCTTGAATCTTTATGTCAAGTTGCTTGTATTTTCTTACAACATTTTAAAGCTCAATGATGAAAAATAAAGCACCATGGGTCGTCATTCCATCTCATTTGTATATATTGCATTTCGTTGCATTCCACCCATCCATACATTCATAATAGCTGCATATCATGCATACGTAGTCATAATAATGCATACTCTATTTTATTCATCTTCTTCCATAGGACTCGATCCTAGTCCTCCATATCTTCTATCTAACATCAAATCCCCCCTCACCCTCCCTATCTTGATCATCAACATCATCCTAATCCCTTCATCGCTTCCCATCCTCATTCATCCACACAATCTAGCAAGTTGCTCTGTCTACATAGATACATCGACTCCCACACACCTAGACTATCAACAGATACTCTGATCAAGTATCTTCGGGTCTCAACAGGTAATCGATTATGGTAATCCTAGACTACATCAGGCATTTATCATAATGACCTAGTCTCAACGGGACTGCCATGATTCCCCACAACCATCCATCACATGCACACACTATCAATTGATCCACCAATCAAACACAATCCAACAGACAATTACATCAATTGTCTACGTCTCAACGAGTATTTTGCTTCATATACCTTGACTTCATCGGATAATTACATCAATTGTCTAAGTCACCATCAGGTCACTTTGATTCACTTACTCAGACTTTATCATGTTCAAGCGACCAACTGACATCAACTGTCACGCTTTGACTTGACCGGGGCAATTCAACCGATTGCACCAGATTGTCCAACCAATTTTGATCAATTGTATAGCATCAATCAAAACCCCACACTACATCTGCTATGTATCTCTTGCATGACCTCAGGGTACTCGCTGGCTTGTTGTTTCTTCATATTCACTCCATTTTCTCCCATTCTTTCATCATTAGTTCTAATTTCTTCTATTCTACATCCCCTCCACTTTTCATTCTTTTTCGAGAGATCATCCGATTTTTCAAAAAAAATTCGGCCCATCTCTCGAGGGGGCATACCACCCATTAAATGTACATTTTATGGGGCATTTCTTCACACCTATTTTTCTTTCTTTGAAACGACGCGATAAACCGCACCGTCTCAAAGAGGGGCAAATGTAGTCACATAAATTTGTCCACTTAATTAAATGAATACTTAGTATTTATTTGATTATTTAACCATCAATTAATGAATTAATTAAATTAATATTTAATTAATTCATCTTAACCCTCTTCTCCTATTAATTAAATAAATTATTCAATTTATTTGATTTAATTCACTTAACCAAATTCAGACCATTAATTAAATAAATAAATCATATTTGTTTAATTAAATATTCTCTCACATTTAAATAAATTAATATTTATTTAAATCCCCCAAAATCCCACCTCTCACATTTAAATAAATAATTTATTTAAAATCACCTTTATCCTCTACCCACTTGTATTTTCCTACAAATGCAAGTTGCACAACTATTTTAAATAAATCATTTATTTAAATCACCTTTATCCTCCACCCACTTGCATTTTCCTACAAATGCAAGTTGCACAACTATTTTAAATAAATTATTTATTTAAAATCCTATTTATCCTCACCCACTTGAAACCTTTAATGGTTTCCCTTAAAGTATTCAAACTTGATGGCTTTAAAGTCTTCAAACTTGATGGCTTCCTTCTATAATCTTCTTAAGACTTTAATGGTTTTCCTTAAAGTCTTCAAGCCTTTAATGGTTTCCCTCAAAGTCTTCAAGCATTTTAAATGCTTTATCTTCTTTTTCTCATTTAAATAAATTAATATTTATTTAAATATTTATCCAAATTCAACTTACACCATTTAATTGAAATAAATGATTTTATTTTAATTGAAAATACCAAAATTTCTCCCACTTGCATTTTCCTACAAAATCCACTTGTATGCCTAAACCCCTTCTAGATTCTTCTAAACCCTTCCTAATTAGCCTAAATTCATCCCTTAAATATTGTCACATTCCTAAGCAAATTGGAGTCACTTCTCAAAGACTCCAAAGTCTTTGAAAAGCAATTAATGCTTTGTGTGTTCAACAAATTAACCCTCAAAGTCTTGGATAACCTTTGAAAGCTTTCAACCTTCAACCACTAAATGGCTCAAAGTCTTTGATAACCATTGAAGGCTTTCAACCTTCAACCACTTAATCCCCAAAGTCTCCAATAACCATTAATGGTTACCTCAAACCCTCCCACATGGTTAAAACATTTGTTTTGACTCAACCTCTACCCAACCCAAGGGTCTCATCAAGCCTTTAATGCTTTGACCATGATTATCTCTTAATCATTTGCACAAAGGTTTATCCTTGGATTAACTCTTAATCCAATGGGTAATCTTAATTTAGACTTGACCCTTACCTTATAGATAACCATGAGGTCTTCTCAGGCCTTTAATGCCTCCAACCTCTTCTCTCAACCCAATCCTATGTTGACACTTGTCACCATTTTATTGGTGCCAATTGTGCACATGGATCCCCAACTTTCAAACTTGGCCCTTGATTAAACCATTCAATCTTAACCCTTCATTTCCCCATTTCTTCTATAAATAGAACCCTTCTCCTCAAGCAAAAGGAGAAGCATTTTAGAGTATTGTTGTTATACTGGCATTAGCATAGAGCTTTTTCATAGCATCACTATCTACTCTTGCATAGTATTTGCTTATCATATTCAACCATCTTGAATCTCCATATGGCATCCATGGCTAGTGCTAAAAGCTGAGAGCTACACTCATTTGGGACTTGGAGAGGAGAGGAACAAGGGAGGAGCAACTATGAGCATCTTGATTAGCTATTTCATTCTATGTTTATATGCTTTCTATTTCATGCTTAATATCTCTCTTGATATGCCTGTTTAGGATAATCTTTTGTTGCTAACACTAACGTTTGTTTCTTGTGCTCTTGTGTGTGTTGCCATCAAACAGATTTTCTAATCCTTTTTGCAGAGCATCACATATATATGTGTGTGTGTACATACATTTATGTATGTATGTATGTATACACACACTCACACACACGCGCATATATATACATATACATACATTGTGTGTGTGTGTGTGTATAGTTAGAAAGAATATATGTACTGATATATTTACATATGTTATATATGTATATATATACCTATATTCTTGAACAAGGATAACTTTAAGAAACCCCCCCTTGGGTAAAGGTATAAAATCCTGGAGATTCTTTGATTATTTTGGGGGATTTTTTTTTTTTTAATGGTAAGTGCTATCAGCTGTGGGGATAGCGCCCTATATTAATAAAAGAAAATAAATACATAGTTATGTTATCACATATCCAAAAATCTCTTCAACTAAGGAGAGAGCATAGCTACAATAAGAGCCCGACTACATAAACCTTGGCAAATACACCCTAACCAACCCGAACATCAAAAACCTAATTTTGCGAGAAAATATTATTTTAGTGGAGAATTTTTTTTTATTAAGGAAAAAATATTAAATTTCATTCGCAATTTTTTCTCGGTTGCGTAAGAATTGTACGAAAATTAAGACGAATTTTTCTTTCTTTTTGGGAAAAAAAATAATTTTATTGGCGAATATTTTTCTATTGCGTGATTTTTTTTGGAAAATTAAGGAAAATGTTTCAGTATTTTTGGGGCAAAATAATAATTACAATGGCAATTTTTTTTCATATTGCATGAAAAATGTAGAAAAATTAAGGCGAATCTTTCATTATTTTGGGGGGAAAATAATAATTACATTGGTGAATTTATTCTAGTCACATAAAAATTGTAGAATAGTTAAGGAAAATCTTCCATTACTTATTGGAGAAAAAAACTAATATAGTAAACACATCATATCTTAGTTGTAAGTGTCCTGCATATTCATATGAAATCTTTTAGAAAGATGTTTTTTCGCACATATGAAATCTTCATCAAAGATTCTCTGCTATCCTTTTTGCATAGAAAACATTGCACATATCAAAGGAAGAAAAATATGGAGGATAGCACAAATTTAATATTCAATGAGAAGCTGCAAATATTAATCTGTGTTGACAGGTGTCAGGACTATTGGAATGAAAGAATTCTTGTAGTATATTTTATATTAGGAAATGACATAATCACATAAAAGTGCATCTCACATAGATTAATACAGTATGTGGAATAATCCAAAGTATTGACCTGACAGTGAGTTGCCACCACTTCACAAATCAAGAGATAGGGTCATTATTCGCATGCTACATTTCAAAATGTAGATGATAGACATATTTCTAGAGATAAGTTTTTAGGAAGTGTTGTTGCCTTGCTTGCAGATGTTTTAAAATGAAGTGCATAGAAGGTGCAACTGAATTCTAGCACAAGGAGATATGGATGAAGGTTTACAGATGTCATGAAGTAAAGCAAATTGATGACTTACCTTGTAGTTGGAGAGATTTTAAAATAGCCAAAGATAACTAGAGGTATTTTAAAAGGCTTGAGTGCAACTACAAGCTTCGCCTGCAGTTGAAAATAATTTTGATCTCTCTGGCAACCTCCATTTCTCCCTTATAATGGGTAGAATACAGAGCTAAAGTTGGGTGAAGACACTGGAGATGTGGTTTTGGAGTCAAGAATCCCTACTTGATCAAAACTCTCAAAGTTCTCCCCTACCAGGAAATGCAATGAGAATATTGTATCCTAGTATCCTCTGCATCAATAACCACCACTGTGCGATAGTGGCATGGTTCATAAGGTAGTTCACATTCATGGAAGATTTTTGTGTCTCGGCACCAAATCTTTCATGTATACTAGCCTGGCGGTTTTATGGCATGGTATACATGCAGTACATGTTACATATTCTTGTAAATGGTCGGTAGCTTGTTGCATTCCTTATGATTATAAAAGGAATACCAAGGTAGTAAAGAAGGATTCTAAAATTTTCTTATCTCTAGGGAGATTAGAAACGGGGATTTATCTTGTCTATTTATTTAGGGTGGTTTCATGGTGAAAGAAATTAGAATGTACACTTTCTCTCAGTAGTTTTTCAATTACTTAATGAATAGACTACTATATTGTTGCTAAGATTGTCTTCATTTGTACTTCCAGATGTTACATGAAAGATGAATCATAATATTAAGGATATTTTGTTTTGTCTTAGCAATTTCTTTGTCAATGTGTTAACGTTGGGCATTAATTCTAGAGTGTTTCACACTTCACTCATTTGAAATGATCTTATGCTTGGGTCTACATTCTTGATCTCAGATTCGACTCTATTGTTGTAACTTGTATCAAAAATTAAAAAAAATAAAAACAGAAGATATATATATTATTAATATATATTGCATAAGGCAACTTATGGTAAGTATGCATTTAATGAGACATTTCTGATGAAGCCGATGGAATGCCTTTAAATTGGGCATTGGGGTATTAACATATTTCCACATTACATATTCGAGTTGGAAACATAGAGGTGGGAGTGATGGACATGCCGCTTATTCTTAGGGAAATGAAACAATAGACAATGTTTGTAGGTGAAGTCATTGATAAACATTTAGGGGGGCCTTGGTGAATGGCCACCTGTGCATAATGCATGCGGTCAAGACAGTGTGGGGTTGGAGTTTCTAATGGCATATCACAGACCTAGGGTCAGTTTGGACATTCCAACCTTTTTTCTTGCCATGGTGTTATATATGAGGGTTTCCAAGGAGTGGGCGAAAAAACTCACCGAGATGTTGCTCGAGCATGCATATTTGCGCGACATTGATGCAGTGGTTGATAATGTGGATGAGAACCTCCTCATTCCCCTCCCAAAAAAATATTACATTGGAGGGGTTTCTAAATTTCAGATTGTGCAAACGCAACATGCCCAATTGTTGTAGGGACAAAAGAGTGATACACTATGTTGTATCAATTTCCTTTTGTATGTAGCCAAAATCAAGGAACCTAAGGAGGACGATTGGCATTGGGACTACCTGGCCACTAAAGGGTTGCTAGATGAAGTTGAAAATGATGAGGCGGATGCAACTGAGATTGTAGGGGCAGTGCAGTTGGGGAGTAGAGAGGAATGGATTAAGGACGATAGACACAGTGTGGAGGAAATTGCAACAGGCAAAGCTCATGTTGACTGGGGATAGGACTGCTAGCTCATCTTACAAGCCAAGAAAGTCAAGCAAGATAGAATGAAGGAGGAATGTGAAGGGGGCTCAAAATGTCTCCTAGTCCTGAAGTATGGTGTAGCTTCTTTGTTCTATTTTTATTTTTGTATTGTGCGTTATGGTTTGTTAAGTTTTTTTGTTAAGTACTTGTGCCATATTTTATGTCACTACTGGACATTCAATCGGAATATATTTTTGGCTACAAACCATTTATACTGTTGTATCTTTATTTTTAATGTTATCTTAACATAATGGTTGATGGCCATACCTAGCTATTAACCTATCATATGCAAATTATTTCATGATAATATCATTTCTATAAAAAATTTATGTTTGGTTTGCTTCATTTTGGAAGTTGGTGAAGTTGTATTTGTATGAGATACAAGTAATAGCTAGGGTTTCAAAATAAAACTTAAAACAATTCACTCTACAACTCTGTTACTGTAGATGATCAATTAGGCTCATGAAATTGAAATACACAAAGAAAGCAATGATTAATGTAACAAATGTAACTATAGCCCGCACAAAAAACACTAAGCTTAAAGCCTTACAATGGTAAATTTAAGTTACAGGCAATGTCTTTAATTTTATTATTTTTTACTTGCTATAGTTTATAAAAACCTTCAACACAATTGAGTTAGCTTCATTGAGCACTTCTGGATAACTCCATAATCCCGCAAAGATCCTGGTCATTAATCTTATAGAAGACAACCGCACATTATCACACTTAGGAGATGAACATGTTGGACCCACGTCCTAGCCATGTTATGTGGCTTTCCACAAGAATTCATTTAGTATTAAAGTGTATTTCATCACTATTGGTGGGGCCCATGCGGGCGAAGTTAGTTTTGATGAGCATATTTGATTAATTGGGCAACTACGCAATGATTTGGGTCGTTGAATAAATAGGAGGTGACCACTCAATACTATGGCTTACGTGGAGGATAGATTGGGCCAACCCTTTCCGATGTGTCCTTTGACCTCCAACATGCAGAATCTTATCGGTCCACTTAATAAGAGATTGACGTTAATAGGGCCCATGTGCCATGTGTGCAGGTGGGGCTGGGGATTTAAGGTGAATGGGCATCTTGATATAACTATGTATTCATGCAGTGATTTATTTATAATATTTCTACTTTTGAATATTTATAATATTTTCAATTAATACTTTTTAATTTAGTAGTCATAATAATATTTAAAATTTAATTTTTAATAATATTTGTTTGGTGTTGTGGTGCAATATTTGAAATTTAATATATTATTTATATTTTAATGGTAATTTATAAAATATAAATAAATAATACCATTGAGGGAAATCAAGTTATATCAATTTTTTATTGTAAATTCACTTACATTTGTTTTAGAAATTGAAAGAATTTTTTTTTCTCTGTAATAATATGTTATTTTATTCATATTCAAAAAGAAAAATATCGCAGAAGAAGTAAAATTTCCAGAAGAGTCCATAAATTCCCCAAAACACCCAAAAAACTAAACCAAAAATCCACCCAACAACCATAGTACCACTACATATGATTTTATGAAAATACCCTATCCGCCATTATCGATCTTTTGCAAAAAAATCACTCGCAGTATGCATGTATTTTATTAATATTTAAACAATAAGATTACAAAAAGTATAGTATATCTACCTTGTTCATCCAAAAAAATCACCTACCAGATCTAATTCTGAAACCAACACCAAAAGACCCCCCATTTGATAGATGCCAAAAGCAAAAAACAACAACCCAAGACGACTAGCAAAACAAAGACATGACATATCATTATGCAATTAGTTATTTTGAGTAGACTCATCTTGAAAATTCGATAGAGCCATCACCACATCCAATGTACATTTCCTCGACCTCAACTCATGACATGCCTCCACCCTAGCCCCCTCATGCATCGCCCGCATTACCTCTTCCACACACATCAACTCTATAAAGGTTTTCAAAGCCTCCCAACTGTGTCTAGCCAAAGCCTTAAATCTTGCTTTCAATTCATCTTCTTTCCATCCTACAAATGGTATAGGATTCACTAAGACATTCAAACCTTTAGAGACATCAATCCCCACTCCCAGGATGACCCATTCAAATATAGAGTCTATGCCTTTCAAATACTCTTCATCAATTAAATCTTGCAGCACCTACTACACCTTATCCACCGAGTCCTCAAATTCTAATACCCACATTGCAATTAGGGAATAAATCTTCATATTTCTGTGATACCGATGACCCACGTGTATAATTTCCTCTCCCATAATTAGATTCATCGCCTCCATTAGTCTCTCATCCTTGAAAATAAATAGACCTTGCAATTGTCTGTTTGTCATTGCCCACAAAAGGCACTAGCTTCTTCTCTATTTTGAAAGTAAAAATCACCTCCATTACACCAGTCTCTACAACAGCATCACCTTTCACTACTTACCTTTCAAGCAATACAACTCAACCTTTGCTCAAGCTATAAAAAGGTGAATGAGTAATGCGAGGATGAAAAAGGTAAATATAACTATGAACCCAACTTCATTACATCCAATGCCGTCGTCCTTCTTTGCTGACAATTGCCAAATTCATCAATGCATTATCATAAATACATTGTCCTTTCTTTTCCCTCAAATTTGTCTTCTTGATACGACATTAACTCCACCACCACTATACACCAATTAGCTTGGCCAACTCCCATCACTTTGAACTTGCACAAATCAAGGAGTTGCCATAAAATCATTCTCTGCCACCACACCATCCGTTGACACACTACGAAAATCTTCAAGCTGATATTCGTGATGTTTGAATTGTACTTCTGTATTTAGCAATGACAAATCATCACGTCTAGGCCTATGAATGGGCCTAAAAATTTATTCATTACAAATATTAGATTAATTTATTCACTTGTTTATAAACTACATTAAATTTTATCTTTAATTTAAATTTTACTATCGACAAGGTGCAAGTGCTAGTTAACTATAAGTCTACAATTAATTAATTAATCAATTTTATAACTATTGCATGACCGCAGATCAACGGTAAAAGATCAATTTCAATCTGAAGTTCTGAAGGACAAAGGTTTCTTCAAAACATTCTATGGAATATAGACATGTGTGTGCATTGTCTAATTAACTTTTATAAACTATATATTTAATTAACTCCAAGTCTATACTGAATTAATTTTAATCAATTTGGTGATCGTTGAATGATTGCAGATCAATGACATAAGCTCTATTTTAGCTTGAAGTTGTGAAGGACGCAAGTTTCTTAAAAAAGTCACCAGAATAGAGATACATGTGATCATTGTTAGGAATGAAAGGTTTTAATAAATGAATGTTTGAATGTTTTTAATAAAAGAAAGAAAAAAAAAAGAAATGAATTTTAACCATGATTTTGCCCTTTGAGGAAGCTCTGCTACTCTTGAAATTAAGGGAGATTGGACTTTGGAATAACCAGTTAACCAGGGAGATTCAGAAATTATAATCCAGATTCAAGGATGCAACAAAGTCCATCTGCACCAATCTGTTTCTTCATCATTTCAAATTAAAATTTTCGGGTAAGTTCATGAGAGAAATACTACATCCCACATTTTTTTATTTTTTCAATGTTGCAGTTTAGATTATAGAATTAGGGGCATTTGGGAAAGCCAAAGGATACAAAAAATAGACTATGCCCAATTCTTTAAAACTCTAGGTTTCTCTGATGAATTCTATGATATTTATGATCTTGTAATCCATGGGAGGCTAACCACTACTCTTAGATTTTAATTTGAGAATAAGGTCGTAGGGGGCATGCCCAGTAAGGCACGAAATATTGTGAATAATAAAATATTAAGCCAATACATAAATAAAACTACAGTGTGGGATGTTGGATTGGGAGGTATGATGCTACTCGAGGTTTTCCCTTGCCCGAAAATTGTCATGGTTTGCACCCAAAATCATGATGAAAATAGATGAGCAATTGTTAATAAAAAAGTTCAAAAGGAAATTTTATCCATTACCGAGGAAGGATTTAAAAATTTATTGGACTCAAGGCTTGGAGCAAGATATTTTGGACACTCAAATGTCCACATTGACCTAGAAAAGCTTGCCTGTGATTTTGAAATAGTTGATGAAGATGGGAGAAATAATTATCTCAAAGTGATAACAATGGATGGTAAACAACTAGAGCAAAATCATAAGCCTTCTTATAAAGGAGATATTTTTATGACATGGGTTCAGGATACCATTGCCTTGCTAATATTTTTCCTCAGATTGGAAAATAATATGGAAGTGGGTGCAAACCTCCTTGAAATGGTATTTAATATCCATTGTGTTAATCAACCTGTTAGATATAATTTTGTTGAGCACGTTGTTCAATCCATGCCTAGACAATTTGTTGAGATTAAAAGAGGTTCCTTTAAGAAATTTAGGTTTACAACCTACCCGTGCCATCTTCTTCTAGTGAAATATAGTGGAACATTTGAGTCCAACAAGCTTCAGATTCAGGTGTATAAGGATTCTGAGGTGAGAACAGTGTATCCAGTATATGAATGGATGCATAAGATAAGGATGCATGATAATAGAGGGATCTACAACCATTTTGTATATTTATTTTTGGCTCCAATGTATCATGCAATTACAAACACTCTAATGCCTAGATCGCCTGAGTCTTGTAGAGATTGCATTAAATTGTGACATTAAATACAATTAGCTGACTGGTATGTCATGGAAGAATATATTGTGTTAAGGTTTTATGAATCAAGAGTAGAACCCTACAAACTTCCAATACATGTGAAAGAGATGGTTTTTGCATTAGAACATGTATGACAAATGGAGAGTACAGATAAGCTCTACTTTTATGGTTAGAAAAAGAAGAGCATATTTCCTTCATTACCTTTTTCATGTGGAGGGTACAAATTTGAGAGAAAAGCATTCAGTGTGGTATATGAAACTTTGAAATATTTTTATTTTGATGTTGACAGTTACTGGTTGTATTATCCATGCGACATCATTAAGGAAATGGTTGTGGCGAATAAGAATTCAACAAGTAAAATCCAACATATAAGTAAACCCTTGTTAGAGATGTTGAAAAATAAGGATTCTTGGGATGAGGTCAAAAAGGTGATGGGGGAAACTGCTGCTGAGAAAAGTATTTCTCTAGAACAATTGTCAGCACAAATTATGACATTGCACCCACAGAGAACAACAGAGCAAGAGATCCAAACCAGGAGGGACCAGACAATTTTTACAAAAGAGCTCATGTACCATCTATTAGAATAAGCATCCCAACTTCTCTATCAAAAGCTTGTACAGAGGCAAATTGGACATGAAACAAAATAAAAAAATTTGGTCTATGAGGAAGAATCTAGGTGAACTAAAGACTTGCAGATTTTGAAAATATCCGAGAGGATTATGAGTTTAGAAAATTATAGAATATAGAGAATCCCTCTGAAGCATATGATGTCAGTGATGATGATAGAGATCATCAAAGTGATAATGAGATACCCTCAGGTCAAACTCCAACAACTATTACAGAATCTACAAAAATATCTATTTTGAGTGAGGCCATGTTTGAAAAATATTCTTCAGAGGCATCCATAATGGAAAAATCAGGTTATCAAGGTGGTGCTCTGGGGTCCAAAGGACAAGGCCCTTGGACACCACTGGAGGTAGAGTTACCAAGAAAAGGTGCATATAGTGGAGGCATTGGAGTTGAATCAACAAGGAATTGTGATAATTATAAACTTGAACCTCATTTTGTTATAGCTTTAAATCTCGACACTCAAACTCAATTACAACCAAAGCATGGTGGAGAACCAAGTGCTACTACCATTGGTGGGGATGGTATGGGTACTAGTTCTAGTTGTGGTCAACAAGTGCAAGGACAAAATGACACTCATAAGAGGCCAATAGTAGAAGATAATATATAGAATCCCAATGATCAAGGCATGCTAAAGAAGCAAAATCTTATGGAAACAATGACTAATATCAGTACAACTCCAACTACATCAAGTTCCACCATGAAGGTATTGTTTCCAGCTCCAAACCAATCCCCTGGCCCTCAAACGTGTCTAATAACCCCAACTGTAAGTCAAAGTGGCACAAGATTAGGAATGGGTTTTGTATCTTTTGTCAGACCCTCACATTGAAATAGTTAGAGTCATAAGCATATGTGGAGATGCCTACATCACCACAAGTGTTATTTCACCATTCAAACATTCAATTGAGTCAACAACCCCAGATTTTAATTACAATAATTTTGTTGATCAATTTAGAGAGAGAGCAGAAAAAATAAAGTAAAAAGGAAGCAAATGATGAAGGTTGCAAGTACTATAGCTGTAGAGGAAGAACCTGCAATGAACAGGGTATTTCCCACATAAGACCCAAATAAAGAAATGATGGTGTTCATGGTTGTTATGCCCCCAATTCCAAATCAAAATAAATCAAAGAATCATATTGATCCCTCCCAATTTCACATTAGCACCATCCAAATGGATTTCTTAGGAGTAAATAATATGGACAAAATTAATGTATCAAGGAAGACCAATGAATTGGTGTACACATCATTTCTCAAGGAAGAGAGAGAGAGAGAGAGAGAGAGAGAAGTTGGAGAGACAAATACAAAAGTTACAGAGAGACCTAGAAAATGAGAAAGTGAAGAGGAAAGGTGCAGATACCAGTTGCAATAAATTACGCAAAAGGATAAAAAAATCCACCTCTACATCTACAAGTGTAGAGAATGAATAGTCAAAGGTGGAATTGAATGAATTGACGAAAAGATTAGTTGAAAGCATCAAAAAAATTGAAAGTGAAAGAGCCTCTTTAGTACAATTATACAAAAATCTAGAGAACGCCACTACCTCAACAAAAAATTTACAAGACCAATTGAACAGAGAGAAGGAAAGAGAAAATCAGTGGGAAGAAAATGTAGAGGAAGAAAAAATAAACAATGAAAGACTAACACAAGAGCTGCAGAAAGCATACAATGATATTAACTCTCTCAGAGACAAATTGAGTGGATCTTGGAAACAAACAATGAGGTTTATAAAACAAAATATTTTGGAGCAAATAATGCAGAAGGCTGACCAATTGTGTTAGTTGTTTGAATTGATCAAAAATCTCAATGTACATTATGTGAAGCTGATTGAATATATTGCTCAGAACAAAAAATTGAGTTCAAGAAAGAAAATTACAAATCAAATTTTGCAAACAATCTACAAATCCAATGACAAATATTTGGCATCCAAGGGAATTCACAAACGCATTGATGCCTTAGTAAAGGCTTCATCTGTCATTCAAAAATATAAGAAACTACAAGAATCACAGGAATGTTTGGATAAGGCTGCAAAAAAGATGAATAAGCTACATGGAAAGGTGTAGAGATTGATAGAACTTGATTTGCCGACAAGTTTTGATACAACACATAAATACATTGGAGATGTTGCTTTCAAAAATAAGATGGAAGAGAAAACGAAGCTTGATTTGGACTTGTTTCCTAAGAAAATAAATGAGGATAAATTTATGTCCATGACCAAATCATTGATAACCTTGAATTCAGCTTTGGATGAAATATTGATGTCAAATTCCACTTCCAATTATGAATTGCTAACAAATTTGCAAGTCACTTACTATATGTTAGAACAATTTGGAGTTCCATCAAATGGAGAGTGGAGCATTCTACTGTAGCATCGTAAATTGTACGCACTTGCTAGGGTGGTACAATTTCACACCTAGTTTAGCACCTGCCTTGGCGCATTTTGCATTTTGCATTGCATTTCCCCTTTAGCACTTAATTAATTAAATTAATTAGGTCTAAGGTTCTATTTTATCATCTCCCATATCATAAAGTTGGTCCCTTTTCATTAAAGTGTGCCCCTTTCATTTTATTCTTCCAATACATCATTTAATCTAAAACCCTAATTAGGTCCTATTTTGAACTTTAAGGCCTGATTTCGGGGGTCAAAACATCTTGAAATCAACTGTAACTTTGAGATTCTCTCTAAAATCATCATATCCGACGGCCCTGAAAATTTGGTGAAAAGTTGTCGGGACCATGGTGCCCGGAGAGGACCATGGCGCACGGAGTGCACACGGTCCCGAACATTTTTCTTGAAATTTTAGGAGTGCGATCCAATCATAAAATAAAGCTTAACCCCAATAAATTGGTAGGAGATTCAATCTCTAAGTCGGCCTAAAGTGAAATTAAGACCTAGGGTTTCCTATATAAAGACTCTCTTTTCTCAATTGAAAGGATAAGAGACATATAAGGAAGAATCATGAAGGGAGACAACAACAACAAGCAATAAGAAGGAAGGCATTGTAGCAAAAGAGAAAGTCTTGTGGGATCTTCAACAACACTCAACATCCATTAATCAAGCATTCAATTTCATTCATCAACTTAGGGGTTTGAAGACATAGAAGAACAATAAGAGATCACCGGCTGAAGATTGGCTTGTACCCCTCCCTTGGGGTTGGGTATGGTTTCATGTTGTTTTCATATCTTTGCACAAGCTTCATTAAATCCTTTGCACTCATGCTTTAGATCACTTTGCATCTTGATTTAGAGCATTTTACTTTGTCAATTACAAGCAATTAGGGTTTACTTTGTAGGTTGCTCTAGTTTGCTTACTTTCATTTTAGGATCTTGCACACACACAAGGTCTGCACACACAACTTTTACTATACAACTTGGCTATTCGTGGAGGTGGAAATCACCAAAGCGGGGGTTTGACTAAGGTAAAACCCCATATAGCCACCTACAACCCTTTTCAGATATAAGTGCAGATTTCCAAATTCGAAGGACGCCGCAAGTTGCAGATCCGACGGAAGCGGACCGAGACAGAACTTCACACCAAATTCCAACCTAGAAAGCTAGGACAGGGGCGTGGGGTGCCCTGGTCCTGCTAGGACAAGGGTGCTGGGCGCCCTAATCCCTGTCCATTTCAGTGAATTTTAGCAATTTTAGAGGTAGCAGCTTCAGTATTTCAGGCTTCCAGCTTTAGCGGCAAATCTTGCAGAATCAAATCCATTCAAGGTACACATTTACATTTCTACTCTTATCCTTACAATTGTTCATCATTAAATCCCAATTCTAGAATCTTGTGCTCAAAGTTACTAGTTCATACTTACACTTTAGGGTCAATAGTTGAACTTGCATCATTCTATCTATCATTTGCAACAAAGGAATAGAAATCCTAATAGGTAGCCCATGGCTCTCTCTTCCACAAAAAGAAGTAGCCAATTGTGTGATACCTCTAGGCTCTTTCGTATTCCACAAGTGTGTGATTGAAAGTGAGATTAGGGCATGTTTGCTTAGTGTCACTTTTTCCCCTACACATTTTTGGTGAACCCGACGTGAATTCCAATCTTCTCTAAATATGATTTATGTTTTCAAATTTGAGTGTTTATGCTATTTCAAATTCAAATTTGTATTTACAAGTTTTAATTTCTTGCAACATTAAAAAATTTAGAGGAAATTTTTGCTAAAACCCTAATTTTTCAATTCAAAGTTGAACTTGTGGATAGCTTAATTGGGATCAATAATTTCAAATCTGATTTAGGAACTCATTTGAATCATAAATTTCATTTTCTAAATCTACATTCTAAGTGCTTAAAATTAAACATTTCCTTCTATTTTGCATGTGTTATCATTTGAAAGAGGAAAATTGTTGTCATGATGCATTCATTTCATAGATGTGATAATGGGTTAGCTTCCCTTGTTTCAATTTTTCCTTCTCCTAAAGAACCTCCCCCAATCTATAACAACATTTTAGTGCTTAAAAGAGTTGCTACCAATCCCTTTGAGACTCTCCCATGCTCTAAGGATGAAGACTTTAAGAGTGATCTTGACAATTCTCCTAAAATGTGCCCTTCCTATTTAGCTATCCTAAAGGAAGAGAATGATATCATAAACACCTTTCTTAATGTTACTTCACCTTCCCTACATGATGCCTCTCTAAGTGAAAAGGTATTGATGGACACTGACTTATTTTCTCCTAAAGTTGGTCCTTCCAATGGGGGCATGTTAGTGCAACAAGAGGTTATGAACACTTCTTTCAAAGATCTCCTTCCTAAGCATGAATCTTTGGAGAAATATGTTCATGTTCCTCCTAAAAAACACTCCCTTCATGAGGATCCTTTTGTGCAAGAAGATGACATTATCCCTACATTTCCTAGTGATGGCATTTCCTTTTCCAACAAAATTCCCACTAGAGATGATGAATTAATGATAAATGCTTACCCTTCTCCTAAAGTTGGTCTTACCCATAAGCATCCCTTAGAGAAAGAAGATGAAATAATAAGCAATTTCCTTAATTCTCTCTCCCCTAAAGATCATATTGAACATATTTTGAGGAAAGAGGATGAGTTTAACACATCTATTGATGCTCTCCCTCCTAAGGATGAGGAATTAATAAACAATGTTATCTCCTCTCCTGAAATTGACAATACTTCAAACATTCCTTTCAACCACCTCACTATTTGGGATGAACCATTAGAAGAAGGTGTAGATTATTCTCTACCCCATGAGAAAACCCTAGCCAAAGGGGATGAAATCAAGATTGAAAACTCCCTTGATAGTTTCTCACCTTCCTTAAATCTCAATTATTCTCCCTCTAAAAATAAAGCATCTCCCTCTCCTCAACTTGGTTCTACTCATAAGGAAACCCTAGTTCAAAGCAAGATGGTTAACATCTCTTTCAAAGATCTCCCTCTCAAAAGTGAGACTTTAGAGAGTAATGTTGATCTTTCTCCTAGAGAGTTTATTCCCCATGTAGATCCTTTGATGATAGAGGATGATATGACCTTTCCTAGTATTAATCTTCCTACTAGAACATCAATGCCTACCCCTTGTCTCTCTCCTAAAATTGATTTAATCTGTGATAAGATTTTAGTGCAAGAGAAGACTATCAATAATTCTTCCAACACTTTTGTTCATTCCTCTAAACCATCCTCAATCAATTTGATACATGTGAACGAAACACCTAACAAACCTCTCTTCACTGTCCAAGGTGCTTGTCCTTCTCAAAATTCTCAACCTTTAAATAAGCCTATCTTAGTGGTTCAAGGTGGTTATGCTAATGATTCTTTTTGCACTCCTAAGAAACCTATTATTACTGTGCAAGGAGGTTATTCTACTAAGAGCCCTTATGAGTATGGTAAGCAACTAACTAGAGAGAGTTATAATGCGGTTGCTCATACCTATAACACAAGAAACAATAGGCAACCTAATCCTCCTCCAGTTATCCCAACCTATTCTTCCTCAAGCTCCTCGTATTTCACAAATGCTTAGTAAGGACTATGACCTTATTGAACAACTTAAAACTAATCCGGCTAAGATTTCTATTTGGTATTTAGTTCAAACTTCACCTGCCTATCATGGGATGTTACAAAATGCTTTAAAAAATTTAGATGTCCCACCTGCAGTGACACCTAATAATAATAATAATAACATGGCTTCCCTGATTGATTCTACAAGCAAACCCAAAGCTCAAATTGTGTTCACACAAGATGAGTTACCTTCTCATGAAATTCAAAATCAATATGATCCTCTTATGATTGTAGTTATTATCAATGAAAGTGCTATAAGACGAACCCTTGTGGACAATGGATCTGGCCTTAATGTTTGTAGTATTGATTTATTGGACAAGCTTAATGTGGATCATTCTCTCATTAAATGTTCTTCTATTTCTATTCGAGGCTTTGATAATGTTGGCAAAGAATGTTTGGGTATCATAACCTTACCTATTACAGTAGGTCCGGTTACTTTACCTACACCTATTCATGTCATCTCTGGTAATTTGACTTACAATCTTCTATTAGGGAGACCTTGGCTTCATAGTATGCAAGCTGTCCCCTCAACTTTGCATGGGTGAGTCAAATTCATTTATGACAATATAACATAAACCTTGCTAGCTGATACTAATCTTCAAGAACCATTACGAATTGGATCTTCTTGTTCAACTACTTCCAATCCTTCTACCACTTCAAATGCATCTACTTCCTTTAAGGATTTTGTCCCCTCTAGTACTCTTGATCCTTCTATTCAATCAAAACCTTCTCCCAAAGATATATTTTCTCCTGAAAAGGCTCTCTTAGATGATGATTGGGGATCTTTAGACTTTAACCCTACTTTTGTAGGAGAATATAGAGTGCCTAAGATTGAGAAGGGAAAATCTAAGGAAGAAACTAAAGAGAAGCCCACTTTGTCTAAGCAATTCAGTAACAACTTTGTGGCTACCTCTGATTCAAATAACTCTTCAACATCTTCCTCTAATACAAATAGCACTGAGACCTATGGGGCATCACCATCTCTCTCTGATTTAGCATCCCTTTATGGTCATGGTTTTCACATTTTGGCTAAGAGTGGCTATAGTGGAAATGGTTGTGGCACAAATGAACAAGGAATTAAAGTTCCTTTAGAACATAACATGCATGAATATTCATTTGGACTTGGATATAATCTTTCTAAGCCCACCAAAGCATCTAAAAAACCATCTCTCAATGTGAATGCTATATTTAGTAGTGATGATGATCTCACTTCAACTAAATCATCTTCTACTTCTATCAACTCTCATTCCCCTCATAAGGAAATCTTGGCGATGAACAAATCTCTTTATGAATCCCCTCAAATTTCTAAATCCACTTATGAATCTTTATCTCCTATTCATCATAAAGTCCTTTCCTCCAAGGATAAGGCTCTAATAAATTACACTCATCCTTCTTCTAAGATTTCTTGTGACTTTTCTTCTTCAATTTTTATCATTTTATACATGTTTTTGATCTCACTTATAGTTGAGCATTTAGCATGTCATATTCAAATACCTCATTCAATCTATCATGTCTTTAAATAACATTAATGGCTATTATGTTGCTCATCATTATGTAACATTGGTAGCTCATTTACTGGGGGCTCATTGTCATTCATGATGGTACAATTTCAAGTGCAATCATATTTTTGAAGCAACATAATAGCCTAATTTTCTATGTTATCTCTTGTTCCTATGGGGACAAGAGTGATTTCATACATCTCTTCTTTTTATGGTTACAATTTCCCTTTGGGGTAATAGTGTGGAAATATTGATCATCTTTTCTTTAGAATCCTCTTTTCCTAGATATGGGAGAAGATGTGTATTCTCTTTCTTATCCTACCCACTTCTTGTGAGGAGCATTTTACATACACTAATGTCTTGCTTGCATGAACTCATGTGAGTATGTAGTACATTTTGCTTATGTCTAAATCTCTCCCTAGAAGATTGTGTAAGTCCTTCTCATTGTCCTTATCCTTGGGAGGCAATGATCTTTCCTTATTTTTATCTAAGGATCCACTTTTTCCTATTTCGTGGATGGTGTGAACTTTATTACTTGATGTTATTCCTTGTATGCATTTGTTGTTGTTTGTTCAAGGATTATCTCTTACAAGAGGTGTAAGTCCTTGATTACAACCTCTTTTGCACTTGGTAAAATACATCCATAATGAATTCACTCTCCCAATTGGGTTAAAAAGAGCGTCATCCTTCATTAAGAATCACTTTCACCTCGCAAAAGAAGGAAGTATTGCATTCTTATTCTCTTCTTTGTCTTATTCTAGAAGATGTTATATTTGTCTAAGACAATTCCTCTCGGGGATAGGTGTCTTTTGTACAAAGATCTCTTCTCCTCTAAGGATCTCCTTTACACATACTACAAGATATCCCTTTTCAACTATCTTATCCTTGCTTAAAGAGTGCAAAACTCTCTTGCTTGGATCTATGACATTGTTGCATTTTTGGGGCATCTTCTTTTGTGATGAAGGTAGGTATCCTTGTTCTACTTGGCTTATGACATAAACATTACACTTTTTGAGCAATGGGTCATTCTCAGAACCAGAGCACAGACTCTTAGAGTGAGATGTCTCCATTTTTCTTTTATGCAAGGTGATTATTCTCGGAACCAGAGCACAGACTCTTAGAGCGAGATGTCACACTTTTTTACTATACATATACAGGTTGTAGCATACTCGGGCATAGACTCCTATGAGGTGCTTCTAACCTCACTTACACACACATGCACGAGGTTGAGTGGAACTAGCGGCATAAGGCTAGACTTTCTCACTCTCCTCCCTTACATGGATCACCTAGACAGACTCTAGGGGATAGTTTTCCATGTCCTTTTTCCCATGGATCACCTAGACAAGATCTAGGGGCGAGAAGTCCATGTTTTCTCTCTCACTATTCTTCTCATGGATCACCAATGTGTGTATTCATGCTTTTTTCCTTTCTTTTCTTCTCTTTGCATTTTGTTTCCATTTACATCCTTCATCTTGTGTTAGAGAACTCTCAAATCCTCACACTCTTTGTTGTGTTGGAATTGAGATTTAGTCCTCTTTCTTACCAAATGATTCTCCGTTAGTTTTTGATCTCATATCAAATCTTCTTGTGAGCATTTGTCATCAATATTCTTTAACAATTCGAAGTGGTAAACATGATACCCTGTTTCAACTCACTAAAATTAGCAAGCTGAAATAGGGGGGGGCATATAGCTACCCTCGAATTTTCATCACCTTCCTTAGTAAGCATTAGGTGATTTTGTGATCTAACATGTGGTTTTGTAGGTTGTGGTTCCTAACTGAGTACTGTAGATGCCGCTGGGGGCTTCATCCGACAACTTATGGATATATCCTTTTTAAAATAATGTTTACTTTTCTATACTTTATCTTGCATATGCACGTAGTGTTCATATGACCACCAAAGTGGGGGCTAAATGTAGCATCGTAAATTGTATGCACTTGCTAGGGTGGTACAATTTCACACCTAGTTTAGCACCTGCCTTGGCGCATTTTGCTTTTTGCATTGCATTTCCCCTTTAGCACTTAATTAATTAAATTAATTAGGTCTAAGGTTCTATTTTATCATCTCCCATATCATAAAGTTGGGCCCTTTTAATTAAAGTGTGCCCCTTTCATTTTATTCTTCCAATACATCATTTAATCTAAAACCCTAATTAGGTCCTATTTTGAACTTTAAGGCCTAATTTCGGGGGTCAAAACATCTTGAAATCAGCTGTAACTTTGGGATTATCTCTAAAATCAACATATCCGACGGCCCTAAAAATTTGGTGAAAAGTTGTCGGGACCATGGCGCCCAGAGAGGACCATGGCGCCCGGAGTGCACACGGTCCCGGACATTTTTCCTGAAATTTTAGGAGCACGGTCCAATCATAAAATAAAGCTTAACCCTAAGAAATTGGTGGAAGATTCAATTTCTAAGTCGTCCTAAAGTGAAATTAAGACCTAGGGTTTCCTATATAAAGACTCTTTTCTCAATTGAAAGGATAAGAGACATATAAGGAAGAATCATGAAGGGAGACAACAACAATAAGCAACAAGAAGGAAGGCATTGTAGCAAAAGAGAAAGTCTTGTGGGATCTTCAACAACACTCAACATCCATTAATCAAGCATTCAATTTCATTCATCAACTTAGGGCTTTGAAGACATAGAAGAACAATAAGAGATCACCGACTGAAGATTGGCTTGTACCCCTCCCTTGGGGTTGGGTATGGTTTCATGTTGTTTTCATATCTTTGCACAAGATTCATTACATCCTTTGCACTCATGCTTTAGATCACTTTGCATCTTGATTTAGAGAATTTTACTTTGTCAATTACAAGCAATTAGGGTTTACTTTGTAGGTTGCTCTAGTTTGCTTACTTTCATTTTAGGATCTTGCACACACACAAGGTCTGCACACACAAATTTTACTATACAACTTGGCTATTCATGGAGGTGGAAATCACCAAAGCGGGGGTTTGACTAAGGCAAAACCCCATATAGCCACCTACAACCCTTTTTAGATATAAGTGCAGATTTCCAAATTCGAAGGACGCCGCAAGTTGCAGATCTGACGAAAGTGGACCGAGACAGAACTTCACACCAAATTCCAACCCAGAAAGCTAGGACAGGGGCGTGGGGTGCCCTGGTCCTGCCAGGACAAGGGCGCTGGGCACCCTGGTCCCTATCCATTTCAGTGAATTTTAGCAGTTTTAGAGGTAGCAGCTTCAGTATTTCAGGCTTCCGGCTTCAACGATAGATCTTGCAGAATCAAATCCATTCAAGGTACACATTTACATTTCTACTCTTATCCTTACAATTGTTCATTGTTAAATCCCAATTCTACAATCTTGTGCTCAAAGTTACTAGTTCATACTTACACTTTAGGGTTAATAGTTGAACTTGCATCATTCTATCTATCATTTGCAACAAAGGAATAGAAATCCTAATAGGTAGCCCGTGGCTCTCTCTTCCACAAAAAGAAGTAGCCAATTGTGTGATACCTCTAGGCTCTTTTGTATTCGACAAGTGTGTGATTGAAAGTGAGATTAGGGCATGTTTTCTTAGTGTCACTTTTTCCCCTACACATCTACAAAAGCTCATACAATGATTTCATAATATGTATTCTATAATTTTTATTCCCAAATACATTCATGCTTTTTGATTTACTTTGTTTCTAATTCCAAGAATATTGTAATTTGTTGTGACTTGAATTAGCCCTGTTTTATCTTTATTTTATGATTCTATGAATGTTTTGTTGTGGCTTGAATTAACTCTGCTTTATCTATATTCTATGATTCTATGAATGTTTTGTCATGGCTTGAATTAACTCTATTTTATCTCTATTTTAATTCTAGAAAGGACCTTAGATATAAATCAGAGTGGAAGGCAGACCTTAGTGTCGAGATGATTATGAAAATTGTTGCCATATGGTTTAGGGCTTATCTTATGTGATTGTAAATGTTTAATCTTAAAAACCTAAACCTGAGGTCCTAGCCACACTGCATTCTCTTTTTGATCTATTTCAGTGGTGACCCTTGATAGTCAAATTTTGGTGTCTTAAGTTATCCATTGAGGCCCATTATGTCATTGTATGATAGGCCCTTTGTATAAGCCATTTGGATTGCTCCTCTTTCTTTTTTTGTTTAACTATTCTTCATCTTTGATCAGATCCATGGTCAGTGTTTGCACGTAATTGCGTGATTAAATTAATGGGCTGGCAAATGTTAACTTCACAACCTCACCGCTTATGTGGTAGATGAGACCTGCACAAGATCGCTATGCATATATGTGGTCATTGACATGGTGGAAAGGTGGGCCCAACATGGTCACATCCTTTGCAGTTTACTAAGCAAATAGTTTGGCAAAGATCAACGGCTAGAAGTGATTGTGTGACTATGCAACTAATCAAAGATGCATCCAAAGTCTAAATCCATAATTCCATTGCAGATGTGGCATGTGGGACCAGTGAAAGCTAGGGGTAAATGTCTTGACCAATAAGACAAGAGCATATGGATAGCTAAGCCACACAATAAGAGTGTGGGACCTATGCCCCCATTTTCTAAGTGTGATAAAGAGAGACACTTTCACAGGAGATCTACGCTTGAGATTGTCATGCGATTGGGAAAAGATGCATAACCAAGCTAACTCCGCAATGCCAAGGAGGCTTAAGAGCTAATGGTGAAATAAAAAATATTAAATCTACTACGTTCTCACTTCCGACACCGACTGACCATTGCACCTATATACATGGTCATAGTTAATGAATCCATTTCACCTGTTATGATCTAAATTTCTCTGCTATATTAACACTGATCTCCTGCTAATTTGTATTTTTTTATTGAACAATGATTTTTCAGATTTGAACTTAAGACCTCCCATGTAGGAGGTTTGCAGCTAATTTGTATTTATAGTGCTCTACATATTCTGAAAATTGTTTTCTACTTTTTGCTATCATAATTAGGGTTTCTAAGAAGTGATTATTGTCTACACTTCCATTACACTCCCACTAGCTTTTGAACTTCTCTGCATAATTCCAAATTGTCAATGCTCATTGTTGTCTAAATACCATAGGATTTAATTGGAGCTGAATTATATAAGCTTCTCATTTATGTTAGTCTATAAATCCTTAACCCTAGGAATGGCAAAGTCTTTTGATTGGGGAAGAGAAATTTCTTTGAAGAAATAATTGCATAGCTACTTGGATCATCGGAGACACAAAAGAGATCCAAGCCTAGTTCTTGACTAGATGAATTCACCCCATTGATCACTCTGTTGGAATCAGGGATGCATTGATTCCACCATTAGGTTTCAGTCTTTGGAGGAGAGGCTACAACAAGAAGAAGGAAATAATTCTAGTGTCCAACATATGGAATTGCAATCTAGAAAGACTTGTGGTGTCAAATGTCTATGTGACTACTAAATTGATTGTTGCAATTGCTGAAAATTACAAGCCTATTACTAGAGAGATTGTGTTTAGTGAAGGTGGCACATTAATAGAGATCACCAGAGATGTTATCAATGAAGTGTTCATGCTCAACCCTAACACAGATTGGGTTATTGATCTGCAAGAGCTAGATATGGAGTATAAGAAAAATGAACTTTTGTATAGAATAATATTGGCATCATTTAGGCCTCCACACATAAAGGGAGATGATAGAAATTTGACATCAAAGCAAACCACCCATTATAGAAGAGACCTATTTATCAATTACTTTTTGGATACAAACTATGCTTTATGTCAAGTTTGTGCTACATATGCAAGGGACCTAATTCTAAATTGGATGCTGATGATTTGTATGGATATCCAAACTAGGGATATGAATAGGCCTTTCGACTATGCTTCTGTGGTGGCTCAAGGTTTGCATAATGCCTTGTGTGATTTCAAAATGGACAAATAAAAAAATTTCAGGTATTACTCTCTCCTAATGCATATAATTTTGTTCAAAGGTCTTAAGGTATGGCATCCTAATTTGTAGATTGTAATCATAGCTAAAGGAGAGTCGCTTTTTGTTCAAGAGTGGGCCTATATCTTTGACTCACATATGAATGAGTCAAAATCTTTAGCTTTTGAAAAAAAAATTGTGAGAAAGCTTTTGAGTATTTTGCATAAGGAAGTTAGGTGGGGTCTAAGCCCAATGGCTAAGAAATTTCTCAGACCCAAATCCCTTAAGCCTGAGTTAGGTATCACCCACAATTGGGGATCTTGTTTTTACTTTAAAGACCACACAATCATAAGGGTTTTTGGTAGTCTTTTTACTCCTAGAATTTTGCCTATTACTGTTCAGGATAGGGTGGCCTTTTTAGAAATCATGCATGAATTAAATGAGGCTGATAAGTCCTTGATGGGAGGGTCACACAAGAAAGGATCAATGATCCCATAGCAAGTTGTGATTGGGATATTGTATCACTTTTTAAATAGGAAAGAATATGATATCTTGGATTTTATGTTGCACAAGTATAGACTTCTTCGAGCTAGATATAGGTTTTATGACTCTAAATGGTTTGTCAGAAAGCTTGGCAAGGCTAAAACATCAGAGCATCAATGGGATGGGGAAGATGACAAAGAACGCATAAGGAATGCAAAAAACTATGAGGAATTATTGAAAATAAAGGAAAGGTGGTATAAAATATAATATGAAGAAAATAGAAGAAAGAAGGAGGATAGTTCTTGCTCCCCAACATGGGAGATGCAACTAATCCCAGAAGAAAGGATTAGAGAAATTTTTGCTATTTATATAGATGTTGATAGAATGCCCTTGCGACATGAGAGACCCCACTTGGATGTTATACCACCAATGCAGTTAGTAGAGCAGGAAAGGCCAAAATCTCCTCAGTCAATTGGCTCTCCCATTGGCCTTGCTTCCCCTCCCCTAAGACCTCAAGAACCTCCATCCACATCTATTCTTGATCTAGAATCATCACACCCTTCGGACCCCTCACCGAGATTACTTCCAGAAGTTTCCATGAAGAGGCCCATGAGTGCACAATCTTCAAGTGGTTCTATTTTTCAAGTCCCAAAGAGCCCTAGGGTTATCACTCCCTTGCATATATTGTCTCCAGGAAGAGAGATCCCTTTCCAGTCATGTCAAGGTTTTGAATGCCAGGGGGGTGAGCCCTTACCTCCTCATATATTTGATACAAGGAAAGGGGTTACCATTCAAAATCCTCCTAAGGAGTGGGCCCTTGATGCTTTTAAACTTGGGTAAGATCTCAGTGAAGATGTGAGATTGAATGCTTGTGAACAATTCATGAGCGATGACGATTTCATAAATACTAGGGAACTATAAGAAATTTGACACATGAAATTGAAAAGAGAAGAGGTATTAACTTTGATAATTTGGGCAATGAAGAAATATTGAGAATGAAAGATGATGTCCTAAGAGCTGCAAAGGAAGAATTTTCTACTATGACCCTAGAGATAGGAAGGCATATTGCAAAGAGGAGCGGGGTACTCCTTTTGGAAGGATGGGACATCTCTTCTGCTATTGTTTTTGATAAATTAAGGAGACATGACATAGATCTAGAATCAATAGATCTAGTGCAGAGAAAGGAAGTACATTTAGGAGCACTATTTGATGATCATCTTGATGATTTAGTGATTTGGTGTCTTCATAGAGTCACAAAAAGGCCTAGTATGAGCTATGAAGGTGATCAATTATTTGGGGGTCTGTTAGTCAAAATAGTGGCTGACACTTCCATTATAGAGGAATCAAGCCTCAATATAAATGTGGCAAACTTTACTCAGGTGGCTTTGAAGACAAATGAAGAGGTAACAATTTTGAGAGAGAAGGTGACTGCTCTGGAAGAACAATTGAGAGTAGGACCAACATACACACCTCTAAGAAGGATTGAGCATACATCTGATGAAGATATGGGATTAAGGAATGATCTAGATCAAGCTAGATTAGAGATAGCCAATTTGAGAAACGAAAGGCATGTGCTAAAGATGGACGCTTTGCAGATGGAGAGAAGAATAAAGATAGACATGGAAAAATCACTATTGGAATCAAAGATTAATGAAATTTTGGAGTGATGTAGCATGGGATGACCATAGGGAGTTGCTGAGGATTTCTCAAGAACATCTGAGATGGAAATTTTTCATAGCCTTCTCATTATCTCATATGAGAAAGACAATTACGATGTTGGAGATTTCATTAATGAAGCCTCTCCCAAGTTTCTTACATGACATGATCGAAAGTTTTAAAACCAGGTTTGAGATGTTAAAGCAACTTTATTATTCACAAGATGTATACACAAAAAACTAGTGAACTCAAAGGATTTCACTGTTTAGTCGCCAACCTCATGCTTACTTTGTTTGATAGAGAAAAAAAAAATAGAAGGAGAAAAGGTCCTGAGATCCAAACCAGATTGGAAGGCTGATATCAAAACAATTCAAGATCAGATGTTGCTAGATATAATGTCAAATGATACACGGTTCATTAAGAAGTTATAATCCTACATGGATTCACTCTCAAGGTTTAACAATGGTATGACCATATTAGAGGTGGTCAGGCTAGGAATTGAAAATGGCAACTATCAGCAGCATCTCAAGGCTCTTCATGACCTTAAACAATATGGATTTGAAGACTTCTAATCCTTTTTCCTCTCTTTTCTATGTTTCTTGTAGTTTTGATTTGATCACTTCTGATCCTTTTCCCTCTCTTTTCCTTAGTTTTCAAATTTTGATATTATAAAAGGCTCGAAGTTTGGTGCATCCTCAATTTTTCTCTAAGAGGATAATCAAGGCCTTGATTTCCCTCTCCTTCTTCGACTTCTACATATACTACAAAATTCCAATAGAATCTGATATACTAATTCACCAAGGGTGAATAATATACAAAAAGACCATGGTTGTTATCCAGAATCTTATATGAATCGATGAAATTGAGGATTTTTTGGTTGAGGTTCATATGTCTACACTATGTTATTGAGTTTGAATGGGTTTCAACTTCTAAAGTAGAAGATTAAAATTGCTTATTCTATTCAAAGGGATTCTATGTAGAGAAAAAGCCTAGTAATTTGCAATTGGGAAAATTCATCTCATGCTATGGTCGATACCAAATATTAATCATATTTTTTGATACTAATGCAATTAACAATATACATGATCATGATGTAATTACTAATGAAACACTACACTTTTTTGATACTTGAATGTTGAATCAAAATTATCAAATAAATAATTACTAATGCAACCTTATTCTTGAACTCTAAAAAATAGTAGTACATTAATTTATTAACTTGTAAATAGAAATTTGAAAAATGCAATTGCATATGAAAATTAAATGACATTGATAGAAACATAAAATATCATCAAGCACAATTAGGATTTGGTAATGTGACAGATGAAATACATTACGCAATATGCAACCAAAAGTTTAATAAATGCCTAGTAAATGCTAGCACTAAATCTCTTAAATTTGCCAAATCATCTCATCATCTTGATCATCAAATCGAGAGCTTCCTTGATTATTGTTTGTATTCTCTTCAATCTACATACCTTTTCTTGAGTGCATCTCAAAACTAGTAGTACATGTGTCACTGGCATTCATTCTATCACTGTCAGTTGTCCCACCTTAGTTTGAAGTGTTTCCCAACCCTCTTCTTTTAGTTTTGGACTTCCAAATTCCTAGTGCCCTTTCATAAGGAAAACTTCAGACATTATACCTCGATATATACAGTTGTAAGCAATTTTCCAAATTCTTGTCTAGTTTGTTCCGTAACTTTGATTTTAAGAACCCCAAAGCACTGAAAACTCTCTCATCCTCCACCGAACCCAATATAATTTTTTGACATAAATCAGCAAGTTTGAGATACTTTGATAATGAATCAGCCAATTGTACACTCTAACTTATCTCTGTCCAAACCTTTGTTACTGATCTCTCTTTCAAGGGGTTCTCCACTTTTTTCAATTCATCAAAATGATGCCTCATAGTTAATGCAAAATGGGTTGATCACTCTCTAAGAATTGTTTCATTTAAAATTCTTTCTATAGTTTGTCCATTGATTTCTATAGATTTGCAAAAAATGTTTATGAAAGTCATTATCCTATGATGAAAATCAGCTGGATTGTTGAGTTCCTAATATTGAGGAAACACAATAGACATGGCTTCAAGTAAATCATCATGAGGGAATCATTTTCTAATTTATGAGGAAACAAAAGAGGCGATTTTCTTCAGACTAGTAGTCACACAATCAACAATCTTGCTAAAATATTCCCTTGTGACACTTAATTCTTTCTTCTTAGAGCGCTTTCTTGGTTCCATGATCGTGGCAAGGTGGTGCATTGGTATCTCAAATTTACGTACACTACCACATAACTCCCCATTTGCATTAAACTGAAAAATTTATTAGGATTGTTCAAATCTATCTTGATGTATGCCAACTAATTTTTTTTAAATCTATCTACAAATGTTTGTTCTGATTGATAGAGATTATTGAGGTTCATGCATGTCATTTTACGTAGCTTAGCATATTCAGCAATATACATAGATCTTTCTTGGGCTTTTTTTCACAAGATGGTTCATTTCCTCTAGCATGGGCATAAGACCTGGTAAAGTTAGGATTGTCTCTATATCACATAGCCTATGAAGTAGGTTAGGAGCTTTGTCTACTGTGTGGTGATATTTGTACATTACTCCAATCAAGGATCTATATTCTGAATAAACTCGATGAGTTGGACCATGCAAAGAGATCCATCTGGTATCAACATCCTTCAAAAGCTCGTTCCCATCGGTTATTACATGGAAAAAATTTGAAATTCCAAAAACCGTTTGGGACTTCGACAAAAGTATGAGTACAACTCTTTAATTAAATATTCATTTGTTACTACAGGATAATTTCTCACAATTTTAAAAGCTAGATTAATTCTATGAGCCATGCAGTGAATGGCAGTCATGTAGGGAGAACAAGAAATTTGTAACTTTATGCAAATACCATTCTTATGACCTTGTATTACTGAAGCTCCATCCGCTCCTACACATACCAACTTTTTTGCAATTTTTAATTTCATCCATACCTCCATATTCAATTAATGAATTCTTAACTAGTTGAAATAGAGTTTTTCACTATCGCACTCTCCTACAATTTAGAAACACATAGTAGATGAGGTTGGTGAACATGATTCTTTATGGTATAAACATGCATACATACCCAAGACATATTATCTATTGTTGTAATTTCATCCAAAGACAATGCAATAAAGTTTGACTCTCTAATTTTTTCCTTTATATCTTGTTTTTCAACCTCAACAAGACAACTTGCCCATTCCCAACCACTATTTATTGACTAGTGACTATTAGGAAAGTTAACAAATCTCAAAAAGGATAATAAAGTACTAATTTTTGGGTATTCTGTCATAGGACAACCTCTGGTCAAAATATAAGAAACAACACTTAACTGAACAATTTTTCCCAGTTGTGCGACTACCATTGCCTTTCCAAAAATAGCTTCAAGAGAACCTCCATATTCATGAGCTTTGCCTGTGTTTTCAAATGTGCATCATATTCTAAGGCACAATTAACATGCTGACATTACTCCTTTGTTTTCCATTTTATCACTGATTTTTCAATTTCATCAATGATTTTCTTTTCGTAAACTTTGCGGATATGTTTTTCAGTGGTGTCAAGCTTTAGTTGCAACCTCTTATCCATTTTATATTTCCAACTATAAATCTTACACCTACATTCTATTGGAGGGTCACCTTTGTTTGGATTCTCCATTGGTTCAATGAATGGATACTTTGACACCCAATCAATTTGAAAATTCCTCACCATATCCCTCTCCCAACCTGTTTTTAATTTTGGATTTTCTTTTCCTCTTTCCTACTTCATCATCATCTATGATATTTTTAACCAAGTCGATTATCACATTCCCACTACCTTGGGTATCTACCAGATCTTCTTCTTCTTTGTCATTTGAGATATCGCATTCGCCACCTTCTTCAATATTCAATGTAAGTTGTGAATGTGGTAGTTGTGATGAGGTACCTTCATGATCATCTTTTTTACCACAAACATTGTTAAGAAAGAATTTAAGGTTTTGTGTTTTGTTGACCTCTCTTGGCCTTCACCACATTTAGGAGTCTTACCCTTCTTCCTGTTTGAAATCTCTGACGAAATAAAGGTTGGAAGTGGAAAAAACTATTTACTTGTTTAGGAAGCAATAATAGACTATAAGATTCATTTCCCCTAGGGCCTAGAATCTAGATTCTAAGGTCTCCCTACTCAATAAGAATGATCTAAAAGTTACTAAGAAATCGAGATGAATAATTTTATAATACTTCAAAGAAACGATCACTTACCTTTAGATTCTTAGAGAGTAGCACATAGCACTAGTAGACAGAAATGCAACAATGGTTGTTCATGTCTGTAACTTGGCTATTGATCCAAATTGAGAGCTCCAAATTGACCAAATTGTGTAAATAAAAATTTGATCTTTCATACAATCTTATACCAATCCATATTTGGCAAATATCACGAGAATTTTAAATGGTATACCAAAAATTTGGTGAATCCCACTTAATTCTAACACGTCTTATGGAAACATTGGGCGAATGAAACATCGACAAAACATATATGTTGTAATTTAGTTGGCGATTATCGACTATCCATTGGGATGGACTTATAATAAAAATTGCGAAATCAATCCTCCCGCAACATTGAATGATTAATGGTATTGACAAATATTGGGGATAATTAAGACACTCTTCTGAAAAAATGCCGAGCGAATTGGGTCCTCATGCAAATTGAACTATTAATGGCTATTGGCAAATTACGTCAGTGTATTGAAGCACACTTCCAAAAACTCAAGAGAAAATATTAAATAGACCGTTGTGATAATGTAGACTTTATTGGCAAAATATGTAAATTGATATAAAAAATTAATAAAAATGAAGGTGAATTGAAATGCATTTGACCGGAGATTTATAAAGTCAGGGCGATTCGGCCATCTAGATCAGTCCAACTTATTCGCCATTTTTTAAATGTCCGATACAAAATATTCACCAATTGGCGATTATCCGTCACTAAAGTTTTCTCTGTTCTTGAACATAACAAGATAGAGATAAAATAAACAAGAATGCTCAACATCAAAAATTGATTTAAAGCAAGGATACTAAATCACTCAATGGTGCTACGATGACTCTAGGTCGACACCAATAACAAAAGTGGAATAGACCTTACTCAACCAAGGTCGCAACACTCATGGTATACATCCAAATTTTTCACAATGGCGATGTTATTTTCTAATATTTGTGACCCTTTCCTTGATGATACTCTCCCTTCCTCCCGAGGGTGTTGTGGTTCTTGCAAACGCTTGGTCACAATAAAATTTAGTTAGTCACATTTAATGTGTATTGTTAAATTCATAATATACCTCTAACTAAATAACTCTATAAATCATTCTCTTTTTTATAAGAACTTCATTCATAGAAGATGTCATTGATTAGCTAGAACAAAGCATATTAATCAATTTCCAAACTCAAGAAAGAGGGATGTAGCATATTCCCCCTTGTGAATCATCATCCTTGATGATTCTTTAACATAAATCAAAATTCAAAATATATAAACAAGTTCAGTATTTCTCATTGCGATAGTTCAATGATTTTTAAAATAGATGAGGAAAATTTTGAAGGATTTAATCGTAATCCTCCTAGGTGACATTTTCTTCAGCATATTAGTCCCACTGAGCATTGCATTGTATAAATGTAAGGGAGTAAATTTGTAATCTCAAGGATGATGAATCCTCGAGGATAAACCAACCCTTCGTCACCTCCTCAAACTGGTGCTAAGATGAGCCACGGGATAACATAATAATGCAAATATCAGACACCTGAGAGGAGTCTCTAAACGGCTCTGCAGAACCTCTATCCTCAGGACGAGCACATGGAGCTTGGAAACTGACATGATGCGTTGTTGTTCTATACAGACAAAGTGCAGAACATGGAAAGAGAATCTAGGATGTAAGAACATAATTTACAAAATGACTTAACAATGCTAAAATGATTGAAAAGTATGAATCACAAAATAGGATAAGTAAATACTAAAGGAGTAAGAAAATCTCACAAGTCCATGCTATGAAGCCTCCCACAACTCGATGTCCTCCTCACGATGATATTACTGCACACATACAAGAGGAAAATGTTGGAGTTGTGTTTTGAAGTTTGCCTAAGTCAAACTCCCGTTTTGGTGTTTCCACCTCCACGGACAACCCAAGAAGCCATAGAAAAAGAGAAACGATAAAGATAATAGATACTGCAATACGAGATTGTAAATAAAGAATGGAGATTGTCAAAAGAGAGGTTTGAGTAGAATCCCCTTTCATGAATGATCATTGGAGTTCTGGTGTGAAGTGTTTGAAATTCTTGAAGTGCTTGAAGTGCTACAACAATGGTTGTGTTCTCCAATATAATCTACAAGAGATCCACCTGCAAGAAGGAATTCCAAAATAAATGCCCAAAAGAATCTCTTCAAATGCCTATAACATGAAAGATAAAGGCCTGGGAAGGAATTCAAACATCAGTGGGTGCATGCAAAGACTTTATGATTCCTTCCAGACGTAGGCGTAATGATCAAATGGCCACCTACGGACTGTCAGACTCATGAGACGATAGCGCGCCGCATAGACGTCTCTGCGCTACGCCTTAGTCCACGAAGGTGACAAGTTGGTGGAGTTGGTAATACTTTTAGCATTATGGATGAATTGATTATATGTTGCATTGATGTTTTGTCATTGATGTCAACACTAGTTGTAATGATTGGTTATCGACAGACAGGTTTTGGTTACCGGTAGAAGATCTAGTCTTACTGGCAGAAGAGACTATCTGTTGGACACTTTCGACATGATTGGATCAGTGAAGTATGTTTGATTTTATGTGTTATATACTTCTCGAGAATGTTTTGGTCAGTTGGTATTGACTTGGTGTAAAGCGGAAAATTGAACCCTAGGTGTTCTCCCCCACTCCAAGGAGAAAGGGGGTCACCAGGATTGACGATTTTCACTTAGGAGGGACTTTACATTCAAAAGAGGGGTTGAAACCCACAAGATCCAATCCCACACAATGCAAGATTGGATCCTAAATGAGTTTCAAGGGTTGAGACATCGAGGATACCCTCTTTTGTAAAGATCGTAGATAGAAAGATTGAACTAGGAATGCATGTAAAGTAAGAAAGATTCGCTTATAAACAGAGATAGGGATACGGGATGAACCTGCGGACCTAGAATTAGCAGTAAAATGTCGAGATGATGCTGTTCTGCAAATTTGAGCGAAATTTGATGGGATGATGACGCCCGGCATGCATGCGGTCCTCCGAAAAATCCGTGAAACGAAGGGGGATCTGTTTGTCTCTGCACAAGGATTCCAGATCTTCAATTACAGCCGCGTACCTGCAACCTTGTTGTAAGAATATTTGTATTCTTACATGCGAAGGTGTAATGAATGCTGTATTTTGTATGTTGTAAGTGATCTCCTCTTCAATGGTTGAATCCTTGTCTTGAATGCAACACTTAGCCTTGAATGGAGACTTATAATGATCAATTGCTTGAAGGAATGCTTGAATGCTTGAATGTTTGAATGTCGCTTCCGCCTCTTGCTTGCATATATTTTTCTCTTTTTCCTTTGCCCCTTCAAATGGGAGGGGAAATGTAGTTTATATACTTGTCAATTAGGGCTGATAGAATGATTTTTCCGACCTTGGGCCGACCTAGAAACAATATTTTCCAATTTGCAAACTTAAAGACCTGATGCCCAAAAGAGACCGGGCCCAAAATAGGGCCAGGGACTAGGGCGCTGGGCGCCATGGTCCTGGGGGACCAGGGTGCTGGGCGCCCTCGTCCTGAAGGACCAGGGCACTGGGCGCCATGGTCCCACCTCCCGGGACAGCAGGGTGCAAGGAGGATCAGGCCAGGGTGCTGAAAAATGCAGTTTTTGGTGTCGTAAACAGGTTTTGGGGTCTCCATTCAGGTTCAGTGTTTCACCACCATCGTGAAGACCCAAATGCAGTCGAAATTGCAAGTGTCACAATTTTAGGATGCTACATTTAGCCCCCACTTTAGCGGGAGTATAAGCGTACGCCAATACTTCCAGTAAAGTACAAGGAAACAACATTTAAAAACTTTCACCACATCAAGGAGGCAAGATATACCAAGCCCCCAGTGGACTAAGGATCTTACGACTTCGATTGACAAGGTAAAAGGGAAGATAACGAGGGAGAACCATGACTGTCAGTAGTAAGGTTCCCTCACTATGAGTCATGCAAGAAAGATATCAAAAATTTTCAAGGCAAAGCTAAATTTGTCAAGAAATTTTCAAGTATGTTGAAGAGATATGAACAGGGTGTATGCCCCCCTATGTTAAAGCGATTGCACATGCCTCATCGGGGGTGATTGCTTTAAGGTAGTGATACATATAGGAAATGAGAAGGAAAAGGAGCACGTTATCACAAGGATTTAGCCCCCAAGTGTAAGATAAACCCAAGGATAATAGACACAAAACACAAAGCACAAGGTGACTTCGCTTTCCTTGGGGTTAGTATGTTGTATGATAATTCATGTATATCATATGTATGTATGCATAATTTTTCTTCATTCCCCAATCAAGGAAGGTCACCTAGAAGAAGGGAACACATGTGTCTTTTGAGTCAACATGAGAGAGACCAAAAGAGATCTCAATGCTTTGCATCGTCCTCAAGTAGACAACACTAAGGACAACGAATAGAAGAATGAGAATAACACATAGAAGAAGTAACAAAAGAGAGGAGGAAAGAGTCTACCATGCTAATGAACTAGTCTAGCACGTCATCTACCCCCCGATCTTGCTGATCAATGTTTCAGGAAGGCAGGGAACACGCTAGAGGAGGAACATCCAACACAACAGATGGAGCTATCACAAGATCCAAACAAGGGCTATGTTCATGTTCCAAGCCATGTTGTTCTTGTCTAGGAGCTAGGATAAGTGCTTTAGAAAATTCATTAGATAAATGGTTATCAACATCAACATATTCATATTCGCTATCAGAATGAAAAGAAGTAACATTTTCATCATGAATAACATTTTCATCTATATCATCATCAAGATTTATAAAAATAGGATCTTTAACTCGCACAGGATCAAGACCATCATGCATCTTATGTTTAGGAGATTTTGGCTCAATTTTTGGTTGAGGAGAAAATGGAATAATGCTAGCTGAAGGTGTTTTTGGGGATTGCAAAGTTTGAGAAGCAGCTGCCTGAGCTCTAAGATGACGCTTTCGTCGGCGTTCACGTGCAGAATGATTTCGTCTAGTCTTAGTAGGAAGTTGAGAAGATTGAGGAGGAGGAATGTTCTCATCCTTATCACTTGGGTGTTTGGGTTGTGGTCTCTTAGGTTGGATAATAGGAGAAGAGGAATGTCTCTTCTCTCTATAAGAAAAAGGAGGAGGAACTGCTCCCTATAAAGGAAGAATATTTGGTTTAGGAAGGAGACCAAGTCCATCATGATGAGGAGGTATAGGTCTACCATTGGAAAGTTTATTAGGCATAGACATAGTCACATCCATAGGGATGGGTTGGGAATCTTCTTGAGGAAAGACATTAGTTTTATCTTTCAAAGGAAGAACTTCCTTCTCAAGAATGATAGGAATATCAAGTTTGGGTGTTCTAGGTTCACTTGAGATAGGATCATATCTTTTTTCCACTTTTGATAAGATTTGAAAAGATGATCACTTCGCCGTGGAAGAGATTGGAATTGTTTAGGCCAGAAATAATCAATAGGAACGCTAGAAGTTCTTTCATCTGGTTTAAAGAGACTATGATTGACAGTAACAACTTCACCATTATGGGGAAATTTCAAACACTTGTGAATAGGAGAAGCAATAGCTTTCATGGAAGATAGCCAAGGATAGCCTAGCTTCACACGAAATTGTTCGGACGATGGATTAATAGCAAAGCTCACATCAAGGGCTTTGTTATGGACCTCAATAGGTAAGGTAATAGAACCAATTGCAGGAGAAGAAAATGAATCAAATAATTTCACAACCACATTTGTTTTGTCATAGATCACTTGATTCAAATGCAAAGTAAAAAGAAATTCTTCAGTAATGATATTAACCATGCAAGAAGGATCAATAAGCACTCCACGGCAAGGTGTATTCTTGATTTTTGCAACTATATATAAAGGACCATCAGGTGCCCTGATAGTTTCACTAGAATCAAATGTGATGGAAGGTTCTCTAGGGATTTTTTGCTGCTCTACAAAGTTAATCAAATTCAGAGTCATAGACACAAGATCATCAGGTGAGACAGAGGAATCATTACTATCAATCGCATTAGAGGTATGAGAAGGTAATGGATCAGTAAAAATATTGAGATTCTGATTAGGAGGAGCTACAGATGTATTGCCTTTATCATTCACACCAGAAATAGAGATAGTATTATTATCAATCAAATCTTGAATTTTACCCTTTAAAGCAAAACACTTTTCAGTATCATGCCCAGGTTGACGATGAAATTGACAAAAAGATTTGTTATCAAAATAGGGTGAATTAATCTTTGCAGGATCTATTTGCCTTATAGGAGGAAGAGTAAGCACATTTTGTTCCAATAACTTATTCATAATACTATGCAATGATTCATTCAAAGGAGTAAACTTTCTTTCTTTCTTGAAAAACTTAGAAATAGGAGGCACGCCTGATGCTGCATTCACATTTTTGTTGATGATGTTTTCATTGAATTTAATGGACTCTCTGTTTGGTTTAAACTTCCTAAATGGTTGTTGACTACTATCACCCTTATCACTCGGAGCCTTAGGATTTGCTTGTTCCATTTGACTCACAGTCAGTTGATAATTGTGAAGAGTTGCACACAACTGTTGGAAAGAAGTAAACTCAGAAAACAGAAGTTTTTCTCTAATATCTTTTTGTAAATTAGAAATAATGAATTCTTTGAATATCATTGTCAGGCACTGGAAAAGAAATTTGGGCATACAAATGCTTATATCTACCAATGAAATCAGTCACTTTTTCTTTAACACCTTGTTTACAATGCATTAAATCAATCAAAGTAACTTTAGGACTTATATTGTTTTGAAATTGTTGAATAAAAGCATTTGCAAGTTGTTCGAAAGAAGTAATAGAATAGGAAGGTAACGAGCAATACCATTGTAGGGCTTTATCTCTTAATGTTCTAGTAAACAGTTTTGCAAGCAACCTTTGGTCATAAGCAAAATTGGTACATATTGTTTGAAAAGTCTTAACATATGTTAGAGGATCACCTTTACCATTATAAAGCTCCAAATGTGGAATTTCAACATGTTTAGGGGGAATAGCTCGAACAATGTCGAGAGAAAGTGGGCTCGCAACATCAAATGTGGGCACACTAAACTTAGATTGATTCATAGAGGCAATTTGTTGCTGTAAAGAAGAGACAGTTTGTGCAAGATGTTAATGGTTGCTTCAGTCGAAGAGTTCATATTAGACGTGTTAGATTGTGATGGAGGTATTATGTTATTGAAAGAAGGTATTGATTGAGAGTAAGGTGGCGGGACACTATGATAGTTAGTCATAGGAGATGATTGGAAAGGAGGAACACTACAAGGAGGAATGGAATGGTTAAATGAATTGCCCCCTTGCATCATGTTCATTTGTGGAGATGTAATAGGAACACTTATTGAAGGAATAAATGAAGAAGTTGGATTGAATGAAGGAAGAGGGTTGATTGAAGAAGAAGGATTGCCCCCATGACTAGTGATCATAGGTGGAATGTCTTGTATTGAAGTAGTCATTATGTTTGATGTAAAAGTAGGTATACTAGCAATAGAAGTCGTCAAAAGAATAGAATGATTGACTTGAGTAGGAGGTTGTGTATAACCCAAAGTTTCGGCACAACTCTTCATAGGCATCACATTTGAAACCACAATGTGTGCAATACCATGCAAAATATCAATTCCATTCTTATCACTTTGAACCATACGTTTTAGACCCTCAATTAAAGGAAGAGCTTGGCTATCGGGGTATTCTTGAGACATCCATTGTCGAAAATCGTCAAATTGGTTATCCAATTTCAAAAGTTGTTCTTCAGAAACCTCATGGAGAGCTTCTTCATCATTAGGAGGATTAGAGGAATTACCCGTGTCCTCGTTAAAAAGGCCATTCAAATTAGGTTCCATCTCCTCAGTAATTAAACCTTGGAAAGACTTAATTCTAAGGCTTCGTCTAATGAGAATAGTGTAAGTAGGGCTTATTGTTGTAAAACTCATGCACTAGGGAGAGAGAGAAGATTTTGAATTTTAGAGGTAGCAAATTTCAATAAAGTTAGCCAATCTCCTAGATTTAAGCTTTTAAATACAATCAGGACAATCTCCCGAAATTTTGGAAAAAATGTCCGAGACTGTGGCGAACGGAGTGCACACAGTCCTCGCAACTTTTTTCAAAATTTTCAAGGATGAAAGTTATGATGATTTTAAAGCTAACCTGAAAAAATTGAGATTTTACGATCTATAGATAGGCCAAATTAAAGTTGCAATCTCAAAATTGAACCCTACCAAGATTGTTGAAAAATGCAAAATTTGAATTTTGAAAAAGAGAGGGAAACTGAAATTTTGAATTTAGAGGGAATACTAAAAGCAATGCAGGTTTTGAAATTTAAAAATTGACTCAATTTCATGCAAAATTCAATTTTGAAAGTGGAAATCAAGGTTGTTGTAATTAAACATTTAATTTCAAAAGTCACAAATTGCAAAAATTTGAATAAAGTACTGAAATTTCGAATGAATGCCAATACACTTTTCAGATTTAGGATAGTAAGAAGCACAATTTTGACATGAATTTCAGTTTCAACAATTTTTGAATGATTAGAAGCCTTAATCCAAGCAATCACTAGACCAACTTTGACTTTAATTTTGAAAGTGTTAGAATTGATGAAATCAACCAAAATTCTGGATTTTAGCAGAAAAATACAGTAAGATCTAGCTCCCGAAATTTCAGAAAAAATGTCGGGGACGATGGCGCTCGGGGTGCACACGGTCCTCGCAACTTTTTTCCAAATTTTCAGGGATGAGAGATATTATGATTTTGTTGCGAAATCCAAAGTTACAGCCGATTTGGAGGTGTTTTAATCAGTGAAATCATCAGTCAAAGGCTGAATCAAGAGGGTTTTAAAAATTAGGGTTTTGACACTTCACCACTTAATTTTCAAAATTAAAGCACAGATGTGATTTGACAATTTGCAGTAGAAGGGTAGATCTGAAACAAGCATTAACAATTAAACATTTCGCAAGCTCAATTATTAAAAAGAAAATTTTAGGGTTTTTTATGCAATTAACCTCTAAAATTTGCAAAAGATCAAACATGAAAATGTAATTAAGGAAGCAAATTTTTTAGATCTAACCATGAATAATCAGAATTAGGATGTTCACGTCAGGTTCACCAAAATGTAAAGCTGAAATCGAACCCTAGGTGTTCTCCCCCACTCCAAGGAGAAAGGGGGTCACCAGGATTGACGGTTTTCACTTAGGAGGGACTTTACATTCAAAAGAGGGGTTGAAACCCACAAGATCCAATCCCACACAATGCAGGATTGGATCCTAAATGAGTTTCAAGGGTTGAGACATTGAGGATACCCTCTTTTGTAAAGATCGTAGATAGAAAGATTGAACTAGGAATGCATGTAAAGTAAGAAAGATTTGATTATAAACAGAGATAGGGATATGGGATGAAGCTACGGACCTGGAATTAGTAGTAAAATGTCGAGATGATGTTGTTCTACAAATTTGAGCGAAAGTTGACAGGACGATGGCACACGGCGTGCACACGGTCCTCCGAAAAATCCGCGAAACGAAGGGGGATCTGTTCGTCTCTGCACAAGGATTCCAGATCTTCAATTACAGTCGCATACCTACAACCTTGTTGTAAGAATGTTTGTATTCTTACATGCAAAGGTGTAATGAATGTTGTATTTTGTATGTTGTAAGTGATCTCCTCTTCAATGGTTGAATCCTTGTCTTGAATGCAACACTTAGCCTTGAATGGAGACTTAGAATGATCAATTGCTTGAAGGAATGCTTGAATGCTTGAATGTTTGAATGTCACTTCCGCCTCTTGCTTGCATATATTTTTCTCTTTTTCCTTTGCCCCTTCAAATGGGAGGGGAAATGTAGTTTATATACTTGTCAATTAGGGCTGATAGACTAATTTTTCCGACCTTGGGCCGACCTAGAAACAATATTTTCCAATTTACAAACTTAAAGACCCGATGCCCAAAAGAGACCGGGCCCAAAATAGGGCTAGGGACCAGGGCGCTGGGCGCCATGGTCCCACCTCCCAGGATAGCAGGGTGCAAGGAGGATCAGGCCAGGGTGCTGAAAAATGCAGTTTTTGGTGTCGTAAATAGGTTTCGGGGTCTCCATTCAGGTTCAGTGTTGCACCACCATAATGAAGACCCAAATGCAGTTGAAATTGCAAGTGTCACAATTTTAGGACGCTACACTTGGTAATCGGATGCTATCATACACTCTTATAAACCCTTACTGGCATTGGTTTAAGGTTTAACCGACAGAGCTTTCACTGAGGAATCTTGACAAGATGCATAAGTGGTGTTGGTGCAGCTTCTAAATGAATTTTAGGATGCTGAAGATGATCTTTGATCATTCTTCAACTGCTTGAAGACATTGCTTTGGCGTGGTGGACCCAAAATAGGTCTAGTACCTATCTAGGTTATGGACTAGTATCATGATAACATGTTCTCTACATGTTACCGAGATGTTTCGGGATGATTTATGGATTTTTTATTATTGTTTTGGTCTTAAACCGACATGGCATATCATTGTAATATGGATTTATGTAATGATCTTATTGTAATATCTTTTAGGTGGCCAACCTAATTAGTTTAGGCCTTAGGGTTGGTATAAAATGATATAAGATCTCATTGTAATAGGTGTTCATGGTCGTGGAATGTAATATCATATGCGAAGGTGTAAAGCAGAAAATCGAACCCTAGGTGTTCTTCCCCACTCCAAGGAGAAAGGGGGTCACTAGGATTGACGGTTTTCACTTAGGAGGGACTTTACATTCAAAAGAGGGGTTGAAGCCCACAAGATCCAATCCCACACAATGCAGGATTGGATTCTAAATGAGTCTCAAGGGTTGTGACATCAAGGATACCCTCTTTTGTAAAGAATGTAGATAGAAGATTGAACTAGGAATGCATGTAGAGGCAAGAAAGATTCGCCTATAAACAGAGATGGGGATACGGGATGAAGCTGTGGACCTGGAATTAGCAGTAAAATGTCGAGATGATGTTGTTCTGCAAATTCGAGCGAAAGTTGATGGGACGATGGCGCTCGGTGTGCACACGGTCCTTCGAAAAATCTGCAAAACGAAGGGGGATCTGTTCGTCTCTGCACAAGGATTCCAGATCTTCAATTACAGCCGCGTACCTGCAACCTACACACAGAAAAGAGAGGACGATTGGGGGGTTAGGGATTAGGGGTTTTCCCTTAGGTCAAACCCTGGTTTTGGAATTAACCAAGAAATGAGAATGTTGTAAATGTAAATGTTTGTAATGTAAACAAGTACTGATACCTTGTTGTAAGAATGTTTGTATTCTTACATGTGAAGGTGTAAGTGTTGTTGTATGTTGTATGTTGTATGTGGTATGTGATCTCCTCTTCAATGGTTGAATCCTTGTCTTGAATGCAACACCTAGCCTTGAATGGAGACTTAGAATGCTCAATTGCTTGAAGGAATGCTTGAATGCTTGAATGTTTGAATATTGCTTTCGCCCTTTTTCCCTCTACCAAAATGGGAGAGGAAATGTAGTTTATATACTTGTCAATTAGGGTTGAAAGACTAATTTTTCCGACCTTAGGCTAACCTAGGAAGATTATTTTCCAATTTGCAAACTTAAAGACCCGAAGCCCCATAAGAGACCAGGCCCAAAATAGTGCCAGGGACCAGAGCGCTGGGCGCCATGGTCCTGGGGGACCAGGGCACTGGGTGCCATGGTCCTACCTCCAGGGACAGCAGGTTGCAAGGAGGATCAGGCCAGGGTGCTGAAAAATGTAGCTTTTGATGTCATAAATAAGTTTCGGGGTCTCCATTCAAGTTCAGTGTTGCATCGCCATCATGAAGACCCAAATGCAGTTGAAATTGCAAGTGTCACAATTTTAGGACGCTACATTTAGCCCCCACTTTAGCGGGAGTATAAGCGTACGCCCATACTTCCAGTAAAGTACAAGGAAACAACATTTAAAAACTTTCACCATGTCAAGAAGGCAAGATATACCAAGCCCCCAGTGGACTAAGGATCTTACGACTTCGATTGACAAAGTAAAAGGGAAGATCACAAGGGAGAACCATGACTGTCAGTAGTAAGGTTCCCTCAATATGAGTCATGCAAGAAAGATATCAAAAATTTTCAAGGCAAAGCTAAATTTGTCAAGAAATTTTCAAGTATCTTGAAGAGATATGAACAGGGTGTATGTCCCCCTACGTTAAAGCAATCACACATGCCTCATCGGGGGTGATTGCTTTAAGGTAGTGATACATATAGGAAATGAGAAGGAAAGGAGCACATTATCACAAGGATTTAGTCCCCAAGTGTGAGATAAGCCCAAGGATAATAGACACAAAACAAAAAGCACAAGGTGACTTCGCTTTCCTTGGGGTCAGTATGTTGTATGATCATTCATGTATATCATATGTATGTATGCATAATTGTTCTTCATTCCCCAATCAAGGAAGGTCACCTAGAAGAAGGGAACACATGTGTCTTTTGAGTCAACATGAGAGAGACCAAAAGAGATCTCAATGCTTTGCATCATCCTCAAGTAGACAACACTAAGGACAACAAATAGAAGAATGAGAATAACACATAGAAGAAGTAACAAAAGAGAGGAGGAAAGAGTCTGCTATGCTAATGAAACTAGTCTAGCATGTCATCTACCCCCCGATCTTGCTGATCAATGTTTCGGGAAGGTAGGGAACACGCTAGAGGAGGAACATCCAACACAGCAGATGGAGCTATCACAAGATCCAAACAAGGGATATGTCCATGTTCCAAGCCACATTGTTCTTGTCTAGGAGCTAGGATAAGTGCTTTAGAAAATTCGTTAGATAAATAGTTATCAACATCAACAGATTCATATTCACTATCAGAATGAAAAGAAGTAACATTTTCATCATGAATAACATTTTCATCTATATCATCATCAAGATTTATAAAAATAGGATCTTTAACTCGCACAGGATCAAGACCATCATGCATCTTATGTTTAGGAGATTTTGGCTCAATTTCTGGTTGAGGAGAAAATGGAATAATGCTAGCTGAAGGTGTTTTGGGGGATTGCAAAGTTTGAGAAGTAGCTGCCTGAGCTCTAATATGACGCTTTCATCGGCGTTCACGTGCAGAACGATTTCGTCTAGTCTTAGTAGGAAGTTGAGAAGATTGAGGAGGAGGAATTTTCTCATCCTTATCACTTGGGTGTTTAGGTTGTGGTCTCTTAGGTTGGATAATAGGAGAACAAGAAGGTCTCTTCTCTCTATAAAAAGAGGGAGGAAGAACTGCTCCATATAAAGGAAGAATATTTGGTTTAGGAAGGAGACCAAGTCCATCATGACGAGGAGGTATAGGTCTACTTTTAGGAAGTTTATTAGACATAGACATAGTCACATCCATGGGGATGGGTTGGGAATATTCTTGAGGAAAGACATTAGTTTTATCTTTCAAAGGAAGAACTTCCTTCTCAAGAATGATAGGAATATCAAGTTTGGGTGTTCTAGGTTCACTTAGAGATAGGATCATATCTTTTTTCCACTTTTGATAAGATTTGAAAAGATGATCACTTCGCGGTGGAAGAGATTGGAATTGTTTAGGCCAAAAGTAATCAATAGGAACGCTAGAAGTTCTTTCAGCTGGTTTAAAGAGACAATGATTGACAGTAACAACTTCACCATTATGGGGAAATTTCAAACACTTGTGAATAGGAGAAGCAATAGCTTTCATGGAAGATAGCCAAGGATAGCCTAGCTTCACACGAAATTGTTCGTACGATGGAATAATAGCAAAGTTCACATCAAGGGATTTGTTATGGACCTCAATAGGTAATGTAATAGAACCAATTGTAGGAGAAGAAAATGCATCAAATAATTTCACAACTACATCTGTTTCGTCATAGATCACTTGATTCAATTGCAAAGTAAAAATAAATTCTTCAATAATGACATTAACCATGCAAGAAGGAGCAATAAGCACTCCACGGCAAGGTGTATTCTTGACTTTTGCAACTATATATAAAGGACCATCAGGTGCCCTGATAGTTTCACTAGAATCAAAGGTGATGGAAGGTTCTTTAGGGATTTTCCACTGCTCTACAAAGTTAATCACATTCGGAGTCATAGACACAAGATCATTAGGTGAGACAGAGGAATCATTAGTATCAATCGCATTAGAGGTATGAGAAGGTAATGGATCAGTAGAAATTTTAAGATTTTGGTTAGGAGGAGCTACAGATGTATTGCTTTTATCATTCACTCCGGAAATAGACATAGTATTATTATCAATCAAATCTTGAATTTTACCCTTTAAAGCAAAACATTTTTCAGTATCATGTCCAAGTTGACGATGAAATTGACAAAAGGATTTGTTATCAAAATAGGGTGAATTAATCTTTGTAGGGTCTATTTGCCTTATAGGAGGAAGAGTAAGCACACTTTGTTCCAATAACTTATTCATAATACTATGCAATGATTCATTCAAAGGAGTAAATTTTCTTTCTTTCCTGAAAAACTGAGAAATAGGAGGCACACCTGATGCTGCATTCACATTGTTGTTGATGTTTTCATTGAATTTAATGGACTCTCTGTTCAGTTTAAACATCCCAAATGGTTGTTGACTACTATCACCCTTATCACTCGGAGCCATAGGATTTGCTTGTTCCATTTGACTCACAGTCAGTTGATAATTGTGAAGAGTTGCACACAACTGTTGGAAAGAAGTAAACTCAGAAAACAGGAGTTTTTCTCTAATATCTTTTTGTAAATTAGAAATAAAGAATCTTTGAATATCATTGTCAGGCACTGGAAAATAAATTTGAGCATACAAATGCTTATATCTACAAATAAAATCAGTCACTTTTTCTTTAACACCTTGATTACAATGCATTAAATCAATCAAAGTAACTTTAGGACTTATATTGTTTTGAAACTGTTGAATGAAAGCATTTGCAAGTTGTTCAAAAGAAGTAATAGAATAGGAAGGCAACAAGCAATACCATTGTAGGGCTTTGTCTCTTAATGTTCTAGTAAACAGTTTTGCAAGCAACCTTTGGTCATAAGCAAAATCAGTACATATTGTTTGAAAAGTCTTAACATATGTTAGAGGATCACCTTTACCATTGTAAAGCTCCAAATGCGGAATTTCAACATGTTTAGGTGGAATAGCTCAAACAATGTCAAGAGAAAGTGGGCTCGCAACATCAAATGTGGGCACACTAAACTTAGATTGATTCATAGAGGCAATTTGTTGCTATAAAGAAGAGACAGTTTGTGCAAGATTGTTAATGGTCGCTTCAGTCGAAGAGTTAGATTGTGATGGAGGTGTTATGTTATTGAAAGAAGGTATCGATTGAGAGTAAGGTGGCGGGACACTATGATAGTTAGTCATAGGAGATGATTGGAAAGGAGGAACACTACAAGGAGGAATGGAATGGTTAAATGAATTGCCCCCTTGTGCCAGGTTCATTTGTGGAGATGAAATAGGAACACTTATTGAAGGAATGAATGAAGAAGTTGGATTGAATGAAGGAAGAGGGTTAATTGAAGAAGAAGGATTGCCCCCATGACTAGTGATCATAGGTGGAATGTCTTGTATTGAAGTAGCCATTATGTTTGATGTAAAAGTAGGTATACTAGCAATAGAAGTTGTCAAAGGAATAGAATGATCGACTTGAGTAGGAGGTTGTGTATAACCTAAAGTTTCAGCACAACTCTTCATAGGCATCACATTCGAATCCATAATGTGTGGAATACCACGCAAAATATCAATTCCATTCTTATCACTTTGAAGCATACATTTTAGACCCTCAATTAAAGGAAGAGCTTGGCTATCAGGGTATTCTTGAGACATCCATTGTCAAAAATCATCAAATTGATTATCCAATTTCGAAAGTTGTTCTTCAGAAACCTCATGGAGAGCTTCTTCATCATTAGGAGGATTAGAGGAATTACCCATGTCCTCGTTAAAAAGGCCATTCAAATTAGGTTCCATCTCCTCAGTAATTAAACCTTGGAAAGACTTAATTCTAAGGCTTCGTCTAATGGGAATAGTGTAAGTAGGGCTTATTGTTGTAAAACTCATGCACTAGGGAGAGAGAGAAGATTTTGAATTTAGAGGAGGCAAATTTCAGTAAAATCAGCCAATCTCCTAGATTTAAGCTGTTAAATACAATCAGGACAATCTCCCAAAATTTCGGAAAAAATGTCCGGGACCGTGGCGAACGGAGTGCACACGGTCCTCGCAACTTTTTTCAAAATTTGCAGGGATGAAAGTTATGATGATTTTAAAGCTAACCTAAAAAAATTGAGTGATTTTACGATCTGTAGATAGGCCAAATTAAAGTTGCAATCTCAAAATTGAACCCTACCAAGATTGTTGAAAAATGAAAATTTTGAATTTTGAAAAAGAGAGGGAAACTGAAATTTTGAATTTTATGATTTTAGAGGGAATACCAAAAGCAATGCAGGTTTTGAAATTTTTTTAAAAATTGACTCAATTTCATGCAAAATTCAATTTTGAAAGTGGAAATCAAGGTTGTTGCAATTAAACATTTAATTTCAAAAGTCACAAATTGCAAAAATTTGAATAAAGCACTGAAATTTTGAATGAATGCCAACACACTTTTCAGATTTAGGACAGTAAGAAACACAATTTTGACATGAATTTCAGTTTCAACAATTTTTAAATGATTAGAAGCCTTAATCCAAGCAATCCCTAGACCAACTTTGACTGTAATTTTGAAAGTGTTAGAATTGATGAAATCAGCCAAAATTTTGGATTTTAGCAGAAAAATACATTAAGACCTAGCTCCCGAAATTTCGGAAAAAATATCGGGGACGATGGCGCTCGGGGTGCACACGGTCCTCGCAACTTTTTTCCAAATTTTCAGGGATGAGAGATATTATGATTTTGTTGCGGAATCCAAAGTTACAGCTGATTTGGAGGTGTTTTAATCAGTGAAATCATCAGTCAAAGGCTGAATCAAGAGGGTTTTAAAAATTAGGGTTTTGACACTTAACCACTTAATTTTCAAAATTAAAGCACAGATATGATTTGATAATTTGCAGTAGAAGGGTAGATCTGAAAAATAAGCATTAACAATTAAACATTTCGCAAGCTCAATTACTAAAAAGAAAATTTAGGGTTTTGATGCAATTAACCTCTAAAATTTGCAAAAGATCAAACATGGAAATGTAATTAAGGAAGCAAATTTTTCAGATCTAACCATGAATAATCAGAAAGGATGTTCACGTTGGGTTCACCAAAATGTAAAGCGAAAAAATCGAACCCTAGGTGTTCTCCCCCACTCCAAGGAGAAAGGGGGTCACTAGGGTTGACGGTTTTCACTTAGGAGGGACTTTACATTCAAAAGAGGGGTTGAAGCCCACAAGATCCAATCCCACACAATGCAGGATTGGATTCTAAATGAGTCTCAAGGGTTGTGACATCAAGGATACCCTCTTTTGTAAAGAATGTAGATAGAAGATTGAACTAGGAATGCATGTAGAGGCAAGAAAAATTCGCCTATAAACAGAGATGGGGATACGGGATGAAGCTGCGGACCTAGAATTAGCAGTAAAATGTCGAGATGATGCTGTTCTGCAAATTCGAGGGAAATTTGACGGGACAATGGCGCCCGGCGTGCACACGGTCCTCCGAAAAATCCCCGAAATGAAGGGGGATCTGTTCGTCTCTACACAAGGATTCCAGATCTTCAATTATAGCCGCGTACCTGCAACCTACACACAGAAAAGAGAGGACGATTGGGGGGTTAGGGATTAGGGGTTTTCCCTTAGGTCAAACCCCGGTTTTGGAATTAACCAAGAAATGAGAATGCTGTAAATGTAAATGTTTGTAATGTAAACAAGTACTGATACCTTGTTGTAAGAATGTTTGTATTCTTACATGCGAAGGTGTAAGTGTTGTTGTATGTTGTATGTTGTATGTGGTATGTGATCTCCTCTTCAATGGTTGAATCCTTGTCTTGAATGCAACACCTAGCCTTGAATGGAGACTTAGAATGCTCAATTGCTTGAAGGAATGCTTGAATGTTTGAATATTGCTTTCGCCCTTTTTCCCTCTACCAAAATGGGAGAGGAAATGTAGTTTATATACTTGTCAATTAGGGTTGAAACACTAATTTTTCCGACCTTAGGCCGACCTAGCAAGATTATTTTCCAATTTGCAAACTTAAAGACCCGAAGCCCCATAAGAGACCGGGCCCAAAATAGGGCCAGGGACCAGAGCGTTGGGCGCCATGGTGCTGGGGGACCAGGGCACTGGGCGCCATGGTCCTACCTCCAGGGATAGCAGGGTGCAAGGAGGATCAGGCCAGGGTGTTGAAAAATGCAGTTTTTGATGTCATGAACAAGTTTCGGGGTCTCCATTCAGGTTCAGTGTTGCGTCGCCATCATGAAGACCCAAATGCAGTCGAAATTGCAAGTGTCGCAATTTTAGGATGCTACAGAAGGAGATTTGGTCAACCATAGGTGATCGAATTGGGATTAAGGAAGAGGTCAAAGGCCTCCGGTATTGAGCTTAATCGGGACTGTAATCAGGCATGGTAGATGCTATCTCTGACAATTCATTATTCTAGATTGTTGTCCATATATCTTGAGGTGGTTTTAACCTCTGCAGTCAGTGAGACTCTTTTTTAATGAGCAGTACGCTCTAGGTAGTGTGCCTTCCTGCATGTGGAGGCCCCTCATTGTAACACATATTTTCTGCAGAAGTATCATTTGACTGTGGGTAGGCTTCCCACCGTGGGTTTTCCCTTTCCAGGTTTTCCACGTACAAATCATGGTGTTATGTGGTATGGTTTCTTTGCATTGATTATCTATTTAATTCTTAAGTTGTATTATTTACTAGTATTTGTTTCTTCTTTACCAGTACTTAATTTGGTTTAATTTTATTAAGTGGATTAAATGATATAATCTATTAACAACTTATTCACCCCCCCCCCTCTCAGTTGTTTACCAGTTATCCTAACAATTGGTATCAGAGATTTGGTCCTCTTTCGCAAAAGCTTAACCGCTTGAGGTAGATCTTATGGCAACTAACACTTCAAATCCACTGGCAACTATTTTCAGAAGAGAAATCCCTAAGCTTGATGGAACAAATTATGGGATATGGAAAATTTGAATGGAGACTCATCTTAGATGTCTTGACAAGGATATTTGGGAGATTGGTGAGAAAGGATACACACCCTATGATCCAGCATCTAGCAATCCTGCTCCTCCAGAATTGGATAAGAATATTGAAAATGATTGCAGAGCTAGAGAAGCCCTCTTGTGTGCGCTTACTGATCAATGGATCACGAGATTGACTGATAAATCATCGGCAATGGTTATGTGGGATAAATTGCAAACTATGAATGAAGGTGATCCTACTGTCAAAATTTATAAACTTGATGGTTACCAGGTAAGATATGAAAACTTGAAGATTGAAGATAATGAAAGAATTGTTGTGTTTATGGAAAGAGTAAATAGATTGTTATGGGAATTCAATGTTGTGGAGGATTTCTGAGTGAAGATGAAATAGTCTCCAAAGTCTTGAGAGCCCTTCCACTGGCAATTAATGAGTTGAGAACAATGGCAAACTCTTTATTTAACAAAGACATTCTGATTGGGAAATTATCTGCTTTTGAGCTTGAAAAATTTGGATCTTCTGGAGCTGTAGAGTCTGAACCTGCTTTTCATGCATCATCATCATCATCCATCAGCAAAAGTGATTGGAAAGTTCTATATGCAAAAAAATTAGAAGACATGAGGAAATAACATGAAGAATTTGAGCAACTTGAAGCCTTATTTGCTAGAAGAGTACCTAAAGGTTCGACAGGAAGTAAGTATGAAGGAAAAACACCTTTTAAATGTTTTGCATGTAATAAGATTGATAATTTTGCATCTAGATGTCCTGAAAGGAATGCAAGGTTTGAGGAAAGAGTTAAGAAATCATTTAAGCCTAACCAAAACAAATATAGATTCAAGAAAAGTAAGCAATGCTACATAGCGGATGAGGAAGGAGTAACTGATGACTCTAGAGATGAACCGCCAGAAGACTCTGCTAGTGGATTTGGAAATGGAAAGGAATGGGTGTTCTATTCTTTAAAGTAAGATGAACCAGAACCGGCTATAAAAAATGAAGAAAAGGCCCTGGAAGAAAAATTTGAAGATAAGGATGAATGGGTAATTGATAGTGGATGCTCACATCATATGACTGGAGATAAAGGGAAATTTTTGTCCCTGCAAGAATACAACAATGGTCAAGTCATATTTGGAGATGACAAAGCCTGTATGATCAAAGGTAGAGGTATTATTTATCTGGATGGTAAGCATAACAATGATAATGTCTATTATGTAGAAGGTTTAAAGCATAATATTTTGAGTGTTGTTCAATTGGTGGACAAGGGTTTCCAACTTCAGTTTAAAGATAGAAAATGCAAAATCATTAACAAGTCTAGTTTGGAGATTGCAACCGGTATTCAGACTGGAGGTAATATCTTTCACTTGAACACTTGTAATAAGACATATTTGATTTCTCATATTGATGAGAGTTGGTTATGGCATAAGAGGTTGTGTCATGTTAATTTTCATTGTATTGTTAAGATCAGTTCAACTAAGGCAGTTAGAGATATACCTAAGATTATGAAGCCTCATAATCCGATATGTAAGGAATGTCAATTGGGAAAGTAAGTTAGAAGTTCTTTTTAAGAGCATACATGATAAATCTAATGATGTACTTGCTTTTATTCACACTGACTTATGTGGTCTACCAAGGACTATAAGATTTCAAGGTGATAGGTACTTCATGCTGATTATTGATGACTATTCTAGAATGATGTGGGTGACTTTTCTTAGGGAAAAGTCTGAAGCCTTTGAGAAATTCAAGATCTTTAAAGCAAAGGTTGAAACAGAAACTGGATTGAAAATCAAATGTCTAAGATCAGATCAAGGTGGTGAGTTCACTTCTCATGAATTTAACAGTTACTGTGAGACAAATGGAATTAGGAGACAATTATATGCACCTCAGAATCCTCAGCGGAATGGAGTGGTGGAAAGAAAGAACAAAACCATTTTGGATTCAGCAAGATCTATGATGATGGAAGCCAAATTGCCTCATATCTACTAGAGAGAAGTGGTGAGTACAACAGTACACATTCAATAGAGTTCACATCAAAGGTGAAACCAGTAAGACCCCTTATGAATTAGGGTTTGGACATACACCTATTGTTAAATATTTCAAAATTTTTGGAAGTAAATGCTATATCAAAAGAGATGATTCAATTGGAAAGTTTGATCCTAGATATGATGAAGGGAAATTTCTTGGTTATTAAATTCAAAGCAAAGCATATAGATGTTATAAAAAAAGGTTGCAAAAAAATAGTGGAAAGTGCTAATGTGAAAGTGGATGAGCAGTACAAAAATCAATCTATATCATATGATAGGGAACCGACAGTGGAAATGATCATAACTGAACTAGCAATGCCTCAACTGGTATAGGAAATTGAGACAATTACACCAGCACATTCAAAAAATTTAATTGTGACTAATGATCAAAGCAGTGAATCTGAAGTTCAGAAGACACCAAGGTATGTAAGATTAAATCATTATGGAGATCAAATCATTGGAGATAGGAATAAGAGAGTTATGGCAAGAAGAAGACTAGAAAATGAGGAGGTATGTCTTATTTCTCAAATTGAATCAACAACTATTATTGAAGCTTGTAAGGATAAACATTGATTAAAGGATATGGAAGATGAATTAGACTAGATAGAGAAAAATAAAACTTGGACATTAGTTCCCCGGCTTAAAAATAAGAATGTTATTGGAACTAAATGGGTTTTTAGAAATAAACTAAATGAGGATGGTCAAGTTGTAAGAAACAAGGCTAGATTGGTTTGTAAAGGATATTCTCAAATGGAAGGAATTGATTATGGTGAGACATTTGCTCCTGTAGCTAGAATTGAAGCTGTTAGACTATTTCTTGCCTATGCATCTTATAAGAACTATAAGGTTTATCAAATGGATGTTAAATGTGCATTTTTGAATGGTGAACTTGAGGAAGAAGTATACATTGAGCAACCTGATGGATGATGGATTTTCACTAACAGATGATAAAGATATGGTTTGCAGATTGAAGAAAGCTTTATATGGATTGAAACAAGCTCCTAGATCTTGGCATGCAAGGTTGGATAAATATATTTTGAAGCTTGGTTTTACTAAAGGTAGTGCTTATAGTAATTTATATTATAAGACCACTGATAATGATATTCTGATTATTGAAGTATTTTTTGATGATATCATTTTTGGAGGAGAAGATAAATTATGCATGGAATTTGCTAACAATATGCAGAATGAATTTGACATGTCCATGATTGATGAAATGAGATTTTTCTTAGGTTTGCAAATTACTCAAACTAACAAAGACATTTTTATCTATCAAACTAAGTATCTAAGGGAATTGTTGAAGAAGTTTGGTATGGATAATTCCAAACTGGTAAGTACTCCTATGGTGACAAGTGATAAATTATCTATCAAGGATACTTCTACATCGGCAAATCCGCCAAGGTATAAGTCTATGATTGGTGGTCTGCTATACCTAACTCAGACTAGACCGGATATTATGAATGCAGTAAGTCTATGATATCATGAATGTGCAATAAAAAGGATATTTTGGTATTTGCAAGGAACAACAGAATATGGTTTATGGTATTCAAAAAATGATGATTTCACTTTATGTGCATGTTAGTGAACATATTTTTACCTTTCTTCAAATTAAATTGTTTTAAACTCTGTTGCCTTCTTTGAAAGACAAATTTTCAACTAAACAGTTGGGTAAGTGTGACATACACCACTTCCCTCTGAATTTTTGATAGGTACAGCTCCATCCATTAGTTATTCAGGGAATAATATAATTAAATTAAACTAGTATGCTTTTAACCTAAAAGCACATAAGGCTGCCTACTTCATTCTTAGATGAGAGGCTAATGGTTTACAAATATTTCAGAGAAAACTATTCTTCAAAACACTTCAACATGAAATGTGGAGGTGATCGAAACAAAGTTCAGAAACACTGATTTAGCACTTCATAAAAATAGGTAAGAGAAATAAAATCTCTTTTCAAACACGTATCTTTTACAAACACATAGAAAGGAGCTCCAGAATAATAACAACATTTACCATCAAAAAGGTGATCACAATCATTCAATTAGATTCATATTTGCAAAGAAATAACACTCCATGGATTCAAAACTCAAAGGTTTTCCTTCTCCAAAACACATATGATATTTATATATATATATGTATTTCGTGCAACAAAGACACAACAATACATGTATAAGTTCTTTCTAATTTTAGATTTCGAAAAACTGGTGACTTCCTTCCAACAAAAACAAAACTTCTAAAAACAAAATATCTGTAATTTATTCTAACCCCTTCACTATCTATCTTAATCTAATTTATAGTACTCTTAAAGAACAGAGGAGGTCTCCCTTAAAAACCGACCTCCTTCGAAACAGTTATAATAACCAACAGAGTATTTTATGGACAGATGTCCCGAAGTCATTTGCAAGATTATGAAAAACACATAAAATAAAAACAGAGCATTATCATCATTCTACGCTTCTTTTCCATCGTCATCCTCTCCTCCACTTTTCTAGGCATCGTGGGCAGTTGCAAGCTCCTGAATTATAAACTAGCTTGGATTTTTCATGGCATTGATCTTTGCTTTTGTGGCTTCTTTGTCCCACCTATGCTTCACCATTTTCTCGGCATGCTTAGGTAACTGATCGTTATCGATAAATGTCATGGATTCAATTCAAGCAGCTTGTGTTATATCTTCAAGAGTGAAATTGCCTTTGGCTTTAAGTTTCTCCATGTGCAGCCTAAAAACCTTTATTGCGTCTTGCATGTTCAGCCCACAAAGTCCCAGTTGCCAATCGTGGTCTGGATTAACCACTTTATTGTCATTAACCAAGCTACACTGAAGATCCTGAAGCTCATAAATAGAAGTTGTGACATCAGAAATCACAGACTTAAATGTGAGTACTCGCCACATTATAGTCTTCTTTAATATGAAGAGTTGCCACTTGTCTACCAACTTGATTGATTTTTCTGCTAAAAATTTTGGGGCTCGGTACTCTTCTATCTTGGTGAGCATGGGTAAGACATTTTCCCATTTATGCTCTTATTTTTCCCATGGCACAATTTGATTCTGAATCTCTGCAATGAGGCTTTGCATTTCGTCGCATAACTTCCTGGAGTTTGTGATATACTTTTCACCATCTCTAATAACTCCTTCAATCCATTTCTCCATAGCCCCCATGATGCTTTTGGCTCGCTGGACTTGACCCATCAACTTCTTGTTCTCTGGCATAGTAGGGTCAAAACTTTCTGAAGCATGTGATATGAGAAGTGCTCCAAAGCAGCCAATACTATCAATGAATTGAGCAAGAATTTTGATATGCCGCTTCAGCTCTCTTTTCTCCTACCCATCTTTTTTTGACCTAGTGAGCATCTTCTTAGCCGATACTTAGAAAAGGTGATTATCTAAATCCCTACTCATGTTCCCGAACTCTACTTTGGTGATCTCAAAGTCCTCTGCATTAACCTCCTTATTCTCATCTTTGGGCTTATAAGAAGCAATCTCGGCAACCCACTTCCCAATCTCTTCATCAATATCCAATCTGGTAGTTGTTTTGAACTTCTTTTGTTTGGGACCCTTCTCTGTGTACTTAACCACCATGTCCTAAATCGGGATGGTCACTGGAATGAAACTCTATTTCTTGCCTACGGAAGTGGTTATCCATTTAGGAGTTTCACTTGAACTAGTTGTTCCTCCGATTGCCTTAGGGGGCAGTGTCATGACTACAATGACTACATGAGAATCTATGGTCTTGACAATGTCGTTGTTAAGGTCCTCGACTTCAAAAATTTGAGCATCAATAATTTTTTCTTTTGCCTCTGTGTCTTTGACTTGGTCCATTTTCTTTTGCGCAGCCTTCTATGTCCTTGTATATCGAGGAGCCGAAAACTCCATAGCCAGATAGGGCTTGTGCTTGGTGTAAGATGGCTTCTTATCTTTACCTGCATGAACAGGCATAGAAGTGGGGTTAGAAAAATGTTTTGGGGAATGTAGAGCAGCCTCACTACCTCTTGCAGGACCAATCTTGTTGCCTAGTTTCATTGCTCTTCTATTGTTTACCCACTCCGCGGTTCTTTCCAAGACCCTCTTTGTTTTAAGTTGTATGTCATCCTCTTCTTGTACATCCCAATTAATGCAGGACATTTCAGGTTCAGCTTGGTCCAGGTATCCAACTTCAAAAAGCTCTAGATAATCCTCTTGGATTCCCCTTATATCAAGTTTCACTTGTAGTGAAACTACCTGCTCCGGAACCATTCTCATGTTTTCTCTTTTGAACACTTCAAGCTCATCATTCCAATCTTCCCAGAAGTCCTCCAAGTGTGGGATTGGAAGGTGCGGCATCAAACCAAGACTCTGTGAGAAACCTTTATTGTCAAAGCCCTTTCTTTCATGATATAGTGGAAAATTAAAGTTCTTCAAGTCTGCTCCAATGCTTAAGGCATCTGACATTGAACTGCAAGATAAATACCCAATTGAATAGGAAAATTATCCTCCCATTTATCTCTGGGTTCAACCTTCCTAATTACGGTAGCCAATTGCCTACAGATTTCATATAGAACAAAACAATCCGGACAAAAATGAGGAAGTCTGAAAGGCTCTTCCTCAAAACTTCCTACTCTTATGTAACAAAAATGTGGAAACTGAACAAAGAAACTACCATATTTCTTCACTAATGCCTATGCATCTTCAGACATCCTCTTGGTTTTCATGTTATTTAACTCATAACACAAATCTCCCAGGAAAGCATTATGTACTCTCCTAAAATCTTGCAAAGCATTATCCTTTTGTAACATAGGGTAAAAGTCATACACAGAAACCTCTCCCTTAGCGAGTTGCCTAGGTATTCCCACTCTCTTTGACACATGCCAAGCAATATATCAGATATGAGGACATGAAGAAATTTTGCTTGAACTTTTTTTCCACACTCAGTTGTTCCCTCATGGAGTCGGCAATCAGCTCTACCCAATCAAGATATTGCTTTCCTTCCAGCACCAGTTGTACATAGCAGTAAATCCAATCATTGAAGTTGTAGGTCTTAGTCGAACCTCTAGCTCGGTGTAGTAGTAACATGACATCATGGATGTGGGGAAGCATGTGGATCTTGTTGGGATTCTTAGGAAATTTGGAGCCAACCCTCTGAGGAACCTTCAACCAATATTTTTCTATATTATTCCGGTGTCCAGTTCTATCTGCACTGAACTCGATGATTGATTGGGCGGGAGAAAGTTTTGAGAATTGCTAATCAGGATATTTAAAAATGGAGGAAATAACTTCCTTGTTAATTGCGAGGAGGGTTTCACCATTATCTCTCTTAACAGTTTCGTAAATAGGATCATACCTCGCAATACACTCCCTAACTAGTTCTAGGCATGGGATAGTAGGTGGAAAGGTTGTCGCTTCTATGAGACCACTACTCAGAATTTCTAAACCAAATGAACCATCAATTCCTTTAAACACCCTTTCCTTTACAACTTCCATATTTTCTCCTTTCAAGTCTATATCACTAACTATGGGCTCTGTGCATGCAAGACTGAAAATATTCCTGAAAAGGTGCAATGTGGACTTTTCCCCAGCAAATTCTATTACAAGAGAGGAGACCAATCGGATGACTACCAACAAACAAATCTTCTATCCAAAAACTCTGTAGTAATGAAGAACAAGTTTTCAAAAATTAATCACTTCATACCTTATAGCAAAAGAAGTGATACAAACTTATTAAGTGCATTAATTTTGATCATCAACTCAAATGTCTTGAGCATTGGGATTGGACATCACACGCATGCATTGAATGCATGGTGGCGTTTTTGGAGTAACCGCCAATTCCCCAAAATGATTACTTGCCTTGAAAACTCAACCAGTTGACGTCACCTGAGATATGGTTCAATCTTCATCATAATTAGCAATAAATGCACCATCATTTCTTTTAGCCCATGGGACCCACCTGATTTGAACACGCATGAACAATCTGAACTGACTTCATGAAAGTTCGGGTAGTTCAAGATGTACACTGTGCCAATAAATTTCTCTTTGAAAGGATTAACTCTGTTAAGTGCTGCTGATCTTTTAAACTTCATTGAACATGTTGAACACCACTAAACTTTTTGAACAAGGTTCAAAGGGTTCACGGCTTGGAGAAAGAAGATATAACACATCATACGCGACCATGAAAAAGAACCGCTGCAAAACACTTTGAGTGAACGTTACCATGAAAAACCTTTTAGAAACCTGCGGAACCTAAATGAACATTATGAACTCGCTTCAAAATGGTTCAATGAGTTCATAGGGTTCAAACAGACCATTAAAACTTGGCGTTACAGATTAAGAGACAATTTACAAACGAATTAAGGATTGAACCAAGGAATTTCTAGAAAGCTTCAAAATGGTTCAATGAGTTCATGGGGTTCAAACAGACCATTAAAACTTGGCGTTACGGATTAAGAGACAATTTACAAACGGATTAAGGATTGAACCAAGGAATTTCTAGAAAGCTTCAAAATGGTTCAATGAGTTCATGGGGTTCAAACAAACCATTAAAACTTGGCGTTACGGATTAAGAGACAATTTATAAACGGATTAAGGATTGAACCAAGGAATTTCTAGAAAGATAAGGACTCATAAAATTTTGTAGGGTGACTTACTCTTGTTATGAAGTATGAATGACAAGATAACATTGGCTCTGACTGGGGATTTTATTTTGTGAAAAATGCAAAGAACTCTAAATCTCTGGTTTCACACAGTAAAAATAGAAAGGGGGCAAAGAGGACACACACCTAATAGACACAAAACAAACCACTAATATACTATGTACATGAACTCTTAACCACAGATTTCAAAGTTTGTAGAGCTTGAGATCCTGCCCATTATAGGTATAGGGCATAATCATTCCATTAGAATAATTTAGTCTGAACGCATTCGGTCCCACTACTTCATGGATCTTGAATGGACCTTTCCACAATGAGTCAAATTTGCCATGGGCACCCTTTGGTTCTTTTCTCTTGTCCCATAATAGTACTTCATCTCCTTGAAGGAAACCTCTTGGCCGAGCTCTCATAACAAAGATCTTCTTCATCCTGTTCTGATACTCAATAATTCTATCCACTAACATCTCTCTTTCCTCTTCCAACCTCATCAAATACATAACTCTCTTCTCCAAAGCATTTTGGAAAAAGGAATCCTCAATTACAGTTTGAAGCTTGGCTGCTGACAATTCCAAGGGTAAAGAAACTTTTGCACCAATCCCATACACCAGCTCAAAAGGTGCCATTCCAATGGCTCTTTTAGGGGTAATTCTATTTGCCCATAAGGCTTCATATACCTTTTTATGCCAGTTCTAGGCATTATCATCAACTAACTTGTTCATGATTGCCATCGGGTTCTTGTTGCTCGATTCTGCTAACCCATTACCTTGCGGAAAGTAATCGGAGGAATGTGAAAGAGTAATTTGATGTTCATAGCAGAACATAGTCAATTATTCAAAGGGGAAATATGATGCATTATCTACGACAATCTTTTGAGGGACCTCAAAATGGACAAGGACGCAATCTTTGAGAATATTACATACGACCTCCGAGTTCACCTTCTTAGTGGGAACAACCTCCACCCACTTAGTAAAATAGTTCATTGCTATCAGAATATGCATATGACCAGCACTGGAATGAGGATTTATTGGACCAATGAAATCAATACCCCATTGTTTGAAAGGCTTATCCACTACCACAGGCCTTAAAGGTAGAGCAGCTAAATGTGGTTTCCTGGAAAAGAGTTGACATTTTTCACATCCCTTAACATATGTATATGCATCACGAAACATACCAGGCCAATAAAAGCAATTTCTTAAAATCTTAAAAGCGGTTACTAAGGATGAGAAATGTCCCCCACAGGCTTCCCCATGATAAACTTCCAAAAGCTTCTGCTATTGAGGCTTATCTACACACCTCAAATAGGTACCATCCAAACCTTTTTTGTATAAAATATCATGCTAGATAACATACTTGGCTGCTTTTAACTTGAGATTCCTTTGTTCTTTAGTTGACAAATGACTCAGACAACTACCTTAGGTCAAATAATAGGCTACATCAGAAAACCATGTATCTTGCAACCCAATAAATAGAGTTAATGGTGGCTCTTTTTCTATCTCCATCTTATTTTCTGCTATTAATTTGCATAAGCCTTGTCCTTTAACCATCTTTGTAGGATGAATATCTAGATCATATTCTTGAATTTTGGTTACCCACGTCGCCCTTTTATTGAGTCCAACTTCTTGCTGAGTCAAAATACTCTTCCCTGTAGAATCTAGAACAAAAACCATAGAATGAGAATGCAAAATATAATACCGGAATTGTTTTACAACTTTAACCACGACGAAAGCTTGTTTCTCTGAAAGTGAATACTTAAGTTCATGCTTCTTGAGAGGGACACTCATGAACGCTATAGGTGCTTCAACCCTAGATTCCTCCACCTGTAATAATATTCCTGACATTGTATGTTTTGAGGCATAACAGTATATGACAAAATCCTTTTTAAAATCTGGGTTGATGAGAGTTGGTGCATTGGCAACTGAACTCTTGATCCTTTCAAAAGATTCTTTGGCTTCATCAGTCCATTTAAAAGGATACCTTTCACTCAACAAGCTAATGATATGCTTGGTGGTTTCTACAAATTCGGGTACAAACCTTCTTAGGAAGTTCACCTGACCTAAGAATGACCTTACTCTAGTTTTATTTGAAGGTAGGCTGAGATGTTGAATTGCATTGACTCTATCAGGATGAATCTTGACACCTTCTTTTGAAATGATATGCCCCAATAATTTGCCCTCAATTACACAGAAAACTAACTTCTTTGGATTCAAGGAGATACCATGTTCTCGACAACATTGTAAAACTACCCTCAGATCTTTGAGATGATTCTTCCTATCTTTAGAAAACACGGTCAAGTCATCTAGGTAAACAACAATAATTATGTCATGAAAATCCCTAAAAGAAGAATCCATGGCCCTTTGAAAAGTGGCTCTGGCATTAATCAAACCAAATGGCATATGATTATATGCAAACGTTCCCCATGGAGTGATGAATGTTGTCTTGTGTTGTTCATTCTTTGCAACACTAACTTGATTGTAACCAGAAAAAACCGTCTAACATTGACATCATTTCCGACCTAGCTACTGTCTGCAAAATATGTTCCATATTGGGTAAAGCATAGTTATCTTTAAGACTTGCCTAGTTCAGATTGCGAAAATCTACACAAATCCGAATTTCCCCATTCTTCTTCCTCACATGCACGATATTGGCTACCCAAGTAGAGTGATGAATTGGATATATAATTCTGGCTTTAAGCATTTTATCTACCTCCTTGAAAATTGCATCTGCCATCATGGGATTGAAATTTCTTAGTTTTTGTCTAAAAGGAGAAACACCAGGTTTCAACGGAATTTGATGTTGAAACCGCCCATTCCTAAATTCCTTCAAATCATCATCAGACCAAGTGAACACATTGATGTATTCTTTTAGTAACCCATTAATCATTCATTTTTCCTCAGAGGAACAACATTTGCCAATTGTTGCCATTTTAGGATTAGATTCATCACCAAGATTGATCTTTTCACAACTTCCCTTTCCATCATCATCAGGAGCTTTCTTTCCAGTGAACACATCATTACAGGTGAAAAACCTTTCTAGAGTCACCAAACCTTTCAGAATTTTGTTCCCTTTCAACTGAATGAAATTCTCATCTGAATCAATACCAGGGTCCGGACAAAATTCTTTGCAATTATCTTCAGAACCTTCAAAATATGATTGGGCAAATGAACGGATGCACTCTAGAAAATATTTAATTTGAGCATCTATATCAAATACTTGCCAATGATTCACGTTGTCAAGGACACTAGGCCTATAAATCATTTTAATCCTATAAGAATCATCCTTAAAATCTAAGTGTGGTAACAAGAGAGAAGCTGAAATGGCCAATGAATCTGGCCTAGTGTTTTGCTCCCTTGAGAAAGCATCAAAAAATTCTATCTCATCCCAAACCCTATTTCTATAATGTTTCAGTCTATCATTCTTAACAAAATAAACATTTCTTACCTATTTGACAATCAGTTCAGCATCACCTTTAACCTTAAGCAATTTTATACCCTTATATTTGGCTTCATTCAAACCTAAAATTAATGCCTCATATTCCGCAATGTTATTAGTATTCTTTAAATCCAACTTGAAAGAAAAAGGAAAGACGTTACCATTGGGGAAAGCAAAACTACCCCTGCTCTTGAGCCAGAGTTGGCGCAACTTCCATCAAATTCCATTTGCCACAGTCCGCCGTGTTCATCGACTACTTCTTCCAATTCTTTTTTATCAAGTGCAAGAATGAGATAATTTCCAAATTCACATTCTTGGAACAGAATTTGGGCTTTGGGATTATTAGAAGGAAAGACCGTATATTTACTCTTCAGCTCGGGTTCAAGTTTGATCTTTTGTTTTCCTAGTGGGATGATAGCTTCTGACCAATCCATCTTAATTTCACCTCCAAATTCTTTACAAAAAGTCCTACTCAAGAGCATCCCATAACTTGCAGGAATGTCAGCGACCAAAATGGTCAATTTTACCCTTTTATCAGGACATGCTGCCAGTACTGCCTGAGCATCCTTTACCTATCCAATGAGAGGGACCTGCTTCCCATCCATTAAATAACATCTCCCAAATGTCTTAGTACGTGTTAAACCTAAAGATCTAGCAACATATGATGGCATTATGTTATCTGACACCCTTGAATCTATAATACAATTGTTAAGCTTCTGACCATTCAGGAGGAGGGAGATATAAAAAGGTTCAGGCTTCAAAACTTTTGTGTCAAGCTTAGCTTCAGCATTGTGGAAGGCAGAGGGAGTAGTCGAATCAGTGGAAGGGCAAGAGGCAGATGTAGGTGTTTCAGCAGTAAACAAATCACTATCAACCACACATTTATGCACTGAGGACTCTGAGGTAGAATCTCCTTTTACATACTTGACCAGTTTGTCTGATTCCTTTAGGTTCAGTTTCAAATATTCAGCAGTGGAAAGTTGAACAGTTGAAGCTTTACAAAATTTAATTATGTCAAAGGAGGGGGAAGGAGAAGAATTATTTTTACTTTCAAAATTTCTTTGTAAAATCTTAACTTCAGGAGTCTTTGCATGAAAGGGGGAATCATTACTCACATGACTCTTACCCTTGAAACTAGTTCCAACAGAAGTCGCAAAAGGAGCAAGTTGGGAGATTCATTGATTCCTTGTAAGGATTGCACATGCAGGATCTTCAAGAGTTACCAAAATATTACCACCTCTTTCTGAATCTGATTCATATTCAAGGTAGAATGATCCAAAGTCGCTAGGTACTTCTTGAATCTTATCCGCTTTAGTGAACTCACCTAGTTCATCCTTTGTGCTTTTCATTTGAACATGCCTTATCATATCAGGACAAGAACTCCCATCATGATCTGTAGTAAGGTGAAAGGAGCACATAGCACCTTTATCAGGAGGAGCCTCTATTTGCAATCTTTGAGGGGCAGTTGGAAGTTGCAAAGTTTGCCCATAATTATACAAGTTTGGTTGTTTTCTACTTATATCTTGATAGGGTTGTGGGTAGGAGACTCCAGGTTTTGGTATCTACCTCTTCAAAGCATTCATATCATTGACTAGTCTTTGAACAACTGGATCGGTCAAAGAGGTGGAAGCTTGAGATTGACCTTGAGGAATTTGTACATCCTTTTCTCCACTTCCCGGCTGTTATTAAATCATCTTCAAGCTCTATAGCTTGATTTTGTGCAATATCAAGATTGGCTGGCCTATTTCTTTTGAGATGGAAACCAATATCAGGAGGCATAGAGTTGATGAATAAACATTGTTGGTTATCAGCAGTTGGTCTTTTAGCCTGGAGAATTTTATGGATAATCTTATTATACCTTGCTACATAGTCTCTCATTGGTTCATGAATCTTCTTCTTCATTTGTGTAAGTTGAGCCAAAAGTAAGTGCTCATCATCAGCACTCTTGAACCGTTTATCAAAAGCAGTTTTCATTGTTTGCCAATCAATTATAGATCCGGCCGACAGATGACTGAACCAATCTGCTGCTCCCTCGGTAAGAGTTTGAGTGAAAAGCCTAACAGCCACATCTTCATGCTTTACTGCCAGTATCCCAGTGGCTACATTGAAGGAATTCAAATGTTCTTCAACTGGGATTTTCCCATCTCCATTAAATTTAGGCAAAATATCCCTAGCCCCTTTTGGAAGAGGATTATGGGCTCCAAGAGAAAGAGGCCCGACTGCGGCACCCCATGGTTGGGCCATAATGAAAACAGGGTAAATAGTTACAAGAGGAGGGGCTTGAATTACAGAAAGTGTTAATGCTTGCCAATGGCTAGAAGAGGAAGGTACCTTGGGAATAGTTCTAGTAGGAGAAGAAGGTCTACTTTTCGCGTTCCTCTTGGCAGTGAAATTTGTGGAAAATGATAACCCTTACAATTCTTCAAAACAATCATCAACAACTCCCTCTCTCCTTTGTGATCTGGTATAAGGATGAGAATCCAGTGTTGTCCCTTCTAGGGTCCCTAAACAACTCTTTCTACCACAACAATATTCTGAGTTATGGAAATTCTTTTCAACCATTCACCCCTTATTTTTTTTAAATCACTTTCCAAACAAAGCAAACCTGTTGATGTTGTTGGTTATGAGTTCAATTCTAACATGCATGTAACATACTGATCTATTGAATGTTTGATGCTCCCTAGCAGAGTCACCAAAAATCTATTAGTGAATAGATTTTTGCCTTTCTTCAAATTAAATTGTTTCAAACTTCATTGCCTTCTTTGAAAGACAAAAGTTCAACTAAACAGTTGGGTAAGTGTGATATACACCACTTCCCTCTGAAATTTTGATAGGTACAGCTCCCTCCATTATTTAGTTAGGGAATAATCTAATTAAATTAAACTAGTATGCTTTTAACCTGAAAGCACATAAGGCTTCCTACTTCATTCTTAGATGAGAGGCTAATGGTTTACAAATATTTCAGAGAAAACTATTCTTCAAAACTCTTCAACTTGAAAAATGGAGGTGATCGAAACAAAGTTCAGAAATACCAATTCAACACTTCATAAAAATAGGTAAGAGAAATAAATTCTCTTTTCAAACACATATCTTTTAAAAACACATAGAAAGGAGCTCCAGAATAATAACATTTACCATCAGAAAGGTGATCACAGTCATTCAATTAGATTCATATTTGCAAAGAAATAACACTCCACAGATTCAAAACTCAAAGGTTTTCCTTCTCCAAAACGCATATGATCTTTATATATATATATGTATTTCATGTAACAAAGACACAACAATACATGTATAAGTTCTTTCTAATTTTAGATTTCGAAAAACTGGTGACTTCCTTCCAACAAAAATAGAACTTCTAAAAACAAAATCTCCGTAACTTATTCTAACCCCTTCACTATCTATCTTAATTTAATTTATAGTAGTCTTAAAGAACAGAGGAGGTCTCCCTTAAAACCCGACCTCCTCCAAAACAGTTATAATAACCAACAGAGTATTTTAGGGACAAATGTCCCAAAGTCATTTGCAAGATTATGAAAAACACATAAAATAAAAACAGAGCATTATCATCATTCTACGCTTCTTTTCCATCGTCATCCTCTCCTCCACTTTTCTAGGCATCGTGGGCAGTTGCAAGCTCCTGAATTATAAACTAGCTTGGATTTTTCATGGCGTTGATCTTTGCTTTTGTGGCTTCTTTGTCCCACCTATGCTTCACCATTTTCTCGGCATGCTTAGGTAACTGATCGTTATCGATAAATGTCATGGATTCAATTCAAGCAACTTGTGTTATATCTTCAAGAGTGAAATTGCCTTTGGCTTTAAGTTTCTCCATGTGCAGCCTAAAAACCTTTATTGCGTCTTGCATGTTCAGCCCACAAAGTATGTAGGACCAATCTTGTTGTCTAGTTTCATTGCTCTTCTCTTGTTTACCCACTCCACGGTTCTTTCCAAGACCCTCTCTATTTTAAGTTGTATGTCATCCTCTTCTTCTACATCCCAATTAATGCAAGACATTTTGGGTTCAGCTTGGTCCAGGTATAAAGCTTCAAAAAGCTCTAGATAATCCTCTTGGATTCCCCTTATATCAAGTTTCATCTGTAGTGAAACTACCTGCTCCGGAACCATTCTCATGTTTTCTCTTTTGAACACTTCAAGCTCATCATTGCAATCTTCCCAGAAGTCCTCCAAGTGTGGGATTGGAAGGTGTGGCATCAAACCAAGACTCTGTGAGAAACCTTTATTGTCAAAGCCCTTTCTTTCATTACATAGTGGAAAATTGAAGTTCTTCAAGTCGGTTCCAATGCTTAAGGCATCGAACATTGAATTGCAAGATATTGGTATTTTGGTATGGTTTTGTCATTGATGTCAACACCTACTAAACACTTATCAACTATGGCACTTTGGAGAATCGACAACATTCACCGGCAAGCAAATGACTTATGCACAGTCACCGGTATCTGGTACACTGGCATAATATAATGATCAGCGGCACTTGGAAGGGCATGAAAAACACTTCGTTATGTCGAAGACATCGTGTGGACAGCTTGTCTTGGAGTTTTGTTAATTGGCATATTCGTATTTACATATTTTTTGATACTGGCAAATAGGTCCAGGTTACACCGGCAAGTTTATCTTTTCCAAATCAGCATGGCATGCTATGGAGATGACTTATTGTTGTTGTAAATGCATTAAGCTGACATGGTGAGTCGGTTATTGCATCAGGTATTAATTGATTTGTAAATTAATTTTATTGTATTATCCTTTAGATCCGACCTACTAAAATTGGTCTTAGGGTATGGTATAAATGTAAGATCTTATTTGTAAGATCAGATGTGGAATGCGAAAAAGGATTGTGTGAAGATATATGCGAGAATAAGCAGAGCTATACACGCAGACATCATTTGAAGATTGAAGGAGGGTTTTTGTGAAGACAACCAGAACTACACCAGTACTGAATTTAACATATGAAGATGCTATTTTGAGCAGTACATTCTTATTGGATTTAACCATCCAATTGTAGTCAATGTGACTCCTATTTGTGTTTGAGCAGTGAGCTCTAGGTGCTTGGCCTTTCTGCATGTGCAGACCCCATTTGTATACACTTACTATCTATAGTAGTATCATCTAATTGTGGGTAAGGTTTCCCACCGTGGTTTTTCCCCTTATAGGGTTTCCACATACAAATATTGGTGTTATGTGTTGTGGATGACTTTGTCTTTTTGTTTCATGCATTAATTCTTACCGGTATTGCAATTAACTATTAAAACTGTCTACGGGCATATTAGACTAGTTTGCCGGTATTAAGCATTAAGTTGGTTATGTTGTTTTTGGTTTGAATTTATTAGACAACCGATTCACCCCCACCTCTCAGTTGTCTCCAGGACCTAACAATTGGTATCAGAGCCTAGTCCTCTTTTGCAGAAGTTTAACAGCTTGAGGAGATCCAATGTCTACTAACTATTTCAGGAAGGACAGTCCTAAACTTGATGGAACTATTGGCATTATGTGAACCGGTATGAGGACATAATGACATTGTATGTTGTCATTGATGTCAATATGTTGCAGAGGTGTGAACCGGCATATGTGAGAACCAGTATAACATTGTGAACTAGCCTTTGTGCCAAAGTGAAGCGGTGCGCTTGTTCAAAGGTGAACCGACATATGGTTATGGGAACCGGCACATGGAAGCATTGAATGACTACCAGTTCATAGTCTCAACTTTAGGATTTCCGGTTTAAGTGCTTCAAGCCTATGTGGCTCAATCGATGACTTTGTGCGATGAGTTAGCATGATAACAAAGAACAAGATTGTGTTACCATGTAAGCCTTGTGTACATGAAGGATTGTGCATGAAGAAGATCTTGCCTATCTACCTTGGGAATATGAGAAGACTGTAAAACAGCGATAGCGTGTGATGGGTTATTAGCCGCCATGGAAACGATAGAAAATGAATGATGGAGATTAATGCAGTATGCTCAACGGTCAGGATTGAACCATTTGAATTCCTTAACCTATTAGGTTTAGGGTTTAGGGTTTATGCTTCTAACCTAACTATTTTCTATAAGGTCGATATTGTGACTCTTTCTAGGGTTGTTGGCAAAAGTTGTGTGTGAGTATCCAAGAGAAAGGATACGTGTTTCTTGCTAGACCAAAAGGAGAGAAGTGCTACCTGCAGAGTGTAAGTGTAGAAGGAGAAGAGGAGCTTAAGTGGATCTACATTGGCATTGAGTGTTGTTACCAGACCATTGAAATACCTATTGATCTCTAACCACCTCAATAGTTGGAAAATCCCCTAACAGGGTAGCCTTAACCGGCTTGCTGTAAATCCCTTAACAGGGTAACTCAAAGTTATTGAGATCTGGAAAGCTAGAGAGCTCTGGAAATCCTTTAGCTATTGAGTTCTTGAAATCCTCTAACAAGGTAACCTGTAACAAGGTTTAACCCTTAACTGGGTATTCTAACCATCCCTTAACTGGGTGATCCCTAACAAGATCGGTTCCTAATAGAACCTATTGTATATGTCTTTAACAGGACAAGGCTCCTAACAGAGTGGACTTCCAAAGAGTTCATCAACAAGCTTGTGGGTATTCATCCCCACCATGGTTTTTCCCAGTTGGGTTTCCATGTGAAAAATATGTGTGTCATGTGTGATGTTTTTATCTTGTGATGCTTTGTTATTACCTAGTAAGCATTTGATGGTTCTATGTTTTATGCCTGTTAATAAAACATGTTGAACTAGCTATTGTGAAGATATGATGATAGATTACCTATTCATACATAAGGGTGAAATGGTAGTGTAGTTCTGAGTTGAGTGGAAAGCTAAGTGAGTAACTGGTTTATGATTGTTTTAGTTGTTTCGGGTTTTACCGGTTGCACTCTGTTTCAAACCGGTGTCACCGTTTGCTAGTAATTTGGAGTAATTGTTGTTGAACAGGTTTAGGACTTTATTTTGTCTGTACTGATTCACCCCCCCCTCTCTCAGTACCAGTTTGGTACTATTTTCTCATCATTGAGTTATCAATTGGTATCAGAGCTTCCTCCAGGTCCTCTGTGTTGTAAGCTTAACCGCTTGAGGTAAAGATCCCAATCAAATGATGAAGAGGGAAGGTCCAAAGTTTAACAGGGAAAATTTCGGTATATGGAAAGATAGGATGAAGATATTCATCAAAAGCATGGGTGCTCAACACTGGAGTTATGTTGAGAATGTCTATGTTGTCCCTACCGGTACTCTCACCGATGACCAAAAGAGAGAGATACAAGAAAATGAGCAAGTCATGGAAGCCCTTATTAGTAGTCTATCTGACATTGAGTTTATTGATGTTTAGGACAAGGTAAATCCCAAAGAGGTATGGGATGCTCTTGAAAATATCTATGGTGGTGATGAACATGTAAAACAGGCTAAGGAAGAAAGCCTGAGAGGGAAGTTTGAAGATATGCGAATGGTTGAAGGTGAGACCATTCAGTAGTATGGAATAAGAATCAAAACAATTGTTGGAGAAATCAAGAGTGCAAGTGGTAAAATAGAAGATTCCACTATGGTAAGCAAAGTCCTGAGATCCCTATTACCGGCCTATGCAATAAGGGTTGCTGCTATTCAGGTGCTGAGATCAATAGACAAGACTAAGGTATCCTTGGACTCCATCATAGCCAAGTTGATAGCCTTTGAGCTAAATAGTTTTGATGGCAGTGTTCAAAAGACTGAATCATCTTTTAAAGCCTCTGTTATACCATCCAAAAAAGGAAAAGAAGCTAGCACTAGTGGTGAACCTAGACAGAGTAGAGAAATGGATGATGAGGAGATTCTGATGGCATTTGAAGCTCTCCTTGCCAGGAAGATTCCTAAAGGAACCGGTAAATACAAAGGTAAGCTACCTTTGAAATGCTTTTCTTGTAACTAGATAGGACATATTTCTATAAACTATCCTAATGGCGATAACAAGGACAAACCAGAAAGGTTTAGGAAATTCAAAGGAGGAAACTGAAGAAACTATTTTATGGCATTTGATGAAGGTGTCACAGATGAAGAATCAGAGGATGAAGAAAATGAAGATGTTGTGTTTGTTGTTGTCAAAAAAGATGTGTCAGACAAGAAGGCTCTTGTCTCCTGGTTTTATAATTCCAATGAGTGGATCATTGATAGTGGTTGTTCTCACTATATGACTGGTGACCGGAGCAAGTTCCTATCCTTGGAGGAGTATGATGGTGGTTTGTTTCTCTTTGGCAATGATGCACCATGCATGGTCAAAGGCAAAGGGTCCATCTCTCTAAATGGAAAGAGCAATGCTGACAATGTGTACTGGGTTGATGGTCTCAGACACAACCTTCTGAGTGTTTCCCAATTGAATGACAGTGGCCTCACTCTGGAATTCAAAAATGGAGTTTGCAGAATCAAAGGAAAAGATGGTGAATTGGTAGCCACCGACATGCAGACCAAAGGTAACCTATTTCATCTGAATGCAAATATAAGTACATGTCTTATGGCTAAGTTTGATGATAGCTAGATATGGCATAAGAGACTCTGCCATGTAAACTTTGATAACATTGTGAAGGCTAGTAAGATCAAGGTAGTTAGAGGGTTGTTGGTGCTAAGAAAACCGGATAATACCTTGTGCAGAGAGTGTCAATTGGGGAAAATGTCTTCCTCAACCTTTAAAGGTAAATCTTTCACTACTGACAACTTTCTTGATCTTGTGCATACTGATTTGTGTGGTCCTATGAAAACTAGAAGTGTGGAGGGTGATAGGTACTTCATGATTCTCACTGATGACTACTCAAGAATGATGTGGGTCACATTCTTGAAAGACAATTCTGAAGCCTTTGTGAAGTTCAAAGCTTTTAGAGCATTAGTGGAGAAGGAAAGCGGTAAAAGGATCAAGTGTCTCAGAACTGATCAAGGAGGGGAATTCACTTCCGGTGAATTCAACAAGTATTATGAAGAATTTGGCATCAAGAGGCAACTGTCTGCCCCTCGGAATCCACAACAGAATGGCCCAGCAGAGAGGAATAATCGGACTGTGGTTGAGGCAGCTAGAACCATGTTGATTCAAGGAAAGGTAGCTCACACCTTTTGGAGAGAAGCGGTGAGCACTGCAGTCTACACAATGAACTGGGTAATCATCAAGAAAGGTAAGGATAAAACTCCTTATGAGAACTGGACTGGTAAGACACCTGTGGTTAGCTACTTTAGAGTGTTTGGTAGCAAATGTTACATCAAGAGGAGTGAACACTAGAGAAAATTTGATGCAAAATGTGATGAGGGAATATTCCTAAGATATTCCACCAAGAGTAAAGCTCTCAAAAGTTTCAACAATAGGACTCAGAGAATTATGGAAAGTATCAATGTGAGAGTTGATGAAACCTCTGAGAAACCGGAGGAAACTAGCAGTGAGCAAGCTATAAATGAGCTGGTTGCAACCTTCTAGGAACTGGTTGTCAGTCAACCAAGTACCAGTAATAGTGTTCCTGAATTGGTGAATGCCGATACTGATGAAGATGAGGATGAAGAGGAAAAGCAAGAAGAACCAATCAAGACTATTCCTCGGTATGTCAAGCTGAATCATGATCCTAAGCAGATCATAGGAGATAAGGATGCAGGAATCCTTACAAGAAGAAAGATCAGAGAAAACTCATGTATGATCTCTGAATTTGAGCCTAAATCATTCAAAGAGGCTCATAAGGATGAAGACTGGATCAAGGCAATGGAAGAGGAACTTGACCAGATAGAGAAAAATGGTACATGGTCCTTGGTACCCAGACCAAAGCATAAAAATGTCATTGGCACCAAATGGGTGTTCAGAAACAAGCTGAATGAGGATGGCATGGTAATTAGGAACAAAGCCAGATTGGTGTGCAAAGGATATGCTCAAGAAGAAGGAGAAGACTATGGAGAAACCTTTGCTCCTGTAGCCAGATTGGAAGGAGTTCGTATGCTTCTTGCATATGCAGCTTTTAAAGGCTTCAAAGTATATCAAATGGATGTAAAATTTGCATTCCTAAATGGTGTACTTGAAGAGGAGGTGTATATTGAGCAACCAGATGGGTTTGCCCTATCTGAAGACAGTGACATGGTATGTAGGCTACATAAAGCCTTATATGGTCTAAAGCAAGCACCTAGGGCATGGTATGAGTGCCTTCATTCACATCTTGTGAAGATTGGATTTGAGAGAACAAGTGAAGATAGTAATATCTACTTGAATTCTGAAGGAGCTCAGATCCTGATCTGTGAGGTATTTGTTGATGACATTACCTTTGGTAGAGATGACAAGATGAGTCATGAGTTTGCTGATGAGATGAAGGAAGAGTTTGAGATGTCACTCATAGGGGAGATTAAGTTCTTCATTGGACTGCAGATCCAGCAGATGAAGGATGGAATCTTTATCACTCAGTCCAAGTATATCAAAGAAGTGTTGAAGACCTTTGGCATGGAAGATAGCAAACCGATTGGTACACCGATGGTGACTGGTTGTAAACTATCCAAAGAGGATGACTCAGCATTGGTTGATGAGAAGGAATACCGATCAATGATTGGTAAATTGCATTATGTAGTGCATAGTAGACCAGATATTGCACATGAAGTTAGCATTACTGCAAGGTTCCAGAAAAGTCCAAGAGAATCCCACTTGGTTGCAGTCAAGTGGATTCTTAGGTATCTGAAGGGAACTATTGACTATGGATTGTGGTATCCATATAGCAAGGACTTCAACTTGAAAGTATTCACAAATGCTGATTAGGCTGGTAATGTAGATGACCGAAAGAGCACAACCAGTGGTGCATTCTTCCTTGGTGGTAGACTGGTCTCCTGGATGAGTAAAAAGCAGAGTTGTATCTCTCAGTCTATAGCGGAAGCAGAGTATGTTGTGGCTTTCATGAACTGCACTCAAACAATTTGGATGAAGCATATATTGAATGGCTTCAAAGTCCCTGTATCTGAACCAGTAAGTATATTCTGTGACAATACTAGTGCAATTAATATCTCCAAGAAGCTATTTTTACATTCTAGAACCAAGCACTTTGAGCTTAAGTATCATTTCTTAAGGGAAAAGGTTTAGAACAAAGAGATTGCACTGGAGCATGTGTCCAGTAAGGAGCAGTTAGTAGACATATTCACCAAGCCTCTCCCAAAGACTACATTTACACACTTAAGAGGTGAATTAGGGGTACTGCTCCTTTAGGAGGTGAACTAAAAGCATATGCTCCACATCAGTCTGGTATTGCATAGTCAAATTTATTTTGGATTGATGTGTTGAAGGATGCTACTCCTCAGGGGGAGCAACATAATGGAACAGGGAAGCTTTTGTCTCCACTTTGGCATTGTTATGAAAGGGGGAGAAGATGTGAAGTGGAGAAGATATCTGCAAAAATTTGGGGAGAAGAAGTGAAGCGGAGAGATATCTTTGTATATTGTCATCAACGCCAAAGGGGGAGATTGTTGGCATTATGTGAACCGGTATGAGGACATAATGACATTGTATGTTGTCATTCATGTCAATATGTTGCAGAGGTGTGAACCGACATATGTGAGAACTGGTATAACACTATGAACCGGCCTTTGTGTCAAAGTGAAGTGGTGTGCTTGTTCAAAGGTGAATCGGCATATGGTTATGGGAACCGACACATAGAGGCATTGAATGACTACTAGTTCATAGTCTCAACTTTAGGGTTTCTGATTTAAGTGCTTCAAGCCTGTGTGGCTCAACCGGTGACTTTGTGCGATGAGTTTGCATGATAACAAAGAACAAGATTGTGTTGCCACGTAAGCCTTGTGTACATGAAGGATCATGCATGAAGAAGATATTGCCTATCTACCTCAGGAATATGAGAAGACTGTAAAACGATGATAACGTGTGATGGGTTATCAGCCGCCATGGAAATGGTAGAAAACGAACAATGGAGATTAATTCAGTATGCTCCATGGTCAGGATTGAACCATTTGAATTCCTTAACCTATTAGGTTTAGGGTTTAGGGTTTATGCTTCCGACCTAACTATTTTTTATAGGGTCGATGTTGTGACTCTTTCTAGGGTTGTTGGCAAAAGTTGTGTGTGAGTATCCAAGAGAAAGGATACGTGTTTCTTGCCAGACCAAAAGGACAGAAGTGATACATGCAGAGTGTAAGTGCAGAAGGAGAAGAGGAGCTTAAGTGGATCTACATTAGCATTGAGTGCTATTACCAGATCATTGAAATACCTGTTGATCTCTAACCACCTCAACAGTTGGAAAATCCCCTAACAGGGTAGCCTTAACTGGCTTGCTGTAAATCCCTTAACAGGGTAACTCAAAGTTATTGAGATCTGGAAAGCTAGAGCTCTCTGGAAATCCTTTAGCTATTGAGTTCTTGAAATCCTCTAACAAGGTAACCTGTAACAAGGTTTAACCCTTAACCGGGTATTGTAACCATCCCTTAACCGGGTGATCCCTAACAGGATTGGTTCCTAATAGAACCTATCGTATTTGTCTTTAACAAGACAAGGCTCCTAACAGAGCGGACTTCCAAAGAGTTCATCAACAATCTTGTGGGTATTCATCTCCACCGTGGTTTTTCCCAGTTGGGTTTCCACGTGAAAAATATGTGTGTCATGTGTGATGCTTTTATCTTGTGATGCTTTGTTATTACCTGGTAAGCATTTGATGGTTCTGTGTTTTATGCCTGTTAATAAAACATGTTGAACTAGTTGTTGTGAAGATATGATGATAGATTACCTGTTCATACATAAGGGTGAAATGGTAGTGTATTTCTGAGTTGAGTGGAAAGCTAAGTGAGTAACCAATTTATGATTGTTTTATTTGTTCTGGGTTTTATCAGTTGCACTCTGTTTCAAATCAGTGTCACTGTTTTCCAGTCATTTGGAGTAATTGTTGTTGAACTAGTTTAGGACTGTATTTTGTCTGTACTGATTCACCCCCCCCCCTCTAAGTATCGGTTTGGTACTATTTGCTCATCATTGAGTTATCAGGAACCAACTATGGGATATGGAAGATCAAAATGGAGACACATTTAAATTGCATTGGAAAGGACATCTGGGATGTTACAAAGAATGGTTATACTACTCCTACCCCTGGTCAGCCTAATCCACCTACCTTGGGAAAAGATGAAGAAAATGATTGCAAAGGAAGAGAAGCACTTTTGAGCGCATTAATAGATCAGCAAATCATGGGACTATCAGATAGGTCTACTGCTAAATCTATTTGGGATCATTTGGAAACATTGAATGAAGGAGATTCCATAGTCAAAATCGCAAAACTTGAAAGCTTCCGGGTCAGGTATGAACATTTGAAAATGGAAGAAGATGAAAGGATTTTTTCTTTTATGGAAAGAGTAAATGAGATTGTTTTGGGTATTAAATGTTGTGGAGGAACCTTAAGTGAGGATGAAATTGTTTCAAAAGTTTTAAGAGGATTGCCACCAGCATATAAAATGAAGGTTACTACTATAAATGAATTAAGAACAATGCCTAACACATCAGTAACTAAAGATACATTGATTGGAAAACTTTCAGCCTTTGAAATTGAGGAATTTGGTCTTGTTGCTACTATAAAGACAGATTTAGCCTTTAAAGCATCTACATCATGTACACCATCATTTGACAAATCAGATTGGAAAGCCTTTTATGCAAGAGAACTTGAAGAAAGCAAGAAAGAAAATGAAGAACTTGAAGAACTTGAAGCACTATTTGCAAAGAAAATGCCTAAAGGTCCAGTTGGAAGTAAGTATGAAGGTAAAGCACCCTTTAAATGTTTTAAGTGCAATAAGATTGGTCATATGGCTTCAAGATGCCTTGATAGACATGCTAGAGTAAGAGAAGAAGCTAGAAGAACATACAAGCCTAACCCTGAATATCAAAGATACAGATTTAAGAAGAATAAAGACAAATCTTGTTACATTGTTGATGAAGGAGTGACTGATGATTCTGATGAGGATCCGACAGACAATGGATGGGTTTTTGTTGCTATAACAGAAGATCAACTGGCACCTACTGCTCAACCGATAGAACAAGCCTTGGCAGCTAAAATTGAAGTAAAGGATGAGTGGATCATTGATTCAGGATGCTCACATCATATGATAGGAGAAAAAGGTAAATTCTTGAACTTTCAAGATTACAATGGAGTCTTAGTAAGATTTGGAGATGATAAAGCTTGTTTGATCAAAGGTAAGGGTACAATATCTCTTGATGGTAAGAATAATACTGACAATGTTTACTATGTTGAAGGTTTAAAGCATAATCTTTTGAGTGTTGGTCAATTAGTTGAGAAAGGATTTCAGTTACAATTCAAAAATGGAAAATGCAAAATCATGAATAGAACTGGTTTGGAAATTGCAACCGGTAATCAAACTAGAGGTAATATCTTTCATCTGAATAACAGTGAAAAGACATGCTTGATTGCACATATTGATAAAAGTTGGCTATGGCATAAGAGACTCTGTCATGTAAACTTTGATTGCATGGTGAAAATCAGTACTACTAAGGCAGTTAGAGATTTACCTAAAATTGTCAAACCTCACAATATAGTATGTAAGGAATGTCAATTTGGAAAACAAGTTAGAGCTAGTTTCAAAAGTATTCCAGAAAAATCCAATAATGCTCTTGATTTAATTCATATTTATTTATGTGGTCCGGCTAGAACTAAAAGCTTACAATGTGATAGATATTTCATGCTAATCATTGATGACTATTCTAGAATGTGTTGGGTTACTTTTCTCAGAGAAAAATCAGAAGCACTTGGAAAGTTCAAACTGTTCAAAGCTATGGTAGAAAATGAAACCGGTAAGAAAATCAAATTTCTAAGATCGGATCAAGGAGGAGAATTTACATCTAAGGAATTTAATGCATTATGTGAAGTAAATGGAATCAGAAGACAACTATCAGCACCTCGGACACCATAGCAGAATGGAGTTGTTGAAAGGAAAAACATAACTATCTTAGATGCAGCAAGAAGTATGTTATCAGAAGCAAACCTACCACATTCATATTGGAGAGAGGCAGTAAGTACATCAGTCTATACATTCAACAAAGTTCACATCAAAGGTGAAACTGGTAAGAGCCCTTATGAACTATGGTTTGGTATTACTCCTACTCTTAAATACTTCAGAATTTTTGGAAGTAAATGCTATATCAGAAGAGATGAGTATATTGGCAAATTTGATCCTAGAAGTGATGAAGGAATATTTCTTGGTTATCCATCTAAGAGTAAAGCATATAGATGTTTTAACAAAAGATTGCAGAAAATTGTTGAGAGTACAAATGTGAAGATTGATGAACAATTCAGAGGAACTTCAAGGTATATAGACTCTGAACCGGCAACATAAATTTTGAAAAATGAACCTACACTGAATCCACAGGTACAGAATGAAGATCCAGTTACACTGGTATCATCTGAAAATTCCGCTGTAACTGAGGAACAACAGCAAACAAAGACACCCTAGTATGTAAGACTGAATCATTCTGAAGATCGGATAATTGGAAACAAGTATAAAGGAGTTATGACAAGAGGAAGATTGGAAAATGAAGAGGTATGTCTTATTTCTCAAATTGAACCATCATCAGTTAATGAGGCATGTGAAGATAAATATTGGATTAAAGCTATGGAAGAAGAATTAGAACAAATTGAGAAGAATAACACTTGGACATTAGTTCCTTGGCCTAAAGATAAAAATGTAATTGGAACCAAATGGGTATTCAGAAACAAACTTAATGAAGATGGCAAGGTAATCAGAAATAAAGCAAGACTAGAGTGTAAGGGATATTCTCATAAAGAAGGAATTGATTACAATGAAACCTTTGCACCAGTAGCTAGAATTGAGGCAAATTATTTTTGGCTTTTGTAGCACACAAGAACTACAAAGTATATCAAATGGATATTAAATGTGCATTTTTTAATGGAGATCTTGAAGAAGAAGTTTACATTGAACAAACTGATGGATTTTCTTTGACAGATAGCAAAGATATGGTTTGTAGGTTAAGAAAAGCTTTGTAGGGATTGAAGCAAGCTCCAAGAGCTTGGTATGCAAGATTGGATAAGTATCTTTTGAAGATTGGTTTTTCTAAAGGTAATGCACACATCAACTTATATTATAAAGTGACTAATGATGACATCTTGGTTATAGAAGTTTTTATTGATGATATAATCTTTGGAGGAGAAGATGGATTATGTAAAGAATTTTCTATTAAAATGCAGCAAGAATTTGAAATGTCTATGATTGGAGAAATAAAATTCTTTTTAGGATTGCAGATTTCACAGACTAATAAAGGTATATTCTTGAGTCAATCCAAATACTTAAAGGAGTTACTAAAGAAATTTGGGATGGATAACTCTAAACCGGTAAGCATACCTATGACTGCAAATGACAAACTATCACTAAGGGATGAATCTACACCTGTCAATCCAACTAGATACAAATCTATGATAGGAGGTTTATTGTATTTGACACAAACTAGACATGATATCATGAATGCAGTATGTATTGTTTCAAGATTTCAGAGTAATCCCAAAGAAAATCATGAATCAACAGTAAAAAGGATCTTCCGGTACTTACAAGGCACTATAAATCTTGGATTATGGTATCCTAGAGATGAAAACTTTGAATTATGTGCACACACAGATGCAAATTGGGTAGGAGATTTGGATGATAGAAAAAGCACCACCGGCAGAGCATTCTTTCTTGGAAGTAGACTAGTTTCTTGGTTGAGTAAGAAACAAAGTTGTACATCTTTATCAACAACAGAATCAGAATATGTTGCAGCAGCAACTAACTGTACACAAGTATTATGGCTTAAGCAAATGTTGAAGGACATAAAGGTAAAATGAAAGGAACCTATTACTATCTATTGTGATAACACTGCAGCAATTAATATATCTAAGAATCCGGTTTTACATTCTAAAACCAAACATATTTCTATCAAACGGAATTTTCTGAGGGAAAATGTTGAAGCAAAGGAGATAAAACTGGTTTATGTGAATACTAAAGAGCAGATTGCAGATATTTTCACTAAACCTCTACCTAAAGAGACTTTTGAATATCTCAGAGGTCAGCTTGGGGTCATACCCCCACTGGTAGAGACTTAGGAAGTTGATGATTGTCATCAACCAACAAAATTAATAGAGAAATCTTTTATTCCGGCTATGATGAGGAAGCTACTTCTCAGGGGGAGTAGTTGGTATATTGAATTGGTTGGTATTTTTTTTACTTTGGCATTTGATGTCAAAGGTGGAGAGATTAGTATGGAAAAACACAAGGAAAACACATGTTTCTCCCAGGGGGAGAGATTGTTATTTGGGAGAGATTGTTACTCTCTGTATCTGTATTTTGATTTCTGGTTATGATCTCTTTTTGGGAGATTGTTGGTTTTTGGTATTTGGCATTTCTGTTTTGGCACTTTGATGGTTTTTCCATCTTGTGTTGCCATCAATGCCAAAGGGGGAGATTGTTGGTATTTTGGTATGGTTTTGTCATTGAATGACTTATGCACAGTCACCGGTATCTGGTACACCGACAAGATATAATGATCACCAGCACTTGGAAGGGCATGGAAAACACTTGGTTATGTCAAAGACATCGTGTGGACACATTGTCTTGGAGTTTTCTTAATTGGCATATTCGTATTTACATATTTGTTATTACCGAAAAATAGGTCCAGGTTACACTGGTAGGTTTATCTTTTCCAGATCAGCATGGCACGCTATGGAGATGACTTATTGTTGTTGCAAATGCATTAAGCCGACATGGTGAATCGGTTATTGCATTGGGTATTAATTGATTTGTAAATTAATTTTATTGTATTATCCTTTAGAGCTGACCAACTAAAATTGGTCTTAGGGTATGGTATAAATGTAAGATCTTATTTGTAAGATCGGATGTGGAATGCGAAAAAGGATTGTGTGAAGATATATGCGAGAATAAGCAGAGCTATACACGTAGACATCATTTGAAGGTTGAAGGAGGGTTTTTGTGAAGACAATCAGAACTACACCAGTACTGAATCCTGCATATGAAGATGCTATTTTGAGCAGTACATTCTCATTGGATTTAACCATCCAATTGTAGTCAGTGTGACTCCTATTTGTGTTTGAGCATCTGCAGTAGTATCATCTGATTGTGGGTAAGGTTTCCCACCGTGGTTTTTCCCCTTACAGGGTTTCCACGTACAAATATTAGTGTTATGTGTTGTGGATGACTTTGTCTTTTTGTTTCATGCATTAATCCTTATCGGTATTGCAATTAACTGTTAAAACTATCTATCGACATATTAGACTGGTTTACCGATATTAAGCATTAAGTTGGTTAAGTTGTTTTTGGTTTGAATTTATTAGACAACTGATTCACCCCCCCCCTCTCAGTTGTCTCTGGGACCTAACACAAGATAAAATACCCAATTGAATAGGAAAATGATCATCCCATTTATCTCTGGGTTGAGCCTTCTTAATTATGGTAGCCAACTGCCTACAAATTTTAGCAAGAACAAAACAATCCGAACAAAAATGAGGAAGTCTGAAAGGCTCTTCCTCAAAACCGCCTACTCTTATGTAACAAAAACGAGGAAACTGAACAAAGAAACTACCATATTTCTTCACTAATGCCTGTGCATCTTCAGACATCCTCTTAATTTTCATGTTCCTTAACTCATAACACAAATCTCCCATGAAAGCATTATGTACTCTCCTAAAATCTTGGAAAGCATTATCCTTTTGTAACATAGGGTAAAAGTCATACACAAAAATGTCTCCCTCAGTGAGCTGCCTAGGTATTCCCACTATCTCTTTGACACATGCCAAGCAATATATCAGATATGAGAACATGAAGAAATTTTGCTTGAACTTTTTCGCCATACTCAGTTGTTCCCTCATGGAGTCGGCAATCAACTCTGCCCAATCAAGATATTGTTTTCCTTCCAGCACTAGTTGTACATAGCAGTAAATCCAATCATCAAAGTTGTAGGCCTCAGTTGAACCTCTAGCTCGGTGTAGCAGTAACATGACATCATAGATGTGGGGAAGCATGTGGTTCTTGTTGGGATTCTTAGGTAATCTGGAGCCACCCCTCTGAGGAACCTTCAACCAATATTTTGCTATATTATTCTGGTGTCCAGTTCTATCTGCATTGAACTCGGTGATTGATTAGGTGGGAGAAAAGTTTGAGAACTAATAATCAGGCAATTTGAAAATGAAGGAAATAACTTCCCTGTTAATTGCGAGGAGGGTTTCACCATTATCTATCTTAATAGTTTCAGAAATAGGATCATACCTCGCAATACACTCCCTAACTAGTTTTGGGCACGGGATAGCAGGTGGAAATGTTGTCGCTTCTATGAGACCACTACTCAGAATTTCTAAACCAAATGAACCGTCAATTCCTTTAAACACCCTTTCCTTTAGAACTTCCAAATTTTCTCCTTTCAAGTCTGTATCACTGACTATGGGCTCTGTGCATGTAAGACTGAAAATATTCCTGAAAAGGTGCAATGTGGACTTCATAATTCATAAACAACAACCCTTATTCTCCCCAGCAAATTCTATTATGAGAGAGGAAAAGCAGATAAAAATCACTGGAGAGGATAGGAAACAAACTCACCTTCACAATTGAGACCAATCGGACGACTACCAGCAAACAAACCAAACCTTCTATCCAAAAACTCCACGGCGATGAAGAACAAGTTTTCAGAAATTAATCACTTCATACCTTATAGCAAAAGAAGTGATACGAACTTATTAAGTGCATTAATTTCGATCATCAACTGAAATGTGTTGAGCATTGGGATTGGACATCACATGCGTGCATTGAATGCATGGCGGTATATTTGGAGTAACCGCTAATTCCCAAAAATGATTACTTGCCTTGAGAACTCAACCAGTTGACGTCACCCGAGATATGGTTCAATATTCATCATACTTAGCAATAAATGCACCATCATGTCTTTTAGCCCATGGGACCCACCTGATTTGAACATGCATGAACAATCTGAACTGATTTCATGAAAGTTTGGGTAGTTCAAGATGTACACTGCACCAATAAAATTCTCTTTGAAAGGATTAACTCTGTTAAGTGTCGCTGATCTTTTAAACTTCATTGAACATGTTGAACACCATTGAACTATTCGAACAAGGTTCAAAGGGTTCACGGCCTAGAGAAAGAAGATATAACACATCATACGCGACCATGAAAAAGAACCGCTGCAAAACACTTTGAGTGAATGTTAGCATGAAAAACCTTTTAGAAACCTGCGGAACCTAAATGAACATTACGAACTCGCTTCAAAATGGATCAATGAGTTTATGGGATTCAAACAGACCATTAAAACTTGGTGTTACGGATTAAGAGACAATTTACAAATGGATTAAGGATTGAACCAAGGAATTTCTAGAAAGATAAGGACTGGAATAAAATTTTGTAGGGTGACTTACTCTTGTTATGAAGTATGAACGATGAGATAACAGTGCATATGTTGCCTCAGATTGGGCAGGAGATACTGATGATAGGAAGAGAACTTCTGGTGGAGCTTTCTTTCTTGGAAAGAAACTGGTTTCATGGATCAACAAAAAACAGTGATGCATTTCTTTATCTACTGCAGAAGCTGAGTATGTTGCAACAACAACTAATTGCACTCAAGTCTTGTGGATGAATCAAATGTTGAAGGATATCAAGGTAAATTATAGTGAATCGATAGTTATCTACTGTGATAACTCTGCAGCTATTGACATTTCTAAGGATCCTGTATTTCACTCTAAGACTAAGCATATATCAATAAAGTACAACTTTTTGAAGGACGAGGTAGAAGGAAAGGAAGTCAAATTGGTTTATGTGAACACTAAAGAATAGATTGCAGATATATTCACTAAACCCCTATCTAAGGAATCATTTGAGTATTTAAGAGACAGGTTAGGGGTTTCTACCCCTTTGGCAGAGACCTGATTGCTACAATTTGTCATCAGTCCAACATGCATTATCAGAGATATTGTTCATTCTTACACTAATGAGTGGTGCTACTACTCAAGGGGAGTAGTCAACTTTGAGATACAGAGGTTTACATTATTGCTTTGATATTTTTGTCAGATTTTTGGCATTGCTTTTAAAGGGGGAGAGATATTGATGTGAAAAATAAGAAAAGGAGTTTTATACATTAGGGGGAGATTTATTGATATTTAGGGGATTGTTGGTTGTCTTCCACAAGGGGAGACTTCTTTGGCATTTCTTGGTACTTAGATATTTTCCAAATCTAGTTTTTCCATCAATGCCAAAGGGGAAGATTGTTGGCATTGTGGATGAATTGATTATTTGTTGCATTGATGTTTTGTCATTGATGTCAACACTAGCTATTATGATTGGTTACTAGCAGACAGGGTTTGGTTACCGGTAGAAGATCTAGTGTTACCGACAAAAGATACTATCTGTTGGACACTTCCGACATGATTGGATCAGTGAAGTATGTTTGATTTTATGTGTTATATGCTCCTCAAGCATGTTTTATTTAGTTGGTATTGACTTGGTAATCAGATGCTATCATACACTCTTGTAAACCCTTACCAGCATTGTTTTAAGGTTTAACCGGCAGATCTTTCATTGAGGAATCTTGACAGGATGCATAAGTGGTGTTGGTGCAGCTTCTGGATGGATTTCAGGATGCTGAAGATGTTCTTTGATCATGCTTCAACTACTTGAAGACATTGCTTTGGCATGGTGGACCCAGAATAGGTCTAGTACCTATCTAGGTTATGGACCGGTATCATGATAACGTGTTCTCTACATGTTACCAGGATGTTTCAGGATGATTTATGGATTTGTTATTGTTGTTTTGGTCTTAAGCCGACATGGCATATCATTGTAATATGAATTTATGTAATGATCTTATTGTAATATCTTTTAGGTGGCTGACCTAATTGGTTTAGGCCTTAGGGTTGGTATAAAATGTTATAAGATCTCATTGTAATAGGTGTTTGTGGTCGTGGAATGTAATATCATATGCAAAGGAAATTTGGTCGATCATAGGTGATCGAATTGGGATTAAGAAAGAGGTCAAAGGCCTCTGGCATTGAGCTTAACCAGGACTGTAATCAGGCATGGTAGATGTTATCTCTAGAAGTTCATTATTCTAGATTGTTGTTCATATATCTTGAGGTGGTTTTAACCTCTCTAGTCAGTGAGACTCTTTTGTAATGGGTAGTACACTCTAGGTAATGTGCCTTCCCACATGTGGAGGCCCCTCATTGTAACACATATTTTCTGTAGAAGTATAATCTGAATGTGGGTAGGCTTCCCATCGTGGTTTTTCCCTTTCCGGGTTTTCCACATACAAATCATGGTGTTATGTGGTATGGTTTCTTTGCATTGATTATCTATTTAATTGTTAAGTTGTATTGTTTACCAATATTTATTTCTGCTTTATCGATACTTAATCTGGTTTAAGGTTATTAAGTGGATTAAAGGATATAATTTGTTAACAATTGATTCACCCACCTCCCCTCTCAGTTGTTCACTGGTTATCCTAACAATACTTTGGCTGGAGCTGACAAGGATAGCCTAAGTGGACAAAAGGACAAAGTGGCAGGGTTCGACCTCGAATGACATGAGGGAAGGTGCAATTTGTCGCGTTTATCACCAAGGGGTGAGAATTTTGACACTACAATAACCTCTTGATTATGTAGGTGCATCTTATGCACCTCGTGTATTATGAGTGGTTTGATCATGATCATCCTAGATCCTACACCTACAAGGAATTCTAGTCAATCATATACTCAAAATCTGCCACATACTTCTTAAGATACGAAACATGAAAAATATTATCCAAATAGGCAAGAGATGGTGGTAGAGAAAGTCTGTAAGTTACTAAGTTAATGACCTCCAATACTTCAATGGTCTCATGTATCTCGAGGCTAATTTGGAGGCCTTTCTAAAACTTGATGGAACTTTTCTGAGGTTTTACTCTAAAGAGAACCTTCTCCCTTATTATAAATTGTCTGGAAGTTCATTTTACATTGGCATAACTCTCTTTTCAGTTTTTAGCTTCTGCTAACCTTTGCTTGATCAACTTCACCTGATTTTCCATTTCCATGAGCATTTAAAAAACAAGGGTTATTTTATCCTCTAGTCATTTCCAACTAATGGGGGTTCTAAATTTTCTTCCATATAATGCTTCAAAGGGTACCATTTTTATGGAGGATTGATACAAGTTGTCATAAGAAAATTGTACTAGAGGAAGGTATTCCTCCAATTCATATTGTTGATCGATCCAATACATCCTTGAGAGATATTCCAAAACTTGTTTGTTTGACCATCTATCTCTGGATGGTAAGTTGTGTCATCGTGCTTGAAATCATCAGTAGTCTGAGGCTAATTAGACTAAAAGGATGAATCACAAGAATCCTTAACTAATTAAATCGATTCTAAACACAATTCAATGAAATAAATGAAGGAAATAAGAAGATTAAACTAATTAAAACTTCCTATTCTCCACTTGTGCTTCTATTGTTCTTCTCCATTGTTGTTGATGTAGGTGGCTCTCAGGTATTTCACTTGATTTCCTGCATAAGATAAGCAACAATATTGAAGATTGTGATTCTAGAAAAGCTAGCTTGAATTGATGAAAAGAGGTTGAATTTATAGATTTTCAACACAAAGGGGGTGATACATAGAACTCAAGTGTTGATTGATAGATAACTGAAATTGATTGATCGGTGAACTCAATTGACTGATTGATTTGTTAACTGAATTGATTGAGTAGTCAACTGGATTGATTGAAGAGTGAACTGGATAAATGAATTAGTCAACTCACTTGATTGATTAGTGAACTGAATAGATTGAGGAGATGACTCGATTGATTAGTGAACTGAATAGATTGAGGAGATGACTCGATTGATTAGAAGACCGGATAGATGAATTAGTCATAAAAAGGTGATCGAGAGTTAAAAAGGATGATTGATGAGTTAACTGAGTTAATTGATTAGACAACTGATTTGATCAATCAGTTCTGATTTAGCATGTGTTGTAGGAATTTGAAATTGAATTTGATTTTCATTTTCAATTTGGATTTGAATTTGGTTGTTTGAATGCTAAAATGCACATGAAATTAACTGAAATTCAGATTTGGGGAAAATGTGAATTTGAAAATGTGAAATTAGATGAAATTAGGTGAAATTTGAATTTGGGAGAAAATGAAATGAAATTAGATGGAATTAATTGAAATTATAGTTTGGGGAATTGAAGGAATAAGTTAATTAATTTAAATAATTTAAATGAAATTAATTTAAACTTAGGAGATTGAATTAATTAAATAATTGATATTTAATTAATAATTGAGATAGGGTTAACTGATTAAAATGATTTGAGAATAGAAATAGAATAATTAAAGTGTTGAAGGGCGATGATCAGAAGAAATAGTTAGTTTAATCAAATAATTAAAGAATTACTTAATTAAATAGACGAATAATTAGTGTAGAATTAATGAGACATTTTTAGGTTTCTACAAGTTGAACTAATGTTTAACTATGTGCCTAAAGCTACAAACAATGTTTTCCAAAATTCAAACATCATTCTAGCACCCCTATCTGAGATAATTTTCTCAAGTATTCCACGCAGTCGAAAGATCTCTTGAACAAATTTCCAAGCAACTATATGTCCTCCATCAGTTAGATTCCCTAGTATGAAATGTGCTACCTTGGTAAGCATGTTAAATACCACTAGAATGGCATTATGCCTATTTATTATCATGGGTAGACCTTGCACAAAATCCATATTGATAATTTACCACTTCTAATCCGGTATGGTGTGGGGTTGTAGTAGTCCTACTAGATGTTGTTGTTCTATTTTCACCTTTTAGGACTTGAAGCAACCTGCCACAAATCTCACGACATCCTTCTTCATACCTTTCTAGAAGTATAAGGGTTTAACATCTTCTAACATCTTCATCACACCACGATGTCCTAAGTATGGTGTTGAATGTACCTCTTTCCTATCAACCTCCTTAACTCCAAGAGGTTGGGTATGTACATTCTCCCTTGGTACCTCAACAAGCCATCCAATTCAATATTGTATGAAAATTGTTGTCACCATTAAACAGAGAAGAAGGAGGTTTGCAGAGGTGAACAGAAATTGGTTAAATATTTTCGATGTGAGAAGCGTGAGAATTGTGGATTTTTGTAGGATTTCCTTCAAAATAGAGTCTATCAGCTAATTATCCATAATTAAAGTTTATCATTTTTTAAAAGCTTAATATTTTTAATATTCTTAAGGTCACAAGTGTAGTTGACTTGCATTTTAAGTTTTTTATTAGTTCTAGCCATAGGTAGGATACTAATGCATTCATTGAATTCAATTAATCATTTTATAGAATTAAAATTTTGTGTAACAATTTTATAGTTTACAATTTTTAATTTATTTTTTAATCTCATAATTTAAAAAATACTATTTATCTTTCTCTTTATTGACTTATATTGCAAATAATAGGTATAAAATTCAATTTTTCCTTTCTTTAAATTATAAATTTTACATCAAATGTCACATCATATCAAATTTTGGAAAGATAATTGTCATTTCTTATTAATAACTTCTATGCATGTACAATAAACTTTATATTTAAAAAAGAAAAATTGTCATCTCTTATTAATGACTTCTATGCATCTACAATAAATTTATATTTTTTTAAAAACCTATCATTTCTTATTAACGACTTTTATGCATGTACAATAAATTTTATATTTAATTTCTTTTTTTGTCATTTCTTATTAATGACTTCTATGCATGTACAATAAACTCTATATTTTAAACAAAATGTACATAGTCTTCCAATCTTCCACACATTCTCTTGATGTTGTCATTTTTTACCTTTGTTTTATTTAGTTTTTAAAACTAACCTCACGTGAATGAAAGTTCCCATTAGTTTTTATTTCATAAAAAGTTTTTTTTGTTTCACTTAAAATATGTGCTCTAGGTGTAACTAGTCTTATTCGTTTCTCTTTTAAAAAAAGTTTTTAATTCATTAAAATATTTATTTTTCCTAAAAGCATGTATAAAACATGTGTTTTCTTTTTCATATCTATTATTAGTTACTTTATTATCGAAAAGACAATGCTAAATGCATGATTTATTTATTTAATAAATATAACCATTCTCTTAATAATTATTTTAAAATGAATCTTATGAAATGCAATGATTACAAGATATGCACAAAATAATATGATGGAACGGAGGAAGGGGATAGGGTTTTACAGACCCCATGATTGATTGACTGGTCGAGCGCATGGTGTTTGGCCACTTAACAAGAGGGTTAATAGTTGTTCTCATAACAAGTGGATCACAAAACTTCTTTTGACAGGGAACAATGAATAGGAGTAAATGGGATTTTGTGAACTTAAGATTGAATGGACCTTTTGATTTTAAAAGAATAGAAAATAAAATTTGGATGAAGAAGTCTCTGGGTGAGGAGCAGAGTCGGGAAAAGGTAAGCCCTAACTTTGAACATGCTATTGTAGTTTCTTTGTCTATAGATGGTCAAGCTTGGAATGAGTCGATGAATAATCTGAAAGAGAAAGATTTTTTCATGAAATGGAGTGGCCCTTGGCTGGCTTTCAGATGGGTTAGAGATTGGTGCAATGACCACTAGGGGAAGATGGATCTGAAAATGTTACCTAATGGCTTCTATTTGGTTATATTTTTGAGTGAAATAATTAAGGAGTGGATCTTTATTAGTGCACCGTATATAATGGGGGGAAAAGGTTTTTATATAAAGGATTGGACTCCAAATTTCAATCCAAAAGAATAAGTTATCATAGAGACGCCAATGTGGACCAGGTTATATAACCAACCGCATGAGTACTGGAATCATGAAACCCTAACCCAGATCGAAAACAAGTTGGGTGCTTTTGTAAAAGAAGATGAGGTTATCACATAAAATAATTATATTATGTATGCATGTGCATATGTATTCTCTGGCAAGCTGAACACCCACTTCCTAAAACGATAGAGTTGAGGACTAGAGAGGGAATATGGAAACAAATGGTGGAGGTTGAGGAGCATATAGAAATGTGTAAGTGTTAGGCCCAATATGGAAAGCTAATGTACTGAGAGGGGAGGGGTGAATCAGTACTCCAAAATTTTTCTTGAATAATAACTTTACTGTTATGCATAAACCGAATAGTGCGGTAACATAAAATAAAGTTAAAACAAATAGATAACAATCATACATGATTCACTCCATAACACATATATTTTGGTTACGCAGAAACTCTTGGTTAGAGAGAAAAATTGCGGTGGGGATGGCACCCACAACTTCACTACTGCAATAATAAAGAATGCTCGGTTAGAGCTACATTTTAGCTATTTCTGATAGCATACCCTGTTAGGAGTAACAAGATCTGTTAGATCTACCTTGCTAAAGGATTTTACAACATTTAATTTGAATGTTGCACCTGGTTAGAGGCTTTACAATTTATAGACTTGATTAGAGTCTTTTACCCTGTTAAAGGTTTCTCTTTCAACTTCACAATATTACAATAAAATCATTACAAATATCTGCAACTTTACATCTAAAATGTTATAACAAATTCTATGTGCTCAGAATAAGATTACCTTGCTTATAGCATACCTCGGTAACCCATATAGTAACTTGGTAAACCCTTCTATTTACTCTGTTTTTCGACTGTTCTCTGAAAACCTTCTTGGTGACCTCTGTGTCTCTATAACAGTCTTCTTACACACACATATTCATACATACACCTTTAACTCTTAACTCATGTTGTATAAATAGATCTCTTAAGACTGTGATCCAATTCATTGCTTCGATCTTAAAAACATGATTTATCGAATGAATAACTATACAAAATATTTCATTGGTTAGCTTGATCTCAAAATCATAAACAATCTTCTGGTGCAATTTCCAATGTAATAATGGTTAGATGTGCCTGGATCTTGTAACATGTTTTCATATGTATCTGGTAACACGTTTCACTCAGTGTATATCAACTCGGTGTGTCATCTTTACTGCTCAGTAGACATATGAAGATACTCGGTAGACAACTCGGTGTATACTGTGTTCTGTGACTGCTTTCTTCTATAACCGACTAGACTGTGCATACCGACTTCTCTGTGTATACTGACTGCATGATTCAGTAGTGTTATCCGACTAGAGTATATAGTATAAATTTGAATATAAAAACTACTGGCAATTTGATAAGTAGTAACAGTAAGGTATATAAAGGGTTGGGACACCCGGATAATGAATGTTCAGTCCAGACTAAAGGAAAGGGTTTGGAACAAGATTTGCTCATTGATATGTTTCTCAATAAGGAGGATTCTTTTGTTGTTGAAGATCTAGATTTTATGGAGGTAATGGTATAGAAGAAAGATCAGCTTGATGAGTATGAAAAGGGTTTAGAGGTCTCAGTATATAATATAGACACTTGGTCTTTGGAAAGGGCTAAGGAAAGTATTGCAATGCAAAGGTTGGTGTGAGAAGAAAGGGAATCAATGGAGATTGATATTATTCAAGGAACAACAAACTCACTAAGGAGCATTAGGATTCCAATGGCAGATGAACCCAAATATCCATTTAAAGGTACAACAATGAAGGTTGAGATGAATCAGATGGGATAAATGCCAAATCCCAAGGATAGTGAGGGAAAGGTGTTAAGCTGCATACCCCAAAAGATAAAATACTAGAAACTGTTTTGAGGGGGGGGGACCTAGAGAAGCTTGTATTAATAGTCAAGTATATTTAGAGAATCTAGTTTTAGAACTAGCCCATTCAACTGAAGTTGATGGGGAAGATACAAAAATCCTATTTAAAGATATACAGATAATCTATATAAGGAATCTCAAAAGTTCTCTTGAAGAAGCGAAGGTGGATGAAAACTCTTTTGAAGAGTCAGATTCAGACTCTCATTCAGAGGAAGAAGTAGAGGATAGGTGATGAGTTAGTCCTTATAATAGTCATGGGTATTATGGAAAAGAGATATTTGGAACAGATTATAGCAAAAAAAATAAAACCATCAGTAGGGGAAAGGAAGAAGAGGGGACCAAATTTTGCTATAGTAAAGATAGAAATGGCAGGGTGTGCATCAGGTCAGAAAAATTTGAGATCGGGAACAGGCTATGCATTTTCCTAGGAGCCATGAGGGTCCTATAATGGAATGTCAAGCGCTACAATTCCCCTAACAAGATCCATTTGATCAAACGAGAACTGAAATAGTTATTTTACAAGAGATGAAGTTAGATGGTGTGGATGTTAATAGATATACTAGAAGTTTTAAAGGTTGGAAGTGCAATATTGTGGAGTCGGTTGGAGCTTTAGGTGGTTTAGGTATCTTGTGGAAAGATACAATGGTGGAAATTTAAGTGATTAAAGCTGAGAGATCTTGGCAATGGGTAGAGTTATGGTCGAAACAACCACAATTTGATTTTTTACTTGATAAATGTTTACGGGCCCAATAATACTCAGGAGTTGAAGATTGTCTGGGAGACTTTGTCTGAGGTTTTGACTACAAATGGTGATAAAATATTTCTTCTAGGGGGTGATTTTAATGCTATCTTGTGACCCTCAGACAAAAGTGAAGGTACAAGATGGAATAATCAGAAACAAAGAGACTTTAGTGATTTTGTAAGTAATAATGGATTGATCGATGTTCCTTTTAAGAGTGGTGAATTCACTTGGACTAATAGACATAGTGGTTTCTCATATATTGCAGAAAAGTTAGACAAATTTTTACTGGAAGGGGAGTAGGAGAACTACCCATGGATTTTGTAGGTAGAAATTCTCCCCATCACTGGATCAAATCACTATCCAATTTGTGTAAGGATTCATGAGGATGAGGTCCCAGAAAAATGCCCTTTAAAATTTGAAAATATGTGGCTGAGGGAAGAAGGATTCCTAGATTGTGTGGCTAAGGGTGGGTAGAAGCCCCACAAAGGTATGGAAATACAGATTTTATTTTCTTTAAAAAATTGCAGTACATTAAAGAGATGTTAAAGCAATGGAATAGGGAAGTATTTAAAACATCTTTACTAATAAGTTTAGATTGGAGAAGGAATTAGAGGAGTTACATCATAAAGAGATTGAAGGGGGAATGTAAAGGATGAGTTCAAGAAAGAAAAAGATCTAAACAAGGAGTACTCAGAGGTGTTAGAAAGAGAAGAGGTCTTTTGGAGGCAGAAATCAAGAGAAACATGGTTGAAAGAAGGGGACCGCAACACGAAGTTCTTTCACAACTCAGTCAAGGTAAAGAGAGAAGGTAATAATATTTTTTCCTTTCAAAATGCTAATGGTGTAGTTCTCATGGAGAAGGAGGATATATGTTTTGAAGCTATTCGCTTTTTTTCAAGCTCCCTATCAATAATTTTCAAGACTCTCGGAGAGATAATATCTTAAATGTGATCTCAACTACAATTACAAATGCTCGAAATGCTTTTTAAACAAGAAGAGTAACAATAGAGGAAGTGAGAGTAGCGGTGTTAGTTTGGGAGTGGATAAAGCTTCATGGATATATGGTTTTCCAACTCTTTTTTACTAGCAAATGTGGGAGGTCCTTGCAAATGACCTCTTAGAGGTAGTGGAAGAATCTAGGATGGGAGGTTTTGTCTTAAAAGATTTTAACAATACCTTTATTGCTCTCATGCCTAAGAAGGAAGAAGTGCAGTCTTTCAGTGATTTCAGACCTATTTCAATGTGCAACACAATTTACAAGATCATCTCTAAGGTAATGGAAAATAGGCCGAAGGTGATTTTGGATTCAGTCATTTCTATGGAGCAGAGTGGCTTATCACCAAATGGTTCAATTTATGAGGGAGTGATTGTAGCTCATGAGGTAATTCACTCAATTATAACCTCACAAATGGAAAGAAGGTTGGTGAGGTTAGATATCAGAAAGGCTTATGATGAAGTAAAGAGAGAATTCCTTGATGTACTAAAAAAAATCAAGTTTTTTTTCTGGTTAGGTGAATTGGGTGGAGAGTTGTATAATAACTCCTCACTTCTCGATCTTAATTAATGGAAGCCCACAAGGCTTCTTTGAGACCGAGAAAGGCCTTAGGTAGGGTAATCCCATATCTCCATTCCTCTTTATCATAATGGTCGAGGTCCTTGGAAGAATGATATCTAAAAAGAGGAGAGATGGGAGTTGGAAGGGTGTCAAGGTTGCAGAGGATTTAGAGAATATATCACATTTACAATTTGTGGATGATACCTTATTCTTGGGAGAGATATATTTTAGGGAGGCAAAAACTATGAAGGATGTGCAGGATAAATATAGTGAAGTATCTAAAGAGTGTATTAACTGGAGAAAATATGAGATCTTGTTTTTTAATACTAGCAGTCAGAAACAAAGGGAATTTTGTTCCATTATGAGTATGAAACATGGAACATTACCTAGGAAGTATCTAGTGATTCCACTTTTTGGGGATGCTAGTAAATTAGCTATGTGGAAGGATTTAGTTGAGAGTTGTTTGAGAAGATTAGATGGTTGGAAGAGTAAATGGTTAGCTTCGGCGGAGAGGATTTTGATGTTAAAATCGCTAGTCTCAGCAATTCAGATTTTTTAAATGATGTGTCTTAAGATTCCTAAGAATTTTTTTAAGGTTATTGGCCAAAGGATGTGAAAGTTCTTCTGGAATGGAGTGAGTGAACAAGATAAAATACCTTTACTTGGATGGGACAAAATATGTTTGGCAAAGAAGAAAGGGAGTGCTAGTCTTAGGGATTGGAACTTAATGAATGAGGCCTTAGGGGATAAACTTGTATGGAGTATTTATTCTCAGCCATCTCAGATTTGGGTAAATATTCTGAAAGAAAAATAGTTGGATTCTTTAGATTTTAGCAGGATCTTCACAATTAGTAATCCCGCAAAGGGTTATGCAAATGGAATTTTATCGTTTCCTGTTGAAAAGTCATTACTGAACATATCACTTGGTAGGTAGGTTCTCGTATGAAAGCTAAATTTTGGAATGACTCTTGGAATGGTTTCACAGTCTTAATGGAAAATCCTAACTTTGAGGAATTAACCTGGGTGTGGTTCTTACAGCATTGGGGGGACAAAGTCCATGACTATCTTTCTTTAGAAGGTGGACCTTTAGGTGGAGCTTGGAATTGGAAATCTATTCAGGATTTAGAAATTTTAGAGCACCTGAAAGTCCTAATGTAGAGGATTTTCAGTTCCAAAAATATACAGAGGGTAAACAAAGAAGACAAAGTGGTGTGATGTGGGGCTATTAATGGGAAGTACTCAGTGAAATTGGGTTATCAATTTTTGGAGGTAGGTGTTAATGGGGAAAATTGGGCAATAGATTTATTTTGGGGGAAGGAATTTCTACCTAAAGTAGGAGTTTTTGCTTGGTTGACATATAGAGGGCGTATTCTCATGGGAGATAGAAGAAAACATGTGGTTTTTTGTTAACCATCGAAGTGTGTTATGTGTGGTGAAGCTAAAGAATCCATAGACCACCTACTTTTAAATTCCAAAACTGCACTCTCTTGTTGGAAGATGCTAAGGGGTTTAGAAACATTGAAGCAGGTTTTTGAGAGTTGGCCTTTGGGGTGGCGAAAATCGACATTTTCTTGTGTCTAGAAGGTTAGTCCTTTAGTCATTTGGGAGTCATGGAAAGAAAGGAAGAGGCAAATTTTCATGGATAAAATGAAGTCTCTAGATAGGTTGAAGTTGATAATCAATCATGCCATAGAGGAAACGTTAGGTGCAACACATCCCAGTTTTTCAACCCGAGGGTCTCTTTTACATTGGCGGATCGGTGGGTACAATCTCAATGGCATAGCATTCATCTTAGGCCCATTAAGGGGCATGGTTGGGTTCAATCTAGCAATGATTTTCTTTCTTCTGAGAAATTGATGTGACCTTCAGAAATATGGTGAAAAATAATTTTTGATGGTGCTTCTAAAGGTAATCCTAAACCATCAAGGGTGAGATAGTAGCTCTGTGTGCTCAAACACTTGATGAAGGCACAAATAATATATTAGAAGTGTCAACGATATTATTAGTAGTTAAAGTTGGTAAGATGTTAGGTTTCAGGAAGTTACATCTAGAGGGGGACTCTTTGATAGTCATACGAGCTATAACAAAGGGAAGTATAGAGGCATGACACTTACAAAATTTGATTGTTAGTATAATTGAGGAGCTAATTTTTTTGTTTAAGATTATCAAATAAGTTATGTTAGAAGAACAGGAAATGTGGAGACATCTATCCTATCTAAATGGGCTTTGTCTTTTAATGAGATTGGAAACTTTAAATTTAAAGATTTTCAACAAATTTTATTTGAATATGAATAAGGATGTAGGAAGCAAATGATTATAGTACATGGTGAAGTGCACAGATAGCAGAGATGAGGTGGTAAGAGGTGGCGGGAATTTAAATCTTGTAGGAGTTTTAATGATGGTTGTCGAGCGGGTGGAACTAACTTTAAGTAATTGTCCTATCATCTATCTTGACGTTATTTTGAAGAAAGATGAGTTTATCTGTAGAGGGTTTTCATTGGGGTGGAGTAGAGTAGGGAGGTGCAAGGTAGTGGAGCGAAGAGGGTAGAAGTTATGTAGGCCAACTTTACATTGCATAACAGGAAGCAATTATGTCCATTTTATGGGAATTTAACCACTAGAAGGCTCAGGGGTATTTTCAAAATTTTAGATGAGCTGCTACCACTGTGTGTGGCAATCATTGTGGGTAATGCTTTTAACCTAGTTAGGCATAGATACAAGACAAGAATGAATATTTACTTGTGATAATAGTGTGAGGTCTAGAAGCGGGGGAGAATATAGGAACGATGAGACGGGGCATGGAAATAATAATTCATGAGGATTTTTTGATGGGGATAGAGTCATTTCTGGAGTGGGATATGCCGAGAGTAGGCTTTGATGTGTGATAATTCTTGGAGGAAGATGTTCAAGGAAACAAGAGAAGTTTAACTTTATTCTTACTGTGGCTACGAGGTTTGTGTCAAGTACACCATAGAGTAGAGGCGAAGCTTGGCTAGGAGGCATTGAAGCTCCTGGTTGAAATCAAAGAACTAGAAGGAATGATAGAAATTGCAAATTCCACAGTGGAACGTAACTAGAGGAGAGTGTTGGGCTCGAGGAAGTGAAAGGAGACAAAGGAGAAAAATTCTAATGAAGATTCTGGCCTGCGACATAAACGAAGATTGTGATTTGGTGAACTTACAATTAGTTAGTCTATTTTCTCTATAGTGGTTATCTGCTCTTTTGATTATGTCTTAGATTGGCAGGCTAGTGGTAGTTTTTTGAAAGCCTAGCTGTCGTGTTAGTTTGGGAGCTTTTTGTAATGGCTCGCCAAAGACAAGGTTATTTTTCTGGTTATATAGTGAACTTTTATGGAAGGTACTATTATGTTTTTGTATTACTATCTTTGAATATTAATAAAATACAAATTATTACCGAGCAAGAAAAAAACTTATGTAAAAATATTAAATAGACCGTTGTGATAATGTAGACTTTATTGGCAAAATATTTAAATCGTTACAAAAAATTAATATAAATGAAGGCGAATTGAAATGCATTTGACTGGAAATTTATAAATTCAATGTGATTCGGCCACCTAGATCAGTCCAGCTTATTCGCCATTTTTTAAATGTCTGATACAAAATATTCACCGATTGGCAATTTTTCGTCACTAATTTTTTCTCTGTTCTTGAACATAACAAGATAGAGATAAAATAAACAAGAATTCTCAACATCAAAATTTGAATTAAACCAAGGATACTAAATCACTCAATGGTGCTACAATGACTCTAGGTCAACGCCAATAACAGAAGTGGAATAGACCTTACTCAACCAAGGTCGTGACGCTCATGGTATACATCCAAATTTTCTACAATGGTGATGTACGTTTCTAATATTTGTGACCCTTTCCTTGATAATACTCTCCCTTCCTCCCGAGGGTGTTGTGGTTCCTGCAAACACTTGGTCACAGGAAATTTAGTTAGCCACATTTTATCTATATTGTCAAATTCATAATATACCACTAACTAAATAACTTCATAAACCATTCTGTTTTTTATAAGAACTTCATTCATAGAAGAATAAAAAAATGTCATTGATTAGCTAGAACAAAGCATATTAATCAATTTCCAAACTCAAGAAAGAGGGATGTAGCATATTCCCCCTTGTGAATCATTGTCCTCGACGATTCTTTAACATAAATCAGAATTCAAAACATATAAACAAGTTCAATATTTCTCATTGCGATTGTTCAATGATTTTTAAAATAGATGAGGAAAATTTTGAAGGATTTCATCGTAATCCTCCTAGGTGGCATTTTCTTTAGCATATTAGTCCCATTGAGGGGTGAATTCACAATAATGGTTCCCACTTTTTTGCCACTTTTGACACTGAGATGTACATTTTTAAAATAATCTTCAACTTCCGAGAACTATAACTTTTAAACTATTAAAAATTTGAAGATGATGTAAATTAGTGATTTCTAGCATTTTGTTTTTAGATTCTATATACATTTTTTTAAAATTTGTTTTGAAGGATTTTTTAAAAAAATTTCCATCTCCCTCGAAAAGTAGTTTTTTACAACAAACTACATTTTTTAAGAGTGATGTGCCTCCCAAAATGCATAACTTTTTTTTCTATAAATGATAAAAACTCAATTCTTTCGAATTTTGGTTTGCAACATCAATATCTGGGGCCTGCATTTGGTTTTATAGTGATATGTTCAATATTTTTCATTTTATAAAGTTTTGAAGTCCGACTAGTCATAATTCAGACATAGGTTACGTTTGAACACATAACTTGTTCTATATAAATCGAAATTCAATTTACTTATTTTTGTTAGAAATAAGACATCAATTCCAAGGGCATAGATATTTTTCATAATTTTTTTGAATTAGTTTCTTATTTTTCCCAATGCATTGAACAGAGAAGTTCATGTTCGGTGAAAAACCAATTTTCCATAAAATTAAAAAAACAAGAACATAATAATTTCAAAATATAACAAAATTATACTCGTTGGAAAGCCCGCTCTGAGCACTACCATCTAATATTTTTGGGTTATCAAGATTATTTCATTCGTGCTTTGAACCAGAGCTCTGAAGTCATTAATTCTTCAGAACTCTAAAAATTTTTGGGAAAAACTTCTAATTGGAGGGTTTGAATGAACAGTATTTCGAGCGAATGGGGTTCGCTCGAACCATAAGGGGTTCGAGAAAACCCCCATTCGCTCGAACCATTGGGCTTGATTTTGGCCCGTACTTTTTTGTAACGGTCATGTTCGAACGAACCCGACCATTTTTAACTATTGGGTTTCGTTCGAACTCTGGCCGACGCATTTTTTTTTTTTTTCATTTGTGGAGTCATATAAATGTCCATAATTTTTTTCATTTTTTATCACACAAATGATTAAAATAATTCACATTTTTGGATGAGAGAAGACATTTGAAAATTATTTTGAAAGTAATAATTTGAAGGTTTTTTGTAAAAGCATGGGGAACAAGAAGAGAAGGCAAAATAAGACTTCAAGGAATTATTCTCCCGAAACGGAAGAAAGATATCGAGAACAAATAAGACAAAGATATCTTGAAGCAAGTATGTATTTTTAATTTTATTTCTATTTAATTTAATATGTATTATGTAAAAATTAATTAGTTCAATATTTTTAATCTAATATTTTTAATGAAAATTAATTTAAAAAATCTTAATTAAATTAATTGAAAATTGTAGACATATAAAAATGACCATATTCCTAAATGAATATTTTATGTTCATTTCTCTATTTAATTAAATTAAATTTAATTAAATTTCCCACATTCTTCTGTTTAAATTAAGTAAATTACTCAATTTATTTAAATTAAATTCACTAGACTTCTTTTTACCATTTAATGAATAAATCATTTTTATTCAATTAAATCCCTTCTATCCACTTTTAATTAAATTCAAATTTAATTAAATAAGTTATCCTAAATTGAATAAATTTAATTTATTTAATTTCCCCAAATTGCAACCAAATTGAATTAAATTAACTTTATTTCATTTAAATCCTATTATCCCTCCATCCACTTGCATTTTCCTACATCTCCCACTTGCATTCTAAAACCTATTCTTAATTTCTTCTAGACCCTTCTAATCACTTCTAAATTAACCTAACCCATCTTCTAAACTTTGTCACATCCCTAAACAAAGGGAAGTCACTTCTCAAACCCTTAAAGTCTTTGATAACCATTAAAAACTTCAAGTCTTCAACCACTTAATTTTCCAAAGTCTCCCAAACCATTAATGGTTAATTCAACCCTCTTACATGGTTAGAGACTTTTTTCCTAACTTAACCTTCATCCAACCCAAGGGTCTCATCAGGCCTTTAATGCTTTGACCATGATTATTTCTTAATCATTTACACAAGAGTTTATCCTTAGATTAACTCTTAATCCAATGGGTAAGCCTAACTTAAGCTTAACCCTTATCTCTAGATGACCATGAGGTCTTCTCAGGCATTTAATGTCTCCAACCCCTTCTCTCAACCCAACCCTATGTTGACATTTGTCACCATTTCATTGGTGCCAATTGCAAACATGGATTCCCAACTTTCAAACTCAACCCTTAATTATATCTTTCAATCCTGACCATCCATTGCCCTGTTTTTGCTATAAATAGAGCTCTCATTCCTCCATTTCCAAGATCCAAGTTTGTAGTATCATACTTATGTTCAAATACATTCAAGCTTTCATTTCATATATGCTCATCATTTTAGCCTCTCTTTTAACTAGGAATTAGTCTAAATATGCATGTTTAGAATACTTTCTTTATCATTTAGCTCAATCATAGACTAATATATCATGTTAGGATAGTATTTATACTAACCTTGTCATCTTATAATCTAGTTTATTGCATTTTAAGATCATGCATAGCTTAGGATGCATTTCATTCTAAAATCTATCAAAGCATCCCTCGTTCTTGCATTTGTCATCCCTAAACCATTTTGCTCAGTGATCTGAGAGCAAAAACATTGGTTTGAGGGACCTTGTGAGATAGAGAACTATGGAACCAACCTTGGGAAGTTGAGTCATACTTCATGACTCTATAGCTTGCACCAAGAAGTCATGTGGGTGTGTGGACAAGTCTCCCTAGAACTCCATTTTTCACATTTTTAGTTCTATTCACTCGATTTTCCCGCATACATTTCTGGCGCCCACCATGGGGCTCTACCCCATATATCTAATCGGTTTTGAAATACATCCACTTTTGCAGGCACGTGAGAAAAATGAATTAACGCGTTAAGTTAACTGTTTAGCGCATCCGATTAACAGCCTAGCGCATTCAGTTTATTGTTCAGTGCGTGGAGTCCATCATCTAGCGCATAAAGTCCATTTATCAGCACATAAGATTACTAATTTTTCCTGTAGGTCTCGGTGTGGAAGAAAAACAAAGCAGCATTTTCGGCACACAAAGTAGCGCATCTCGAAAATAGTGTAGCGCATCATATCCATCTTTTAGCGCATCTCTGTTATATTGTAGCGCGTACAGTTTGTTCTGTAGCGCATCACAAACAGAAAAGAGAAATCTAATTTGTAACAGAAACTAAAATTTAGACTTGTGGAAGTACACGGAATTTGCCTTTTTGCTAACAAATTGACTAGTTTTCTGCAGGTTACTGACAGTTGATTGCAGGTTTTGAATCCATTCTATTTAGGCTAGAATTAAAGTAGTTTAAATTTTTACTAACTTTTCTAAGTTAGCCAAAGTTCAAATTTCTTTATTTTCTTGTTTAAATAAAATTGAACTCACTTTTATTTTGGGCAAGTAAAATGAACAACAAATCAAAATCTTTTCTTGCTTTTCTAGGAAAAAATTTCTCACTTTGGGCTCTAAAAAGAACAACACAAAATTTCATTTTTTTTTTTTTTTGCAACAGGCTTAAAAAGAACCTCACCATCCTTTGGTGTATAAAAGGATTCACTTTTGAAATTTTGCAAAGGAAAGAACCTCACCTCAAAAAGCTTTGTTGCAATTAAAGAGGGAAGTTATTCCCCTTCTATTTACTGATTTTTATTTGTTGACCAAATCGAACCTTCTGCTTTGTTGACTCGGTTATTTCTTTAGATTAAATAATCATTGGTTTGAGGAAATAAAATTCACACCATGCTTTTCTTGGAGCAACATCTCCCAGTAGAGATTAGAAAATCACTGAATTAAAGGTTTAAAAAGAATTTGTGATTGCCTTGAATCAAAAGAGGAAGGTATATGCTCTCCCCTTAACTGGGTGATCAAAAGGCCAGACCTTTCTTAAAAAGCTTTATTTCCTTCAAAAGCATTTACATCCTTTAGCAGGCCTGCCTTCCCGAGGAGTTGAAATCAACTCTTAAAGCCGTTTATGGTCGGTGTGAGGGGAACGACCTAAGTGGGGAACGACTTTGATGCCAAGTATTCCAACCCACTATAATCAAAAGTGAAAAGTGACGAAAGTCCTTTTCAACGGTTGCGCGCAACGATTAGCCTTCCCCCAGTATCCTTGAGATACGTAAAACCTTTTCTCTAAAGGTTGGGAAGGCTCCTAAGGGAGTTTATCACTGATGGTCGAACAGGAAGCCTGATTACGAGCCATAGAAATAGAAGCTTTGAACCGAGTCAGTAATCAAACATTTATAACATCATAATACAAGGGTGGGGAAGAATCTGCCCCCAAGATTACTCACCATATATCTCCCAAGATAACTACTCAACTGTGAAGCGATTCACTTTGAGTTAATTTCTGGCAAAAGGCAAAAAAACAGGCACCCTCTAGGGGGTGACATGACTGTTTGAGCTGACGGAGTATCAAGACTAGTGGGCTATGATGTTATTTATGACCTTTGAATAAAGAGTCTTTCTGAAGTGTATTATTCATATCCAAACCTATTAAAACATTGGGGATTTAAACACATCTTCACAAAACATACACTTTTTGTTAGATTAGGCAAAATGGTTGTACTTTTTGTGACGTGCTTGCATTTACTACTTCAGAAAATCATCCATCAAACCTGAAAAATTCATAACAAAAATCCAAAAATTACAAAAACCAGCCAAAAGAAAAATCAGGGCATTTTAGCGCGTAAGAGCAAATTCTTAGCACGTGAGGTACTTTTGTTAGCACATCCAACCATCAAGTTAGCGCATCTGTTCCAAACAATAGCATTCTATCCCAAAATCAAACCAATGTTAAAACATTTAGCGCATCAGAGAAACAGTCTAGCACATGGAAGCATCAGCTTAGCGCATAGCAGAAAAATATTAGCGCATTAGGTTCACAAGTTAGCGTGTCGCAAACCCAGGTTAGCACGTAGCTTTTTAAAGGCAGAAAACAAATTTTTGAGTAGTCAACTTTTTAGCACGTGTCTGGGGGTAGCCTAGCGCATGTGGTCATTATTTTAGCACGTGGAGTAATTTTGGTAGCGCATTTCGTCCCTGTTTTAGTGCGTGACTGAAAACATATAGACAGAGGGCAAAATAGTGAGGAATTTTAAAATTTTTGAAAATATTTTCAGAAGCCTCTTGTTGTCAGCATCATTTTTCATCAAAGACGGAGTAGCGAAAACAAACCATTAAAAACTATTTCTTGGGCTAAATTTGTGTCAAAACAAACGTTGTAAAAATCCAAAACTGATTGCATGGTAAAACATATCTATCTTATCATAATCCGGAAACCTCATCATCAGTATCAACAGAATCCTTTACTATCTTATGGATTTCATCTCAAAAACACTTGTTTAAAATTTTTAAGTTGTCAAATCAAGTCTCCATATCGGGAGGCTTTTATCCATATCATTTGATACGCTTTGTCATGAAGGGGCATCTAAACTTTCATTTTGATAGAGTAAGACTTGAAATTTTCCAAACAAGATCAACTGAATCCAAACAAATCAAAGGAAACCATTGATCACTCATGCATGACTAATCCCCATATTCTGAGAAGAAAGAACCTTTATCGTAACATCACATTGAAGAAACAACAACCTAGTTTTTCCAAGTTCATCAAGAGAAATAAGTTTTTATACATCAATCGTCAACTCTTCAAATCTCATCGGGTATTACTTCATCACGTCAAATGTTATATCCAAAACAAATCCAATGAATTTGACAAAGAGCCCTTTAAAACAAGAGCCTACTGTCAAAAGTCTGCTTTAAATCAAATCATAAATCGCGGAGGAAAGATCAATCCAGCATTCCTACCCGACGAGTGTATCACTTATAACACATCTCGACCAGAACCACCCACCCTCGAGCAATATATCAACAAGGATTTAGTCCCCTTCGTCACTGAAAGTTTCTACTAAAATGTCTGTTACTCGCTCTCAAAGAAACCAACAAATTGAGACACACGCAGAGTCTAGTATGAATCGAAGGTTGTCAAATTCTTTTGAAGTTCCACACCTAGAAGAGACTGAAATTTCTGAAGCACTTCTTCAGGAATGTCAGGAAAACCCTTCATTCCAAAAACTTGTAGAAAGGCTTATGGAAAATGACAAAGAAAAATATTTGCTCATGCTCACAAGTAAAGGTGTTAAACTTCCCAAAGATTTAGACACAAACATCTTTAGAAAAGGATCTCGAAAATATGCATATCAAGAACAACAAAGAGAAGAGGAAACTCATAACCTTGAATAGCACATACCTGAGCAACACATTCCAGAACAACGTATACCAAAAATGTGTATACCCGAGCTGGAAACTCTAGAGCAAAATATACCATTTAACACACCTGTTCAGCTAAGAACTAATACAAGGGAAGAGTTTCTTCCTCGGCAAAATAATGCGCCTTTGGTTTCCCTTACTCAACAAATGCAAATGTTACAAAGACAAATGCAAGACATGCAACAAGGGACAATGGTGCGGTACTCTTTAAACAAAATCTGTCCTTATCCATTCGATAGAAGATTGAACATGGTGCCTTTTCCTCCAAACTCAGACGTTCCCAAATTTGATAAATACGATGGGAAAAGTGATCCTCGGGATCATGTTCGAGAATTTTACACAATGAGTCTTGAATTCACTCATGACGACACCTATCTGATGAGGTTATTCCCAAGGAGCTTGGGAGGACAAACAATGGAATGGTTATCCAAAATTACACCACCTATCAGATCATTTGATGAATTGGTAAATAAATTCATTAACACAATACTCCTATAACATTCAACACACCATAACCATGCTAGATGTTTGCAACACCAAACAAAAGAACAATGAAACATTCATGATATTCCTTCAACACTGGCAATGTATGGTATCACGATATCCTCGAGATATTCCTGAAAAGGAGGAAATGGAAATCTTCATTGACAATTTGAATGGTGAAATGAGTTACAGGCTAAAACTTCAATGCATACTGTCTTTCGCTAAAATGATTGAAAATGGCATTCAAGTAGAGGAAGCGTGTGTCAAAAAGGGAACACTCAAATTCTACAAGGAAGGAACAAACTCATCAAACTACAATAACCAGAACAACAATAGCTTAGACAAATCTCGATTTTGGACTCGAAACAAAAACGAAGGCAACAATGATTCACATGATCCCAAATCTAAGCAACCAGTGCTTGCATTATCCGGGAATCCTCAAAATACGAAAAATCCTAAAAATGCTAATCTAAATGCTAACACATATGCACCAAACACCAATCAAGGACAACTCAACACAAACAACACCAATGATACTCAAAGCAAAAACATGAATCTAGGACCTAACAACAATTCATGCAACAACACGAACAATTTCCAAAAGCGTATCTTCACACCACTGGGGCAATCACTAGAATCAGCATTCAGAGAACTTCTAGCAAACAAAATTCTCTCCTTGCTTGCAATCAGCAACTATGAACCCCAAATCAAACCACCTTGGTGGAATGATTCACACTATTGTGATTTCCATTGTAACAAGGGTCATCGAACAAATGATTGCATGAGATTGAAACACATTGTGCAAGACATGATTGATCGAGGTGACTTAACGGTAGATGGTCTCAAAACAAATGGTGATCACAGAGCCTTTAAAAATCCTCTCCCAAATTACAACAAAAATGGAGCTTCAACCTCGGATGATACACGCGGAGCTCGTATCAACCATATCTACAACAACACCATCAATCACATATCAACTGAAGATCATCAAGTAAATGCCATCACCATCTGAGATGAGCGTGATCATGAATCTGTCAATGTAACAACTCGAACTCATAAATATGTCTTAAAAGGACATACGTCACCTACAACTACTACACCGAAAATCCAATATGACTTGGTTAGCCAACTACGCAAAACTCCAGCTCAGATATCTATACTAGAATTGCTAAAACTATCACTGAAGCACAAAGACATATTGGAACAAGCGCTATTGGAAACCAATGTACCTCAAAATCTAGATACAGACAGACTTCAAGCCATGGTCACCCATATGACTAGACCTCATTACCTCACCTTCTCAGAGCATGACAATGCTTCCTTGAGCCATCCGCATAACACTCCTCTCCATATCGAAGTCATTGTTTGCAAACACCGAGTAAAATGAGTCTTAATAGATGGAGGAGCCAGACTTAATATATGTACTTTAAAGCTTATCCGTGCATTAGGCTTCTCAGAAGAGTCTATTAATCCCTACAAGAAGATTACCATAAAGGCATATGATGATGAGGAAAGGTCATCTAAAGGAACTGTGATGTTACCTATTCAAGTGGGACCAGCGCAAAAGGATACTATGTGTCAAGTCTTAGACATAGATCTCACCTACAATATTTTGTTAGGGCGACCCTGGATACATGAAATGCAAGCCGTACCTTCTACGTATCACCAGTGTGTCAAATTTCCTTATGACAGACAAGAAATCTCCATATCTGCTGATCATAATCCATTTCAACATTGCAACGCAATGGGGGCAGCCCAAGATAGTTTGGTTCCTCATTATAGAGAAAAGCAGCGATCTTCAACATTAGATCTACAAACAGCAAAGCCCGACTCATTATTTGGAAATTTCAAGTAGAAAATGCAAATCAAAGACCAAGGCATGGGAGAATACTCTTTGGAGCCCTTATGCTTGGCCAAATTACCGACATCACCCAGATCTCATGGATTGCCTACTACATCAATGCATCTGGTAACTCAGCTCATCACCAAATTTGATGGTACCTTCATCCAATTGGGCACTCTAGCACATGAATCAGAAGACAAGGATATTCTTAGCTGGTTATACAAAGATGAGGAAGAAGATAATAGAGCAGCTGCTCTGGATATTGTTCTACCTACACACCTATATGGAAAAGGATACTTAATCATGCAGCAAATGGGATATAACGGTAAAGGACCTATTGGGAAACGCAAAGAAGGAGTCATTGAACCCATAGATCTTCCTTCACAGCCCAGTAGAGACAAAACAGGATTGGGTTGTGAGCTCACTTCCCTATTAAGAAAGCTGCCCCGCATAACTACAAAACCTCAATGGAAAGTAAAGAAGAAGTACAAAGAAGAATCCTGGCAGGAAGCACTCTTTGAATCAGCAGACACAATCCGCAAGGCACGAGAACGTCAAGAATAAAAGTTACATCAGGAAAAATTTCTAAGCCACAAGAAGGCCATATCTGCAGCAGTAGCTCATGTTCAAAATCCACTATTTCAAGAACCAATAAAATCATCTCTAGATACCATTATTTCTCCCCAGGGAGGCACAGTCTATGAACAAATACAAAAAGTAGAAGTAGGATCTGACACAAAATCAACAAAAACTATCAAAATGATATCCATCATCAAAGATTTGTTTTCACCATACAACATCCTAGTTTACAACACTGATAGAATCTGGGATGATGCCTTTGAGACTAATTCAAATGAATATGAATGGTGTAGCTGCTCAAATGCTACTGCAGATATCACTGACAATACTGATTCCATATCCCTTTCTCAAGAAGAACATAACGCAGAAGATAGACCTCTTGAATTTGGACCACAGAATATCTATGACGCCAAGGAAAGCAAACAGAAACATTATGAACAAGTCTATACGGACAATAATACCATCAAAGACCTTGATGAAATCCTGGACTTCTTTAAAACCAAGAACAATCACAATGAAAACTTTGTCTTGACACTTACAGTAGTAGACCTTAATCCACCAAATGATTCCTTACCACTTGTCTTTTCTGACCTCATCGACTGGGATGAACCTGAAATCCATGATATACCAATTTTCCCAGATGATGAATCTATTATCCATTACCTATGTACTGTAAATCCAGAAACAGGCTCTACTAGTGAACAAAGTAACGATGTCTGCCAATCAGGGAGTGCCAAGTCTCTTAGTCACAAAAATATACCAAATGAAAGATCTGAAGCTGAAAACCAGTCAATGGTAGCTCTAGATCACAACAAAGTAAAAATAAAGGACGCATCTGAGGGTGAAAACCTTTTTAAGGCACCTAACGATGGGAGACTTGACACTCTTCCTGAGCACTTTCATGAGCGATCACCCATATTGATTGAGCCCACTCAATCAATCAACATTGGTACCACAAAAGCAATCAAAAACATACACCTTGCAGAATCTCTGACGGAGGAAGAAAGATCAGCATTCATCGTTTTCTTTAAAGAATAACAAATTAACTTTGCTTGGTCATATGTTGATATGCCCGGAGTGGATCCACACTTAATCATGCATCACTTGTCCATCTCTTCAGGAGTTAAGCCAGTCAAACAAAAGCTAAGAAAGATGAATCCACAAGTGGCACTCATGGTCAAAACTGAACTAAAGAAACTATTAGATGTCAGATTCATCTGACCCATTGACTATGCAGAATGGATTTCCAACATTGTTCCAGTATCAAAACCAGATGGTAGTATCAGAATATGCACTGACTTCAGAGATATCAACAAAGCTTGTCCAAAAGATGACTTTCCTCTGCCCAGTATTGACATAATTGTAGACCTCACAGCAGGACATGCAATGCTCTCACTAATGGACGGTTTCTCAGGGTATAATCAAATCAAAATAGCCCCAGAAGATCAAGACAAACCACTTTCACCTGTCCTTGGGGAACGTACTATTGGAATGTTATGCCTTTTGGCTTAAAGAATGCAGGGGCCACTTATCAAAGAGAAATGACAACAATCTTTAATGACATGATGCACACATTTATGGAAGATTACGTGGATGATTTACTAGCTAAATCCTTCACCAGAGAAAAACATCTCAACATCCTAACAAAGATCTTTGATCGATTGGAGAAATTCCAAGTCAGGCTCAACCCTAAGAAGTGTGTCTTCGGGGTTACATCAGGCAAGTTACTAGGCTACATAGTCTCAGCTAAAGGTATCGAAGTAGATCCAGCAAAGGTACAAGCCATTATGGAAATGCCACCACCAAAGAATATCAGTCAACTCAGATCTCTACAAGGATGACTTCAATCAATCAAACAATTCATCGCTCAGCTAGCAGATAAAAGTCTACCATTTAACCATTTACTACACAAAAATGTACCATTCAGATGGGAGACCAAGTGTGCAGAATCTTTTTATCAAATAAAATAGTACATGATGAATCCACCAGTTCTGGTACCACCAGTCACAAGAAAGCCACTTATCCAATACATCTCAACAACAGATATATCGCTGGGGGCACTATTGGCACAAGAAGATCAACAAGGGAAAGAACGAGCCATATACTATATCAGTAGGACATTGAATGGCTATGAACTCAACTATACATTCATTGAAAAGGCTTGCCTAATAGTGGTCTTCGCATCTCAAAAGTTTAGACATTATATGTTAGCACACACAATTAAGTTAGTGGCAAAAATTGATCCTCTCAAATACCTACTCAGCAAGGTAGCTCTTACAGGTAGATTGGCTAAATGGGTCATGATTCTCAGTGAATTCAATATCCAATACATAGAAAGATGAGCCATCAAAGGACAAGCAATTGTAGATCAGTTGGCTGAAGCACCGCTACCAGGAAAACAAACTATGGAAATTGAATTTCCAGATAGGGACGTTCTTGCTCTTTCTACCAATGAATGGACTCTATACTTTGACAGATCCTACACACAACATGGTTCAGGTGCTGGCATTCTATTCATCACTCCTGAAGGACACACTATACCAAGATCATATAGGCTTATGTTCCCATGCACAAATAATGTGGCTAAATATAAGTCATTGGTTATAGGCATCAAAATGGTTGTAGAATGGAAAATCATAGAGTTAAAGGTCTACGGAGACTCACAACTAGTTGTCAATCAAATCAACAATGACTATCAGACAAAGGATGACAAGCTATTACCCTACAAGCGAATGGTGGATGACTTCAAGCAATATTTTGTACACATCACCTTTGAGCAAATACCAAGGTTGAACAACAAAGCAGCCGATGCAATGGCTATTATCGCTTCACTACTACAAATTCCAGAGCAACAGAGTCGTTATGAGTTCCTGGTAGAGCAACTGTTCTCCCCAGCTTATGACCATTCTGAATCCCATGTTATCTATGCCTTGACTAGTTCAGATTCTCCGTTATATGAACCAATATACGACTACCTCAAGAACAATATCTTACCCATTAACCAATCCCGTAACCAAAAACGTAACTTTATCCGGCAAGCTGTCCGTTATACCCTTACCGCTGATACTTTGTATCGTCAAGGTCTAGATGGTACTCTTCTTCGTTTCCTTGATCGTAATGATTCCAATTCCGCTTTACACGAGCTTCATGAAGGTATTTGCGGCACACATTCAAGTGGTACTACTCTTGCTAAATTTTTTTTAAGGATGGGATACTACTGGCCTACAATGGAGAAAGACTCATATCACTTCACCAAGAAATGTCCTAAATGCCAGACCCATGGTAATCTGATACATGCACCAGCACAGGAACTGCAGCCATTTACATCATCCTGGCTCTTTTGTCAGTGGGGACTAGACTTAGTTGGCAAAATTCATCCTTCAGCTTCAAATGGACACAAGTTCATTATAACGGCAACATAATACTTTACCAAATGGATAGAAGCAATTCCCATGACCACAGTGACTGGGAAACAAATTGCCTCTTTTATCCTAAATTATCTGATCTGCAGATATGGTATTCCAAGTTCAATCATCACAGATAATGGATGACCTTTTAAAAACCAAGATGTACAAGAACTATGTGAAAAATTCAAAATCCAACATCGGTTCTCTACACCATACTACCCACAGGGAAATGGTCAAGCATAAGCATCTAATAAGACAATACTAAAAATCCTAAAGAAAACAGTGAATGATGCAAGCAAAGATTGGCATGTCCAACTCAATCCAGCACTTTGGGCATACAGAACCAGCATCCGTACACCTACAGGAGCAACACCATACTCATTGGTATATGGATCAGAAGCCATCTTACCCCTGGAAGTAGAAATCCCATCTCTCAGAGTCTCTTTGAAAGGTTTAATCCCAGATGAAGAGTATCGAGTTAACTGATTGCAAGAACTCAAACTATTAGATGAAAGACATCAGCATGCTTACACTCATCTCAAAGCATATCAACAACGCATGTGCAGGAGCTACAATCACAAGGTCATCCCTTGCAACTTCAAAGTTGGTGACCTAGTCCTCAAAGAAAATCCAAGAAATCAACACGATCAAGAAAAGAAAGGAAAATTTGCACCTAACTGGTTGGGTCCCTATGTCATCATATCAGTCTATGGATCAAGTGCCTATCAGCTAACAACTTCAGAAGGAGATGTGCTCGACGAACCAACTAATAGCATCCATCTGAAGAAGTACTACACTTAAGTAGCCTAGTGCACGGAACAAGCCAAAACAAGCAAAAAAATCAAAAAATCCAGAAAAAGAAAAAAAAACAAAGTACAATAAAAACAAATGGTGAAAACCTGGTAAACAGGCGCTCTTGTGAAAGAATGGCTCCTCTATCTATCTCCATACCATTTTATCCATATCCTTAAAAACACTATCGGCCATCGCCCGACACTTAGCACATATCCATTCAGGACATACTTAGCGTAGTCACTATCTTGGTTTATCCATATATATCCTCTTACCACATTCCACCATGGCTTGGACATCATTGTACATATTCACATCAAGAGGCACACTCAACTAGGGGCAATAAATCGTCAAAAAATTGCAAACATTCAAGACATCAAAACTATTTACAAAACTTAGAAGCATGGCATCCAACAACCAAAACTACGCTTCATCGCAAAACAAAACAAAAAAATCATCACAGAAATGCCAAGGATGGATGATTTTTTGAAGTACTAAATGTTGCATTATCACATACAAATCTTGACTATTTTTGCATTTTGAACTTTTTAATTATTGGATTCTCTTCCTTTTCTCACTAAATGCTTCAAAGCTAGAGATCATGGGGAACTTCCAATATTTTCTTATTCTTTTGTCTGGGAGGCGATCACTTGTACTGTGTGAATATTTTCCTCGAGACGTGATACATCGAATATCATTGAAGGTCTGATTCCACTTCACGAATACAAATGATTTAATCTTGTTTGTTTACACAATCCGCACTCAGGTCATCCTGGTTCAATTATACCTTGACGCTTGTGCTATCTTGCAAAATCAAACATCATGTAAATTTTTCTCAAGTCATTATGGTTCAATTATACCATTGTGCTTGTATCAATTTTCAACATATCCTAAACAAATCAATGCTCAATGATGATACCTACAAAGAAAGCAAACAACATATGGCTATATCGGATGGCAAATACAGAATGAGGATGCTACCAAAAACATAGTTGCATATCATTTTACAATTAGTTGCATATCATTTTACACTTAAGTTACATATCATTATCATACATCTCATTTTCAAGATACATCTCACAGCATAAGATCATATATCTCATTTTTAAAAAAATACATCTCACATACATATCAAAGCATACATCCTGCATCATACATTATTTCATATATTTAAGCATTGCATCATCATAAAGTAAAGAAAAGAGAACATAAGCACATACATCCATATAACACACCACATGATCAAAGATAATGATGCCGTATATATATATCTCAAAAAAATGATCAAAATGTACAAAATCTATCATCTCTATGTCCAGTACAAAGAATACAATGATCTAAAATACAACAGAGACCACGTCTCTCAAGTATGGCTATCCCCTGATGGAGATGGTTTGGCTCCAGATGTCCTCACCCTTGGATCTCTAGGGGGATCCTATCTCGATGGCCCTATCACACCTTGGCTCTCGGACCGCGACCCAGTATCTCGAGATCGACTAGATCTCGACTGTGTGAAGCTCTGTACTTGGCGATCTCGGGGTACCGTAGCCTCATAATGCTGACGGTAGTACTCCACCTCCTGAGATCTCAAAGATAGCTCTCTCAGGGTGTCTCTCATCGGACCACCCGCCGCTGCCCTCTGCACGCTCGCTGCAAGCTCCTCCGCTTGACCCCTCCACTCTATCTCTGTGTCCCACTCAGTGGTCAACTGCGCAATTTGCCACTGATATGTCAAAACCTGTGCCTGCAGCTGCTGTATAGTCACCTGCAGGGTCCGAATCTGTGCATCCTCAACATGAGTGGGGACCCGAACTTGTAGCGGTACCTGTGCAGGGGCATCCCCTCTAACTCTGCTTGTCCTCGGTGCTGGAGGTAAGAGCACATCCATCCTCCTCCTCTGGGCTGGCTGTATCGCCTTGTCAATCCCCCCACTATAGCTAGAACCTCTCCCATCCTCCCCTCTCCACCAGCTCCGATAGCCAATCCGCCTCTCCCCTTGTCCATCACTGCCTGTCTGACTACTCTCTCCAAACCTCTATCTCCTCTCCTCCCTCGATCTCCCCTCCTCCCCCGATCTCCTCTCCCTCGTCGACCTCCTCCACCATCTCCGTCATCCTCATCATCTCCACCTCCCTCCTCATCATCGTCATCAAATGTCGGTCCCATCTCCTCGGGATCCGATATCCTGGCCATTGCCCGCGCAACAAACAATCTCGCAAACTCATTGGTCATGCCCACATCCAAAATCTTCGGGGCGTAATCCCATAGCTGGCCCACCAAATCGACAAACTCCTCCACTGCCACTACACTATCGATGGTCGGGCCCAATCTGGTATGTCTTGCCTCCGCTGTGCATATAAACAGGTCCCCTGAGGTATACCTTGTTGTCGACCAAATTGTCGCAAAACTCTAGTCACCATGAACCTCTCAATAACAAATGGGGTCCTCCCAATCAGGTATCTCGCCATAAACACGTAGGGCATCTCCAGCCCGTCCTCCGCCCACACTTCACACCATGTATACGGTCGCCATGTGACCATATCGATGTCATCCAAAACTCTCCTCCAATGCTCTAGTTTGCCCAGCTTCCGCTGGACAACTAGACCCCTGTACCCATAGGCATGGGCATGTCCAACGGGCCTATCTCCGTTTGCTAATGGCCTAGCTACTAGAATGTGCTCCCAGCACCATACCTGTAAGAGCGTCATGCCAGCTGACAAACTGTCGTAACCTAGGTATACCACCTCGTGCAGGTCCCTATACAGATGGGCTAGCATAGCCGATCCCCACGCGAACCTGCGGCCCTGTGTAACCATGTCCTCTAACACTAGCCCCCATCCCACAGAGAATCCCTTTGACCTGCGATCAGGACAAAGGAATCCACTGATAAACCCTACCAGTACTAATGGAAGCGGTGCATAATCCAGGTCTAGGAACTCCTACCACGAGATCTCATATCTGCATACTGTCTCATCATGAAAAATATGGCGAAGTGCCTCTGTGCCACCCTCCTCCGACTGCTCATATGGTAGTAGTGCAACTACTACTGGTATGTGCAGAATCCTGTAACAGTCCTCTGGTGTGACTGTCAGCTCACCTGTGGCAAAGTGGAAGGTGTTCGTGTCGCTATGCCACCTCTCTGTGAGCACTGTAAGTAGCCCCCGGTTCATAGTGAACCGAGGCATATCCAACAAGGATGTCAACCCACATCTCTCAATAATATCCAGGTCAGCCTGTGTCAACTGTGGTATCAGAGTCCAAGGCCTAGGAAATCGCTCCTGTCAACCAGCAAAACAAGTCCAATATCAGTTTCCACATCAAAACAAAGATATCAAAATCAACCTCACATCAACAACATGAAACTATTTGCTCATCTACATCAAGTTCAAAATCCTATCATTTCATATTAGCTTGTAAAACAACTCAAGTTATCAAAAACCATATCAAAACTTGTAACACAACTCAAGTCTTCAAATCACATAAACTTGTAAAACAACTCAAGTTTTCCACCCATATCAGCTTGTAAAACAACTCAAGTTTCCAACCCATATCAGCTTGTAACACAAATCAGGCTTCACACATTTGAACTTAAAACACAGTGCGCAAACAAATCATATTTTGATCAAAACAACACATTAATATCTATGCATAACTTGAAATATCGCAAATCAAAACAAGTTATATCAACACTCATATTAGACAAATCAATAAAAACATGACAGCAAAACACAACACTTTCACAAATAACCTCATCTCACAAAATTTTTCCGGATGTGCTAAAACAGGTTGTCTACGCGCTAAAATCTACCCATGCGCTAAGCTGTTTTTCCCACGTGCTACTCTATTTACTCTATGCGCTAGAATACTTCTACGCGCCATCCTTTTTCCCTAATGCACCATCCAACCTACCCTATGCACTAAAACCTATTTATGCGCTAACCTATACCTTGTTGACACTACCTATTTGACCCTATGCGCTAGGTCTACCCTACGTGATAAAACCCCTTACCCATGCGAACCCCTGTGACCCCTATGCGCTAGGTCTACCCTACGCGCTACCCTGTTGACCTAACGTACTACCCTACGTTCGGCATGTGCTATTTTCCCTCCCTGCGCTAACCTAGACCTTCTATGCGCTACACTATTTGTTTCGGACGTAGCCCTAAAATCAAACTTTATGCGCTACCTAAATTTTTGTATGTGCTAAATTACGACTTTGATGCACTAAACCGCTAAAACCGAATTTCAAAAATAAAAAAATGACTAAAAACAACAAAATCAAAAATCAAAAAAGGGTCAAAAGTGTTGACTTACTGGTGGTCCATATGCGGCAGGTCTCTGGTACCTCCGAACGCGCTCAAAACGATGCCTAGAATACGGAATAGGCATTTTGACTTCTCTCCAAATTCTCTTTCTCCAAAGTCAACAATGCACAAATGAATCAAATCAAAGCCCTTTTCGCCTTTTATAGGAGGAAAATGAAATTAGGGTTAGGGAACTGGGCATGTAATTTTCTCGCAGTCTCCCTTATACCCTACAAAATGTAAATTATCAGGAGATGAATCAATTTAAACATTTCACATAGACAAAATCCTACACACCACAAACAAATCATCAAATCCAATCAAAATTTTTAAAATATTGATTCATCTCCCAAGGGGGCATCACACATCAAATCAAATCTGGGGCACGACTGACAATCATAAAAGCAAAAATTTCATTTGATCATAAATCACGATAAAACATCATTTTCTTTGAAATAACATGTGCACACATGTCACTTCAAAGAGGGGCAAAATGTAGACATATAAAAATGACCATATTCCTAAATGAATATTTTCTGTTCATTTCTCTATTTAATTAAATTAAATTTAATTAAATTTCCCACATTCTTCTGTTTAAATTAAGTAAATTACTCAATTTATTTAAATTAAATTCACTAGACTTATTTTTACCATTTAATGAATAAATCATTTTTATTCAATTAAATCCCTTCTATCCACTTTTAATTAAATTCAAATTTAATTAAATAAGTTATCGTAAATTGAATAAATTTAATTTATTTAATTTCCCCAAATTGCAACCAAATTGAATTAAATTAACTTTATTTCAATTAAATCCTATTATCCCTCCATCCACTTGCATTTTCCTACATCTCCCACTTGCATTCTAAAACCTATTCCTAATTTCTTCTAGACCCTTCTAATCACTTCTAAATTAACCTAACCCATCTTCTAAACTTTGTCACATCCCTAAACAAAGGGAAGTCACTTCTCAAACCCTTAAAGTCTTTGATAACCATTAAAGGCTTCAAGTCTTCAACCACTTGATTTTCCAATGATTAATTCAACCCTCTTACATGGTTAGAGACTTTTTGCCTAACTTAACCTTCATCCAACCCAAGGGTCTCATCAAGCCTTTAATGCTTTGACCATGATTATTTCTTAATCATTTGCACAAGAGTTTATCCTTGGATTAACTCTTAATCCAATGGGTAAGCCTAACTTAAGCTTAACCCTTATCTCTAGATGACCATGAGGTCTTCTCAGGCATTTAATGTCTCCAACCCTTTCTCTCAACCCAACCCTATGTTGACATTTGTCACCATTTCATTGGTGCCAATTGCAAACATGGATTCCCAACTTTCAAACTCAACCCTTGATTATATCTTTCAATCCTGACCATTCATTGCCCTGTTTTTGCTATAAATAGAGCTCTCATTCTTCCATTTTCAAGATCCAAGTTTGTAGTATCATACTTATGCTCAAATACATTCAAGCTTTCATTTCATATATGCTCATCATTTTAGCCTCTCTTTTAACTAGGAATCAGTCTAAATATGCATGTTTAGAATACTTTCTCTATCATTTAGCTCAATCATAGACTAATATATCATGTTAGGATAGTATTTATACTAACCTTGTCATCTTATAATCTAGTTTATTGCATTTTAATATCATGCATAGCTTAGGATGCATTTCATTCTAAAATCTATCAAAGCATCCCTCGTTCTTGCATTTGTCATCCCTAAACCATTTTGCTCAATGATCTAAGAGAAAAAATATTGGTTTGAGGGACCTTGTGAGATAGAGAACCATGGAACCAACCTTGGGAAGCTGAGCCATACTTCATGACTCCATAGCTTGCACCAAGAAGTCTTGTGGGTGTATGGACAAGTCTCCCTAGAACTCCATTTTTCACATTTTTAGTTCTATTCACCCAATTTTCTCGCATACAGAAATAATAGGATTAAAAATAATATTGTTTTAATTGGAAAGCATAATTAATTTGAGATAATACATGTGTATTTGCAAATTTCAAATTCCATCAACTTGCTTGTTGTGTAATTGCATTTTTCTCCTATATAATTAAGTCCATTTATAATAGATAAGACCTATTAAGTCATAAAATTAATAAGACCTATTATGTCATAATTTCTAGGTTCTAAATTATATATATATATATATATATATATATATATATATATATATATAATTAATCTACATGTACAAGTAATTTCATGTGATAGGTCCTTTAATATCACATAATATATCTATCTTAAGGGGAGTTAAGTATATTAATTGTGAAATATTTTTTCATACGTGGTCATATTGATTTTAATAATAAGGCCTATTAGGACTATTACATTGATTATAGGTCTTAAATGTGACATAAATTTATAAGGTCTATTAAACATGTTGATTAATTTAGGTGAACTATTTATATGACTTCACGTACATGCAAAAACATTTCAGATTAGGAGGTCTATTATGCAATAATAGGTCTAAAATATACACAGATGTGACAAATTATAGTCCACCTACATTATGGTCCATAACAAATTAATATGAGGTCACCTTTATCATATGCATGCATCAAAATATTTGTACTTTTAATTTTCAAAATTGGAATTTCTAATTTATCAAATTTTATTTTGTGTTAAATTATTGCTCAAAATTAGAGATTGAACTTTAATCCTAACCTGAGAACAAAATGAACTTTAAACCTAAACAGGTAATTTATTTAGAGTTATAACAATAAGGTCCTGAAAGTAATTAAATTTAATAAACCAAATTGAACGGACTAATTTTAAAATGTTACAAAGCTTTAAGCCAAATTCACCCCTATTCTTAAACCTAATTGAATAATCTCTGATTAATTCAAGAACCTTACACAAACTCTTAAATTATGTTTAGAATGGGCTCGAGAAGAAGGGAGTTCTGAAGCGAGAGTCGAGGCAAACGAACCTGTTGAAGAACACAATATAGTTGATGAACATAGGGAGGAGATTGTCCATGTTGAACCAATGGAGACCTTTGAAGGAGAGGGGTCGGGCTCCTTACCTCCTACCACTGATATGGATGAGCATATTGTGGATCTAGCTAAACAGGTGAAGAGAAATATTTCTTATAAAAATTTAGATCATTTACTTGAAATGGATGTGGATGAGTTGAAATGTCTCAGTGAAGAACCTAGACATACTAAAAGGAGGTCAATGAATAAAAGTGGAAAAGAAATAATGTCTCATTTCAACAATCTTGATACTACACTAGAAAAAGCTCAATTGTTATCAATTGTACTTACTCATAAAGACTTAATAGATCCAATGAAATTGTTGGGTATAGATACAACAAGTCAAAAGAGGAAAACTTCTCAGCTACAAAAATCTATTGTTGATAACGTTAAGAAAGGTTTGGTGAACATTGGTAAAAAATCTCGAAAACTAGATAAGACCATTTCAAGAAGAGTGATGTTGACATCTTTAGTAAATGAAAGATTGTCTCAAAAAAGACAAATCGCTTCACTGTCATCTAAGTTTGGTTTTAGTAGAAGGACAATATCTAAATATGTTAAAAGGAGAAAGATTTTGGATGATACTACCTCAGAAGGGAATTGGGCAATTATGTGTAGAGCTCCTCATTCTAATAGAATTGAAGATGTTGTTAGGAACTTTGTGACAAGTTTTTGGAATTATAATACTCGTCCTTCATCAAATAGTAGAGATGTTATCAAGCAAAGGATTGGTCCTGATCGTTATGATCTCCATGTAAAACATTGGATAGACACAACAAAACATGAATTGTATGTATTGTTTACTAAAACAAACCCTCATATAAAGATTGGACAAACCATGTTTGAACAGTTAAGGCCATATTATGTGAAGTTAAACAAAGTTTTCAAAACTTGTTGTTGTCGTTATCACATCGAATTTGACTTGTACTATCAGGTGTTTCGAAAGATTAGAGAAGATAGTGATGGTTTTGAAAATGCTCCTCCTAAACAAACAAGTCAATTCATAACATCCATCTTATGTGATAAATCAGATGATAATGCAACCGGTCAAATAAATTGCATAAGAGGAATTTGTGGAACATGCGGGGACTTGGCTAAATTGCCTTTAAGAGATGAAGATACTGACATGAGGAAGATGGTAAATTGCAAGAGTTACAAGTACAAAAAATTTTAAACAAAATTTGGAAAGGAATCTACAAGGCTAGATTATGTAGAAGAGGAAATACCTATTGGAACATTTATGGAAAATTTTCATAAGTTGATAAAACCATACATATGCCATGGTTTTTTTGCCAAGTGGCAAGAAGAACAATTTAAAAGATTAAGAGACACTTTCCCACTTGGAACTATTCTATCTGTAGTTGACTTCACAGAGAATTACTCTTTTGCACATCAAAAAGAGATTCAATCAGAGTATTACTTTTCAAAGCAAATCACTATTTTGGTGCATGTGTGTTATCGACATGCACAGATGAATTTGGATGGTGTTGACAGTACATTTGAAAATCGTGTCATTAAGAAAGAGTACCACATCTATATCAGTGATGATAAGGACCATGACACACTTTTTGTACAACATTGCTTTAAGAAGTTTTTTGAATATTTGAAAGATAGAGGCATAACAATAGTTAAACATTTTTTTTGGTTTGATGGATGTACGACACAATTCAAATCTTTGAGGCCATTTTATGCACTATGTAGATATCATCGAAATGACAAAATACCACATGTTTGGAGTTTTTTTGAGAGTGGTCATGGAAAGGGTGAACATGATGGTGCAGGAGCTTGTATCAAACGTGCTCTAAGAAAACAAGTACATAGAAGAACGTATAGAAGATGCACATGATGTTGTTGAATGGTGTAAGAAACACTTTGAGCAACCTAATTATCCTGGGGAATCATCATCGAGAACATACAAACCCATTCCATATAGAGTGTTTTGGGAGATAACCGGTACGTGTTCTCTTTTAGTATTTTATTTAATTTTTTAAAAAATGTTCCTAGTTCAAATGTTTCAATTTAACAACTTGATCTACATGTACATTCTTGTACACATGTACATTTTGTAGATGTGGATAGAAAATCAATGCATGGATGCAAGAGCGTGGAGAGGACAAGATCTTTGCATTGTGTCATGAGTACAGATAATCGCCCATGGACATTATACACTAGGGATTATTCATGTTTTTGTTCTGAATGCATTTTTGAAAACTATGTTGATTGCAAGAACCAAGAGCTTGGATATGTTAGTGAATGGAAAATGGTGCCACTAGATTTTTTGACACATACGAGGATTCAAATGAGGATGAAAACTTTGAAGATATTCCTTTGATTTATGGTGATTACAATCATATTTCAGGATTGATTAAAAAAGGTACATACATGACGTACACATGTAAATATTTCCTTAAAAATGACATATAACTTAGAATTTATTTAACTTGTGTCAAATTGCAGGAGATATTTTTGCAGTCATAGCAGAAGATGGAAATATAGAAGGTGTTAGTTATTACTTATTGTGTTGCACAGAAGAGAGAATGAAGATATCAAAATTTGAGATGAGTGATGGAATGTCATTTCCCATAGGTTTGAGTTCTGATTTGAATATGTACATGTACAAATCGCTTACGTGGAAATTTTTAATTTCTCACATTTCTTATATACATGTACATGCAGGATCAGTTGTAGTGCAAGGGACATATTTCAAACAAGTTAAAATTGTTCAACATGGGATTCATTTCACTGAATACCAAATTGACAACAAGGTATATCAGTATAGTCACTTGGTCATTGTTGTTGGCCTAATTATTCAAACAGTTCCATGTCGAGGGCGGTCACAAAAGTGGAGACTAGATAGTGAAGATCATGACAAAATATTAAGTGTTATTGAAGAGTGTTATGAACCACTTGATGTGGTGTGAACTATATATATATTTAGTAATCCAAAGTACACATGTGGTTCAGCCCACATGAATTGAATTAATACTCAAGATAGATTCTAGATCTCTTAACTTGTTTTGAAACTAAAGGATAAATATTTTTTAAGTTTAAATACATTATATCAAATTAGGATGTATTCAAAGTTAATTCAAGTACATGTACATGTTCAAATGCATGTTTAATTTGTATGTATAAGGTACTGTATCTAATTCTAAATGCATCTTATTTGTAAGGACCACTAGTTAAAATAATTTAATTAAAAAATGCATATTTAAATTAGAATGTAATATGTACATTTGTAAAATTGATATAATAATATGGAATTAGGACATTTGTAATTAGGACATGTACATGTTGTCAACTATTTAACTACAATATACATACCTAGAAGCTCACATACCACATGTGAACTATTCAATACATGACCTATTAAGTTTAGTTTGTTCATTTCATACATACTCTTTTGTTTGAACATGTTCTTTTAAATTTTAATGCATATCTACTTGTATTTCTAACATGTGCACGTGATATATATATAATCCAGTCCAGTCCATTGAACATAAAGTACATATATAATCTAACATGTATGTACATGTGCACATGGAATATATAATCTAACACATGTACATGTGCATGAAATATATATAATCTCTAGTCTAAACTTCATATCACATGATGCAATGGAAATATATATAATCCTAGTATCAAACACAATGGAGATATAAAGTATAATCTAGTCTAAACTTTATGTACATGCCTGTGAAATATATAATCTAATCAAACATGTATTTAAATCTAATCTAATCAAACATGTATAAATCTATATAATCTGATCAAACACAACAGAGATATAAAGTATAATCTAGTCTAAACTTCATTACATACATGCATGTGAAATATACAATCTAATCAAACATGTATTTAAATCTAGTCTAATCAAACACAGTATAAATCTAATATAATCAAACATGTATAAAGCTAATCTAATCAAATGTATGTATAAATCTAATATAATCAAATGTATGTATAATCTGATCAAACACAAACCAGGTATAAAGTATAATCTAGTCTAAACTCCATGCACGTGCATGAATATATATAATATGAAAGTCTATAAAAAGATAAATGTAAATGAGCTAAAGTCTGGAGCAAATCAACAGGGATCATGTCAGCTACGAACTGAGCGACCATCTGAGGGGGAGTCCTGCAAAAGTAGAATTTATTTAAATATTAAATATAATATATCATCTCTCTAAACGTGCATGTACATCAAATCCAAGTAGAGTTAAATAAAAATTTAAATATAAATTGTAACATGCATGTATACATACATGTACATATATGTACCAAAAACCATAACTAACATGTACACTAACATCATCTAAAGAATCTCTCCTACACACATGCTCAGAGCTCAAGGAAGGAGTGACATGATCTAACTGTCAATTTAAGGATTAGTCCACAATCAATTTAAATGATCTACAAATTAAAACTTAGAACTCTAGATTATTTATTAAACATGATCTATATATATATATATATCTAGATTTATCCTACAAATTTTCAACATGTATACATATCTTCTAAAAATTTAAACGCACATGTACATGTACATACCTGTGTATCACCTGGAGTAGGTTGTATAGTCTGATCCTGTCCTGTGATCATATCAACAACATCACTCGTGCCTGCATATCTCTCTCTAGCTATACATATCACTGAGGAGTGCAAGGGGCTAACTAGATGAGTGGGCATCATGGATGAAGTGTTTGACTGTAGTAGCATGTCCATAAATCCAGTATGGCTCAAATCTCTCAGCTGATCCTCAAATGAGTCCAAACCCTCATTTGTGATATGGACCTGATCAACTCGTATCTCCTCCTCAAATGAATCCAAGCGGCCCTCATCTGTGATATGGACCTTATCAGCTTGTAGCTCCTCCTCTGCAACAACAAAGTGATCTATAGGTGGGTCAGTGCCTAGAGCATGCATAGAGTGATGAGAATGTTGTGACTGCCTTGGGGTATGCATCGATGCCACTATAGCTTGACCATCTCTGAGAATCTCCTCTCTAACATTAGCCAATGGTATCCCAAGTCGAGATGAAATAAAACTATAAGCATGTAGTAGGTCCTCAGCTAAATACTGTGACATTTATACATGTCTACTACCTCCGACTATAGCTGCTACCTCATCTGGGGAGGGGATGCCAGTAGAAATATACCGATCATCTGAATCTGAAACCCCCTCACAACTAGAAGATGCATGATCTGTGGATAATCACGAACGTGGTCGAGTCATCATATATCTGCCCACCCTGTCAGAAGATATGGTGGCTGTTGTTGATGCAATCTGTCCAATCCTATCAATTGCTTCTCTCTAAGAAGCAATCACAACATGATCCGCTATGGGTGCCATGGCTAGGACTATTGCAGGAAATCTTTGGCCAACAAGGTCCCTATGTCTAGGCGGAACTCTATCATGCCTACGATATGCATCTCTATCAGCAATCCTGCCCCTCCCCTATCCATAATTTCCTGGAATATCAAGGTAGTTTGGTTTCATCTGACAATGAACCTCAGCAAATACCTGTTGTGCAAAGTATAATGGTATCTAGTCATTATTAGGATAACGACCATGGGCAGCTAAGAAGCATGGGTAAATCAGTGATGCAACATGTGGGTCGATAGATCTGGTAACCTGATATCCCCTCACCTTACTCTTCTCCTGATATTGTGGAAAGCATCGCTCCTTGATGGTCTCCTTCGAGACCACCCCCACCACATCAGCAAAAGAATGAGGACCCCTCACCTCACTCCTCAACTGTCTATATATATCCTTTATAACCTCAGGTGAGAATGAGGTATGAGAAACTAAACGGTCCATCAATGTCCGCAAACTATCAAAAATGGATGTGCATGTACTTTGGTACATGCCATCAGTACGAGGGTCATCTAATATGGCCCTCAAACTATGCAACTCTGATCGTTGTACTGAAAAATAGTAGCAATGTCAGGCAAGGGGGGATCCTGCTATGGAGGATCAACATCATCAATGTGTGGCTCCTGATGTGGAGCCTACATAGGTGGATCCTGATCAGGAGCCTACGAAGGTATATCCTGGGATACCATCTATCTAGGTACTTGTCATAAAGTTAAAATAAATACGTAAGCAGAGAGAGAGAGAGAGAGAGAGATTATACATATAAATCTTCATGAGAGAGAGAGAGAGATCATTTTCATTTTCAAAAAATACATGTAAAAATTTCAAATATTTCAGTGAGAGAGAGAGAGATAACATATATTTCAGATCTAGAGATAACATATACTTCAGAGAGATAGAGAGATCTAACATGTGTATATTTAAATATTTGACATACATAAAAAATTCAAGAACATGATATATAAAATTTGGGCCTGGATATGATTATATTTGGGCCCATTGATTATAAAAGTATTAAAACTGCAATATGTGATCTTAATGGGAATGTAATACGACCCCTTAAGATACTATGTGATGGACTAAGGGGTATGTCATTCACACTAGGATTTTATAAGGGGTCATATGCGGTTCTAAGGGGTCATGCATATGTTAGGACACTATATGATCCTAAGGGGAATGTCATATGTACACTAGGATGTTATAAGGGGTCATATGACCCCTTAGGACACATAGGAAATGTCATATGTACAGTAGGATGTTATAAGGGGTCATATGTGACCTACTAAGGGGTCACGCATGTGTCAATGCATGCGTGACCCCCTAGGACCACATACGACCCCTTAAGACACTATGTGATGGACTAAGGGGTATGACGTTCGGACTAGGATTTTATAAGGGGTCATATGCGGTTCTAAGGGGTCATGCATATGTTAGGACACTATATGATTCTAAGGGGAATGTCATATGTACAATAGGATGTTATAAGGCGTCATATGACCCCTTAGGACACATAGGAAATGTCATATGTACAGTAGGATGTTATAAGGGGTCATATGTGACCTACTAAGGGGTCACACATGTGTCAATGCATGCGTGACCCCTTAGGACCACATACGACCCCTTAAGACACTATGTGATGGACTAAGGGGTATGACGTTAACACTAGGATTTTATAAGGGGTCATATGTGGTTCTAAGAGGTCATGCATATGTTAGGACACTATATGATCCTAAGGGGAATGTCATATGTACACTAGGATGTTATAAGGGGTCATATGACCCCTTAGGACACATAGGAAATGTCATATGTACAGTAGGATGTTATAAGGGGTCATATGTGACCTACTAAGGGGTCACGCATGTGTCAATGCATGTGTGACCCCTTAGGACCACATACGACCCCTTAAGACACTATGTGATTGACTAAGGGGTATGCCATTCACACTAGGATTTTATAAGGGGTCATATACGGTTCTAAGGGGTCATGCTTATGTTAGGACACTATATGATCCTAAGGGGAATGTCATATGTATAGTAGGATGTTATAAGGGGTCATATGACCCCTTAGGACACATAAGAAATGTCATATGTATAGTAGGATGTTATAAGGGGTCATATGTGACCTACTAAGGGGTCACACATGTGTCAATGCATGAGTGACCCCTTAGGACCACATACGACCCCTTAAGACACTATGTGATGGACTAAGGGGTATGACGTTCACACTAGGATTTTATAAGGGGTCGTATGTGGTTCTAAGGGGTCATGCATATGTTAGGACACTATATGATCCTAAGGGGAATGTCATATGTATAGTAGGATGTTATAAGGGGTCATATGTGACCTACTAAGGGGTCACGCATGTGTCAATGCATGCATGACCCATTAGGACCACATACGACCCCTTAAGACACTATGTGATGAGCTAAGGGGTATGTCGTTCACACTAGGATTTTATAAGGGGTCATATGCGGTTCTAATGGGTGAGGACCACATATGACCCCTTAGGACACAACATGATCCTAAGGGGAATGCCATATGTATAGTAGGATGTTATAAGGGGTCATATGTGACCTACTAAGGGGTCACGCATGTGTCAATGCATGTGTGACCCCTTAGGACCACATACGACCCCTTAAGACACTATGTGGTGAACTAAGGGGTATGTCGTTCACACTAGGATTTTATAAGGGGTCATATGTAGTTCTAATGGGCCACGCATGTGTTATAACACATGCGTGACCCCTCAGGACCACATATGACCCCTTAGGACCACATATGACCCCTTAGGACGCTATATGATCCTAAGGGGAATGTCATATGTATAGTAGGATGTTATAAGGGGTCATATATGACCTACTAAGGGTTCACACATGTGTTAATGCATGCGTGACCCCTTAGGACAACATACGACCCCTTAAGACACTATGTGATGGACTAAGGGGTATGTCGTTCACACTAGGATTTTATAAAGGGTCATATGCGGTTCTAAGGGGTCATGCATATGTTATAACACATGCATGACCCCTCAGGACCACATATGACCCCTTAGGACACTATGTGATCCTAAGGGGAATGTCATATGTATAGTAGGATGTTATAAGGGGTCCTATGTGACCTACTAAGGGGTCACGCATGTGTTAATGCATGCGTGACCCCTTAGGACCACATACGACCCCTTAAGACAATATGTGATGGACTAAGGGGTATGTCGTTCACACTAGGATTTTATAAAGGGTCATATGCAGTTCTAATGGGTCACGCATGTGTTAAGACACTATTTGATGGACCAAGGGGTATGTCATTCACACTACAATTTTATAAGGGGTCATATGCGGTTCTAAGGGGTCACACATGTGTTATAACACATGTGTGACTCCTTAGGACACTATGTGATCCTAAAGGGAATTTCATATGCACACTAGTATGTTATATGTGATCCTCTATGACCTCCTAAGGGAATGTATAGTGTTATAACACATGTGTGACCCCTTAGGACACTATTTGATGGACCAAGGGGTATGTCATTCACACTACAATTTTATAAGGGGTCATATGCGGTTCTAAGGGGTCACACATGTGTTATAACACATGTGTGAACCCTTAGGACACTATGTGATCCTAAAGGGAATGTCATATGTACACTAGTATGTTATATGTGATCCTCTATGACCTCCTAAGGGAACATATAGTGTCATCAGAGCATATGTGGTCTTAAGGGGTCATGTTGTGCGTGTAATAGGATGTGAAAATGGGTCACATTGTAGAGGATTTATTTTGTCTAATTTGTTTAAATTTGTTATCCAAATTTTCTAATGTTTATTTAAATTAAAATTTATTAATTTTTCTAAAGTTTAATTTATTATATTTACGTTTGCGACATTTTTCTAATTTTCTTTTTTTGCTAATGTTTTTCTAAGTTCTAATTTACTACCTTAGTTTTCTATGTTTTTCATAACAATTTTTTAAAATGTTGAAAAAAATATACATATATACAATTATGTAATTTTAAAAACAAATTGACACATTTCAGTCAAAACATTAAATTATCAAACGTTTTTCTAAAATAATGAAAAACAATAAATTATCAAACATTTTTCTAAAATATTGAAAAACAATAACTATATACAATTATTTAATTAAAAAAATAAATTAACAAACAAATTATTTATTAATTTAATAAAAAAAGACATTATTAAACCAAACAAAGGGTTATTTTGTGCACCTAATATAATAAAGGTCAAAAACTAAAATATGAAAGACGCTAGCTGCTGTAGACAAAGCTCGGTGATGTGATGCTGACGACTGGTTCGATCCAACCCCCACCAGATAGAAAAAGACAACTTTGATAATGACCCTTTAACTGTCACTTTCACTTTTTATAAATGTTTTAAAAAACCCTAACTGAAAAAGGGTTTGAGCGAATGGGGGGTTCGAGCGAACCCAAAAGTCATCCGCAGTTCGAGCGAACCCAGGTCCACAACATGGTTCGTTCGAACTCCAAGAGGAAGTTCGAGCGAACACCCCTATTTCGCTTGAACACCTTAAAAATCGAAGTTCCCACTTTCGCCAAATTGCTTCGTTGGCAAAAGTAGGAACTAGCTTTGTGAATTCACCCCAAGCATTGCATTGTATAATTGTAAGGGAGTAAATTTGTCATCTCAAGGATGATGAATCCTCAAGGATAAACTAACCCTTCATTACCTCCTCAAACTGGTGCTAAGATGAGCTAGGGGATAACATAATTATGCAAGAAGTATCAGACACCTGAGAGGAGTCTCTGGACGGCTCTGGAGAACCTGTCCTCAGGATGAGCACGCAGAGCTTGCACATCAGTGCAACGCATTGTTGTTCTGTACGGACAAAGCACCGAACATGGACATAGAATCTAGGATGCACGAACATAATTTACAAAATGACTAAACAATGCTAAAATGACTGAAAAGTATGAATCACGAAATAGGATAATAAAATACTAAAGGAGTAAGAAAATCTCACAACAAGTCCACGCTATGAAGCCTCCCACAACTTGACATCCTCCTCACGATGATATTACTGCACACATACAAGAGGAAAATGTTGGGGTTGTGTTTTGGAGTCTGCCTAAGTCAGACTCCTGTTTTGGTGTTTCCACCTCCACAAACAACCCAAGAAGCCATGGGAAAAGAGAGGTTAACGATAAAGATAATAGGTAATGCAATATGAGATTGGAAATTGCAAAAAGAGAGGTTTGAGTCCTTTCATGAACGATCGTTGGAGTGCTGGTGTGAAGTGTTTGAAATGCTTCAAGTGCTTGAAGTGCTGCAACAATGGTTGTGTTCTCCAAAATAATCTACAAGAGCTCAATGCCTGCAAGAAGGAATTCCAAAAAAATGCCCAAAAGAATCTCCTCAAATGCCTCTAACATGAAATCTAAAGGCCTAGGAAGGAATTTGGACATTAGTGGGCACATGCAGAGATGTTATGATTCCTTCCAGACATAGGTGTAATGCTCAAATGGCCACCTACGGACTATCAGATTCGTGAGACGATAGTGCACTGCACGGACGTCTCTACACCGCGCCTTAGTCCTCGAAGGTGACAGGTTGGCAGATTTGGTAATACTTCGGTCGGAGTTGACAAGGATAACATGAGTGGACAAAAGGACGAAGTGGCAGGGTTCGGCCTTGAATGGCATGACGGAAGGTGCCCACCAAGGGGTGAGATTTTCGACACTACAATAACCTCTCGATTATGTAGGTGCATCTTATGCACCTCGTGTATTATGAGTAGTTTGATCATGATCGTCCCTAGATCCTACACCTATAAGGAATTCTAGTCAGTCATATACTCAAAATCTTCCACATACTTCTTAAGATACGAAACATGAAAAACATTATGTAAACAAGTAAGAGATGGTGGTAGAGAAAGTCTATAAGTTACTAAGTTAATGACCTCCAGTACTTTAAGGGTCTCATGTATCTCGAGGCTAATTTGGAGGCCTTTCTAAAAATTGATGGAACTTTTTTGAGGTTTTACTCTAAGGAGAACCTTCTCCTCTATTATAAATTGTCTCGAAGTCCATTTTACATTGGCTTAACTCTTTTGTCAGTTGTTAGCTTCTACTAACCTTTGCTTGATCAGCTTCACCCGATTTTCCATTTCCATGAGCATTTTAAAAACAAGGGTTATTTTGTCCTCTAGTCAATCCCAACTGATGGGGGGTTCTAAATTTCCTTCCATATAATGTTTCAAAGGGTACCATTTTTATGGGGGATTGATACAAGTTGTCGTAAGAAAATTGTACTAGAGGAAGGTATTCCTCCAATTCATATTGTTGATCCATGCAATACATCCTTGAGAGATATTCCAAAACTTGATTCTCTCTTTTTTTTACCATCTATCTCTGGATGGTAAGTTGAACTAATGTTTAACTATGTGCCTAAAGCTACAAACAATGTTTTCCAAAATTTGGACATCATTCTAGCACCCCTATCTAAGATAATTTTCTCAAGTATTCCACGCAGTCGAAAGATCTCTTGAACAAATTTCCAAGCAACTATATGTCCTCCATCAGTTAGATTCCTTAGTATGAAATGTGCTACCTTGGTAAGCATGTTCAATACCACTAGAATGACATTATGTCTATTTATTATCATGGTAGACATTGCACAAAATCCATATTGATAATTTACCACTTCCAATCTGGTATGGTGTGGGGTTGTAGTAGTCCTACTAGATGTTGATGTTCTATTTTCACCTTTTAGCACTTGAAACAACCTGCCACAAATCTCGCGACATCCTTCTTCATACCTTTCTAGAATTATAAAGGTTTAACATCTTCTAACATCTTCATCACACCACGATGTCCTAAGTATGGTGCTGAATGTACCTTTTTCCATATCAACCTCCTTAACTCCGAGAGATTGGGTATGTAAATTCTCCCTTGGTACCTCAACAAGCCATCTGATTCAATGTTGTATGAAAATTGTTGTCATCATTTAACAATGAGGAAGGTGGTTTGTAGAGGCGAATGAAAACTGGTTAAATATTTTCGATGTGAGAAGCATGAGAAATGTTCGGCATGAGAACTGTAGATTTTTTTAGGATTTCCTTCCAAATAGAGTCTATCAGCTAATTGTCCATTATTAAAGTTTATCATTTTTAAAAGCTTAATATTTTTAATATTCTTAAGGTCACAAGTATAGTTGACTTCATTTTAAATTTCTTATTAGTTCTGGCCATATGTAGGATACTAATGCGTTCATTGAATTCAATTAATTATTTTATAGAATTAAAAAATTTGTGTAACAATTTTATAGTTTACAATTTTTTTATTTTTACTTTTAATCTCATAATTTAAAAAATACTATTTATCTTTCTCTTTATTGACTTATATTGCAAAAAGTAGGTATAAAATTCAATTTTTCTTTTCTTTAAATTATAAATTTTACATCAAATGTCACATCATATCAAATTTTTGAAAGATAATTGTCATTTCTTATTAATAACTTGTATGCATGTACAATAAACTTTATATTTAAAAAAGAAAAATTGTCATCTCTTATTAATGACTTCTATGCATCTACAATAAATTTTATATTTTAAAAAAAAACTGTCATTTCTTATTAATGACTTTTATGCATGTACAATAAACTTTATATTTTTTAAAAAAATGTACATAGTTTTCCAATCTTCCACACATTCTCTTCATGTTGTCATTTTTTACCTTTGTTTTATTTAGTTTTTAAAACTAACCTCACGTGAATGAAAGTTCAGATTAGTTTTTAATTCATAAAAAACTTTTTTTTTGTTTCACTTAAAACATGTGCTCTAGGTGTAACTAGGCTTATTCGTTTCTCTTTAAAAAAAAGTTTTTAATTCATTAAAATATTTATTTTTCCCAAAAGCATGTATAAAATATGAGTTTTCTTTTTCATATTTATTATTAGTTACTTTATTATCGAAAAGACCAATCTAAATGCATGATTTATTTATTTAATAAATATGACGATTCTCTTAATAATTATTTTAAAATGAATCTTACGGAATGCAATGATTACAAGATATGCACAAAATAATATGATGGAACGAAGGAAGGAGATAGGTTTTTACAGACCCCATGATTGATGGACTGGTTGAGAGCATGGTGCTTGGCCACTTAACAGGAGGGTTAATAGTTGTTCTCAAAACAAGGCTTGGCGGCCTCCCCATCAAGCATGGAAGGCTCCAGTAAAGAATGTCAACAATACATTTTGCAAGTGGATCACGAAACTTCTTTCGACAAGAAACAGTGAATAGGAATAAATGGGATTTTGCGAACTTAAGATTGAAAGGGCCTTTTGATTTTAAAAGAGCAGGAAAAAAAATTAAACGAAGAAGTCTCTGGGTGAGGAGCAGAGTTAGGAAAAGGTAAGCCCTAACTTTGAAAATACTATTGTAGTTTCTTTGTCTATAGATGGTCAAGCTTGGAATGAGTCGGTGAATAATCTGAAAGAGAAAGATTTTTTCATGAAATGGAGTGGCCCTTGGCTGGCTTTCAGATGGGTTAGAGATTGGTGCAATGACCACTAGGGGAAGATGGATCTGAAAAATGTTGCCTAATGGCTTCTATTTGGTTATATGTTTGAGTGCAAAAATTAAGGAGTGGATCTTTAATAGTGTACCGTATATGATGGGGGAAAAATGTTTTTATTTAAAGGATTGGACTCCAAATTTCAATCCAAAAGAAGAAGTTATCACAGAGACACCAATGTGGACCAGGTTATATAACCTACCACATGAGTACTTGAATCATGAAACCCTAACCTAGATCGGAAACAAGTTGGGTGCTTTTGTAAAAGCAGATGAGGCTATCACAGAAAAGGATTATAGTATGTATGCCTTCATATGCATTCTCTAGAAAGATGAACACCCACTTCCTAAAATGGTAGAGTTGAGGACTAGAGAGGGAATATGTAAACAAATGGTGGAGTTTGAGGAGCATATAGAAATGCTTAAGGTCCATAAAGGGTTGGGACACCCAGATAATGAATGTTCAATCTAGACTAAAGGAAAGGGTTTGGAACAAGATTTGCTCACTGATATGCTTGTCAATAAGGAAGATTCTTTTGTTGTTGAAGATCCAGATTTTATGGAGGCAATGATATAGAAGAAAGATCAGTTTTATGAGCATGAACAGGGTTTAGAGGTCTCATTATATAATATATACACTTGGTCTTTGTTAAGGGGTGAGGAAAGTATTGCAATGCAAAGGTTGGTGAGAGAAGAGACGGAATCACTGGAGATTGATATTATTCAAGGAACAATAGACTCACTAAGGAGCATTAGGAGTCCAACAACAGATGAACCCAAATGCCCATCTAAAGGTACAACGATGGAGGTTGATATGAATCAGATGGGAGAAATGCCAAATCCCAAGGATAGTGAGGGAAAGGTGTTAAGCTGGATACCCCCAAAAGATAAAATACTAGAAACTATTTTTGGGGGGCGGAAACCTCGAGAAGCTTGCATTCATAGTAAAGTATATTTAGAGAATCTAGTTTTAGAACTAGCTCATTCAAGTGAAGTTGATGGGGAAGATCAGAAATCCTATTTAAAGATATACAAATTTTCCCTATAAGGAATCTCGAAAGTTCTCTTGAAGAAGCGAAGGAGGATGAAAACTCTTTTGAAGAGTCAGATTTTGACTCTCATTCAGAGGAAGAAGTAGAGGATAGGTGATAAGTTAGGTCTTACATTAGTCATGGGTATTATGGAAAAGACATCTTTGGAATAGATTATAGAAAAAAAATTAAAACCATCAGTAGGGGAAAAGAAGAAGAGGGGACCAAAGTCTGCTAGAGTAAAGCGAGAAATGGCAGGGTGTGCAATAGGTTAGAAAAAATTGAGATTGAGAAGAGGCTATGCCTTTTCCTGAGAGCCATGAGGGTCCTATCATGCAATGTTATGCACTGTAATGCCCCTAACAAGATCCATTTGATTAAGTGATGTTTTGATCAAACGAGAGCTGAAATAGTTATTTTACAAGAGATGAAGTTAGATGGTGTGGATGTTAATAGATATACTAGAAGTTTTAAAGGTTGGAAGTGCAAGATTGTGGAGTCGATTGGAGCTTCAGGTGGTTTAGGTATCTTGTGGAAAGATACAATTTTATAAATTCAAGTGATTAGAGTTGAGAGATCTTAGCAATGGGTAGAGTTATGGTCGAAACAACTACAATTTGATTTCTACTTGATAAATGTTTGCAGGCCCAATAATACTCAGGAGTTAAAGATTGTCTGGGAGACTTTGTCTGAGGTTTTGACTGGAAAGGGTGATAAAATATTTCCTCTATGGGGTGATTTGAATACTATCTTGTGACCCTCAGACAAAAGTGGAGGTACAAGATGAAATAATTAGAAACAAAGAGACTTCAGTGATTTTGTAAGTAATAATGGATTGATGGATGTTCCTTTTAAGAGCAGTGAATTCACTTGGACTAATAGACATAGTGGTTTCTCATATATTGCAGAAAAGTTAGATAGATTTTTATTTGAAGGGGAGTGGGAGAACTACCAATGGATTCTGTAGGTGGAAATTTTCCCCATCACTGGATCATATCACTATCCAATTTGTGTAAGGATTCACGAGGATAAGGTCCCAGAAAGATGCCCTTTCAAATTTGAAAAGATGTGGCTGAGGGAAGAAGGATTCCTAGATTGTGTGGCTGAGTGGTGGGTAGAAGCCCCACAAAGGTATGGAAATAAAGCTTTTATTTTCTTTAAAAAGTTGCAATACATTAAAGAGATGTTAAAGAAATGGAATAGGGAAGTATTTTAAATATCTTTACTAAGAAGTTTAGATTGGAGAAGGAATTAGAGGAGTTACATCAGAAAGTGATTGAAGGGGGAATGTAGAGGATGAGTTCAAGAAAGAAAAAGATCTAAACAAGGAGTACTCAGAGGTGTTAGCAAGAGAAGAGGTCTTTTGGAGGCGGAAATCAAGAGAAACATGGTTGAAAGAAGGGGACCACAACACGAAGTTCTTTCACAACTCAATCAACGTAAGGAGAGAAGGTAATAATATTTTTTCCATTCAGAATGCTAATGATGTATTTCTCATGGAGAAGGAGGATATGTTCTGAAGCACTTTTTTTCAAGCTCCTTGTCAATAATTTTCAAGACTCTTAGAGAGATGATATCTTAAATGTGATCTCAACTAAAATTAAGAATGCTCAAAATGCTCTTTAAACAAGAGGAGTAACAATGGAGGAAGTGAGAATAGCGATGTTTAGTTTGGGAGCGGATAAAGCTTCATGGACAGATGGTTTTCAAACTCTTTTTACCAGTGAATGTGGGAGGTTCTTGCAAATGACCTCTTAGAGGTAGTGAAAGAATCTAGAATGGGAGGTTTTGTCTTAAAAGATTTTAACTATACCTTTATTTCTCTCATACCTTAGAAGGAAGAAGTGCAGTCTTTCAGTGATTTTAGACCTATTTCACTATGCAACACAAGTTAGAAGATCATCTCTAAGGTAATGGAAAATAGGCTGAAGGTGATTTTGGATTTGGTCATTTCTATGGAGCAGAGCGACTTATCACCAAATGGTTCAATTTATGAGGGAGTGATTTTAGCTCATGATGTAATTCACTTGCTCATTACCTCACAAACAGATAGATGGTTGGTGAAATTAGATATCAAAAAGGCTTATGATGAAATAAAGAGAGAATTCCTTCTTGATGTACTAAAAAAAATTGGGTTTTGTTCTGGTTGGGTGAATTGGGTGGAGAGTTGTATAAAAACTCCTCACTTCTTGGTCTTAATTAATGGTAGCCCACAAGGCTTCTTTGAGACTAAGAAAGGCCTGAGGTAGGGTGATCCCATATCTCCATTCCTCTTTACCATTTCTCTTTATCATAATGGTCGAGGTCCTTGGAAGACTGATATCTAAAAAGAGGAGAGATGGGAGTTGAAAGGGTGTCAAGGTTGCAAAGGGTTTAGAGAATATATCACATTTACAGTTTGCGGATGATACCTTATTATTGGGAGAGACATCTTTTAGGGAGGAAAGAACTATGAAGGATGTGCTAGATAAATATAGCGAAGTATCTAGACAATGTATTAACTAGAGAAAATATGAGATCTTGTTTTTTAATACTAGTAGTCAGAAACCAAGGGAAATTTGTTGCATTTTGGGTATGAAACATGGAACATTACCTAGGAAGTATCTAGGGATTCCACTTTTTGGGGGTGCTAGTAAATCAGTTGTGTGGAAGGATTTAGTTGAGAGTTGTCTGAGAAGATTAGATGGTTGGAAGAGTAAATGGTTAACTTCAGCGGGGAGGATTCTGATGTTAAAATTGCTAGTCTAAGCAATTCTGATATTTAAAATGATGAGTCTTAGGATTCCTAAGAAAAATTTAAAGGTTATTGGCCGAAGGATGTGAAATTTCTTCTGGAATGGAGTGAGTGAACAAGATAAAATACCTTTGCTTGCATGGGACAAAATATGTTTGGCAAAGAAGAAAGGGGGTGCTGGTCTTAGGGATTGGAACTTAATGAATGAGGCCTTAGGGGCTAAACTTGTATGGAGTATTTATTCTCACCCATCTCATCTTTGGGTAAATATTCTGAAAGTAAAATAGTTGGATTCTTTAGATTTTAGCAGGATCTTCACCATTAGTAATCCCCTAAAGGGTTCTGCAATTTGGAATTTTATCATTTCCTGTCGAAAAGTCATTATATAACATATCACTTGGCAAGTAGGTTCCGATGTGAAAGCTAAATTTTGGGATGACTCTTGGAATGGTTTCCCATTCTTAAAGGAAAATCCAAAATTTGAGGAATTAACCTGGGTGTGGTTCTTACAGCATTGGGGGGACAAAGTTTGTGACTAACTTTCTTTAGAAGGTGGACCTTTAGGTGGAGCTTGGAAGTGGAAATCTATTTAGGATTTAGAAATTTTAGAGCACATGAAAGTCCTAATGTAGGGGATTTTTAGTTCCAAAAATATACAAAGGGTAAACATAGAAGACAAAGTGGTGTGATGTGGGCTTGTTAATGGGAAGTACTCAATGAAATTGGGTTATCAATTTTTGGAGGTAGGTTTTAATGGGAAAAATTGGCCAATAGATTTATTTTGGGGGAAGGAAGTTCTACCTAAAGCAAGAGTTTTTGCTTGGTTGGCATAGAGAGGGTGTATTCTTGCGGGTGACAGAAGAAAACATCTGGGTATTTGTGAACCATCGAAGTGTGTTATGTGTGGTGAAGCTAAATAAGCTATAGACCCCCTACTTTTGAATTCCAAAATTGCCCTCTCTTGTTGGGAGATGCTAAGGGGTTTATTGGGGTGGAAAAGTCCAATGGTAGCAACATTGAAGTAGGTTTTTGAGAGTTTTCCTTTGGGGTGGCAATAATCGATATTTTCTTGTGTCTAGAAGGTTAGTCCTTCTTTAGTCATTTGGGAGTCATGGAAATAAAGGAAGAGGAAAATTTTCATGGATAAAATGAAGTCTCTAGATAGGTTGAAGTTGATAATCAATCATGCCATAGAGGAAATGGTAGGTGCAACACATCCCAGTTTTCAACCCAAGGGTCTCTTTTACATTGGCGGATCGGTGGGTACAATCTCAGTGGCCTAGCATTCGTCTTAGGCCCATTAAGGGGCATGTCTAGGTTCAATCTAGAAATGATTTTCTTTCTTCTAAGAAATGGATGAGACCTTCAGAAATATGGTGGAAAACAAATTTTGATGGTGCTTCTAAAGGTAATCCTAGACCATCAGGGGTGAGGCTCATAGTTCGGGATTGGAAGGGTGACATAGTAGCTTTGGGTACTCAAAAACTTGATGAAGGCACAAATAATATATTAGAAGTGTCAACAACATTATTAGCAATTAAAGTTCGTAAGATGTTAGGTGTCAGGAAGTTACATCTAGAGGGGGACTCTTTGATAGTCATATAGGCTATAATGAAGGGAAGTATAGAGGCATGGCACTTACAAAATTTGATTGTTAGTATAATTGAGGAGCTCATTTTTTTTGAAGATTATCAAATAAGTTATGTTAGGAGAATAGGAAATGTGGAGACATCTATCCTATCTAAATGGGCTTTGTCTTTTAATGCAATTGGAAACTTTAAGTTCAAAGATTTTCAGCAAATTTTATTTGAATATGAATAAGGATGTAGTAAGCTAATGATTATAGTACACGGTGAAGTGCACAGATAGAAGAGATGAGGTGGTAAGAGGTGGTAGACATTTAAATCTTGGTGGAGTTTTAATGATGGTTGTCGAGCAGATGGAACTAACTTTTAAGTAATTGTCCTATCATCTATCTTGATGTTAATGTGAAGAAAGCCGAGTTTTTCTGTAGAGGGTTTTCGTAGGGGTGGAGTAGAGTTGGGAGGTGCAAGGTAGTGGAGCGAAGAGGGTAGAAGTTATGGAGGCCAACTTTACACTACGTAACAGGAAGCAATTATGTCCATTTTATGAGGATTTAACCATTAGAAGGCTCAAAGGTATTTTCAAAATTTTAGATGAGTTGCTACCACTATGTGTGGCAATCATTGTGGGTAATGCTTTTAACCTAGTTAAGCATAGATATAAGACAATAATGGATATTTACCTGCTGATAATAGCGTGAGGTATAGAAGCAGGGGAGAATATAGGCACGGTGAGACAGGTCGTGGAAATAATAATTCATGCAAAATTTTTGATGGGGATGGAGTCATTTCTAGAGTGGGATATGTTGAGAGTAGGCTTTGATGTGTGACAAGGCTTGGAGGAAGATGTTCATGGAAACAAGACAAGTTTAATTTTATTCTTACGGTGGCCATGAGGTTTGTGTCAAGTACACCATAAAGAAGAGGCGAAGCTTGACTAGGAGGCATCGAAGCTCTTGGTTGAATTCAGAGAACTGGAAGCAATGATAGAAATTGCAAATGCCAAAGCAGAAGGTATCTGGAGGAGACTGTTGGGCTTGAGGAAGCGAAATGAGACAAAGGAGAAAAATTCTAATGAAGATTCTGGCCTGTGGCATAAACGAAGATTGTGATTTGGTGAACTTACAATTAGTTAGTCTATTTTCTTTATAGTGGTTATCCGCTCTTTTGATTACGTCTTATATTGGCAGGCTAGTTGTAGTAAGGGGTAGTTACTTTTTAAGAGCGTAGTTGTCGTATTGGTTTGGGAGCTTTTTGTAATGGCTAGCCAAAGACGCGGAGGTTGTTTTTCTGGTTATACAATGAACTTTTATGGAAGATACTATTATGTTTTTGTATTACTATCTTTGAATATTAATAAAATACAAATTATTATTGAGCAAAAAAAAATTAATTTAAAATTAAACATTCTTTATTTAAAAAACAAACAAACTATTGTTTAATAATAAAATAAAAATTAAACGTAATAAGTGAAATTGAATTAGAATTATTTTATATTAAAAATATATGTCCATATTTTATTACATCTAGATGCATATTACACTCACATAATGGATGGATAAATATGTGTTAATAAAAACTAAAACTATTTAATTTGACATGCATATGAGTATCGTGTAATTAAATTTAAAAATTAAAATAAATAACTAAAATTAAATTAGATAACTTAAACTTAGTGCTGTCAATTAAATTAATAAATTAAATGACTAAAAATTAAAATAAAACTATAGTCTTATCATCCAAAAATAGTAGCACTACTTCTATAAAATGAAATTAAACTTATTTTGATAGCACACTATATTATAATTTGGCATTCCTATGAATGTTGTGTAATTAAATTATATAACTAAAATTAAATCAAATAACTTAAACTTAGTGTAGTCACTTAAATTAATAAATTAAATTAAATTAAATATCAAAAAAATTAAAATGATAACTATAACATAATCAAATTTAAGAATTGTATAAGAATTACAAAATCAGATATAACAACTCAACTCAAATTAAATTAAATAACTAAAACAAAATTAAATAAATAGTTTTCTTTCTTTAGAAAAAGAAGAAACTAAAGTTAAATTTCTTTACACCCATCATTTAAATTAATAAATTAAATTTAAGAATTATATAAGAATTAAAAAATTAAATAAAATAACTTAAATTAAATAATTTAACGAAAAATATAAGATTGAACTATAAAAAAACTCTGCTCTGTAATATGCAAAAATGCATAGGTCCTTCGTAGAGAGTAGTAAATAATAAAAAGTTCTCGCAAAGGATCCCCAACAATAGAAATGTAGTGTTGAGGGCATACTATACCACTATGGCCCCCCCTCAACGAGCTACAGGTTATAATAGAATTCCAATAGGCTCTCAAGGAAATATCACAGAACATTCAAGCAATATTCCATCCAAGGGAACCAAAATGGGAATTCAAAAGTGCCCTTCAAACATTCAAAGGCAATTACAATCAATTTCGAACATCGTCCCCAATGGGTCTTTAAAAATGGGAAATGGATGGACAAATGCAAAAGAATGTTAGGTTAGAGTGGTCAACAGATACCAGACATCAATCATAAGAAATTTATTATAGGAGGAGAGAAGCAAGTCAAAAATCGAATCCTACCAAACCATAATTCTAAGTGGCAGATGGTGAAATCAAAGAGAACAAAAAAGCTAGAAAGGAAATATCGAAATATCCCTAATTCAGATAATAGATTCAAGAATTATAGGGCCAACCCTCGACCAAGTTCAAATATTATTGTCGGACCTAGGGCAAAGCCAGAATCAAGAGCTCTCATTGTTGTCAATTATAGATTTAACATTCTTAGACAAATTGCCAAACGACCTTTGCTATAATTAAGGGACAAAGTAGCTTTTGATCAAAGGAAAGAGGATTTATTAGAAATCTAGATTTTCTTCTCAAATGACTAAGTTTAAAGGAGGACCCCAGCAACAATGGCGGGTTGAGTATCTTAGGGATGAAGGATTTGAGACATCGGATGACATGATAGATGTGCCTATGGAAAGGATTTAGGTTCTGCCACCAGTGATTATCAAGGCTTCATGGGTTAGGATAAAATCAAAGAAAGATCGTAGAGCCACCAACAGAGACTAGAACATAGACAAAGATGATGCAGGGAAATCATCCCCAAGGATGAAGTTTATGGACTATGATTATGTTGACCTTAGTATCATGGAAGATTGAGATGGGTAAGGACAATTTTAGTTTGAACCCACTATACTGAAGGAGTACTCTAATCTTTATACCATATATAGGATTATGACCGATCCAAGAAGCCTTGCTTAGTAGTTTTAGTTAGGTTCTAGATCCATCCTAGTTAGACTAAGTCCAGAAGGAGTGGATACTTTAATATAATTATGAATGGTATTCAGGGTTATACTCGAGTATGGGATGGTTCTTCTTTAATCTTGATCGATATGTCATATGGTTTTTAGAATTTCATATACAGATCACAAACATATTATTCTCCCATATTTTGATATAGTACTTAATCAATATGAAAGAACTTATAGGATCCAAAACATGGGATATAGTCTCAAAAAGTGGCATATGGTCCAACAATGAAATAGGACAAGGACCGAATATGATTAAAATGATATGGGAAATGACAAACTAAAGTAGGGACCCAAGTAGAGTGTGAAATTGTAAAGGGTTACAATTTACTACACTATAGAACTGCTAAGAAAGAACTTGGTTTTCACAGCCTTGGGAGTATCCACTTATCATGGAATATTAAACTTGTTGGGATAGCAGTTATAAAGGATGATATTTGAGAAGGTTTCAACTGGAAAAGGAAAATAGTTGGAAAAGGAAAAGGAAAAATGAGCAAATTTTATAACACAATCAAGACATTTAATATTTTTTTAACCCTAGCCTAGAAGTTAGTCCACATATAGCAATATGAATGATTGTGTTAGTTGTCCATATTGGGAAAAATAATCTAATTTATTATTCATATAGTACCTCACCTCTCTCACCAATTATCCAATGCATAAGTACAACCCCCATCTTTATCATATAGCATTTGCACCATATCAACTTGACACTATAATGAACTTGTCACCATGTAGGTTCCAATGCTTGTTAACTCATTCATGAATAATAATTTCAAGAGGAGTTATCTTGATAAAATATGTTGTCAAGATAAAATAATCTAACTATTTACATGCATTATCAAATTTAAAGATGGGGGACATCATATCCATAGGTTGATCATAAAACATTTCTCATGAAACACTTTGATAAAAAACTATCAAGGACTTTTATTTGGAGGTTCTATTTCTTAGAGCCACCAAACATTCAACATCATTAGAAACCATTGGATTGACATAGTTTTTGGCCATATAGAGGAATACTTAAAAAAATGCAATAAATGTGGTATGCATTTCAATAAAGTTTTAAAATTTAGTTTTTTTGAAAAATCTTTTTTTGCTTTTATCTAATATTTAATAATTTTCAATAAACCAATGAATAAATTAAGAACAAGGCCTTAGAAATATTGAATATCAAATGACATAGAAAAAATTTCTAGCATTAAAATATTACCAAAAGCTAGATCAAGGAATACTAGATTAAGGGTTGAAGAGTTGTGTAAATCACTTTATCATTTAAATTTAACCCTTATTGTAGATTTCAAAGGATTTTTTGTATAAGTCCTTATGTGAGAAAAACAAAATACAATGAGTAATTGAGCTTTCCAATGAGTCAAGAACTAATAATAAAGGCACTAGGGTGATGAATAATGATGAAAAATAAATACCCTAACTGGTACTGAGAGGCGGGGGGGGGGGGGGGTGTGAATTAGTATAGACAAAAACTTCTCAACAACTTATCAAGTTAAAACAATGCTAACCGGTTGTCTTCATCATTGAACTTAACCATGGCAATACCGGTTAAACACAGTAAGACTTCAGATAGCTAAACCAGTAAAACTGAATACTTCAAATAACATTCAACACTTGATAACTACTTCACCAATATACTCATGCATGTGCTGTAAAAAAAATACCATAACCATTAGCTTTGCATGCATAATCACTTAAACAAAGTATGCTCAATCATCACATGAAAAATGCACAACTCATAACACAGATTTTTCACGTGGAAACCCAAATGGGAAAAACCATAGTGGGGATGAATACCCACAAGCTTGTTTTTGAACTCTTTTGAAGCTCGCTCTGTTAGGAGCCTAGTCCGGTTAAAGACTTTACAATAAGGTTTTGTTAGGAACCGATCTTGTTAAAGATCACCTGGTTAAGGGATGGCTATATACCCTGTTAAAGGTTGAAACCCTATTAAAGGTTACCTTGCTAGAGGATTTGAAGAACTCAATGATCTTGAGTCACCTAGTTAGAGGATTTACCATAAGCCTGTTAAAGCTACCTGGTAAAGGGATTTTCCTACTATTGAAATGGTTAGAAGACAACATGTAAAGCTCTGATCTAATAACAACACTACATGCTAAGGCAGATCCCTTTCAGCTCCTCTACTCTACAATCATACTCTATAGTTTTCCACTCATTGGTCTGGCAAGTATCTCATCACTCGGATACAAAACACAACATTTTCCAACACTTACAATATCAAAACTCATCGACCTTATAGACAACAATTAGGTCGATAGCATAAACCCTAAACCCTAAACCCTAAACATTTTAGGTTTACAATTACGAGCGGTCCAATCCTGACCATTCAATCACTTTGCATAGAATAAAACATTCTCAAATAGATCACAAGTTATTCTACATCGTCCATTCTTCATCGCACATGGAAATCAGTAACCCATCACGCTCTCTTCACATACCACTAAGAAGAATGTTCATTCCTGAGGTAGACATTTAATGCAATCGATCTTTATATGCAAGATCCTCAAAGAAATCCTTCACGTGCACAAAAAAGATGTGGCATCTCGATCTCATCCTTATTTCTTAGCTAACTCATCACAAAATGTCACCAGTTGCATCACACAAGCTAGATTGCCAAACCGGAAACCCTAGAGCTGAGACTACCAACCGGTAGTCACACTTAGTGAAACCCTAAGACCGGTCCACTTCATCTCTTCATACTGGTTCTCCTACTTGACCATCAATAACAACTTCTTCCAATCTTCATACCGGTTCACATGTACTTATTGACGTCAATGACAACATACATTATCATCATATCATCATACCGATTCATCATATGCCAACAATATCCCCCTTTGGCATTGATGGCAATACTCAGTGTAGCATTGCAACTATAAAAAAATATAGACCAATGCAACTATAACATATATCTTCATCATCAGATATCTTCTCCCATATCATACATCATCAGATATCTTCTCCCCCTTTGGCAACAATGCCAAAGTGCAGGCACAAGCTTCCATTCTCCACTATGCTACTCCCCCTATGGAGTAGCATCCTTCAACACATCAATCCTAAAAGATTTGTCACTATATTACCTGACTGATGTGGAGCACAAAACTTTAGTTTACTTTATGAAGGGGTAGAACCCCTAATTCACCTCTCAAATAGGTAAATGTAGTCTTCGGTAAGGGCCTAGTGAATATGCCTGCTAGCTTTTCCTCATTGGAAACATGTTCTAATACAACCTCTCTATTTTGAACCTTCTCTCTCAAGAAACGATACTTGAGCTCAATGTGCCTAGTTCTAGCATGCAATACCAGATTCTTGGAAATATTTATTGCACTTGTGTTGTCACAAAAAATACTCACTGGTTCAAATATAGGTACTTTGAAACCATCCAATACATGTTTCATCTAGATTGCTTGAGTGCAGTTCATAAATGTTGCCACATACTCCACTTCATTTGTAGACTAGGAAGTACAACTCTTCTTCTTACTCATCCATGAGACTAGTTTTCCACCAAGAAAGAACGCTCCACCGGTTGTGCTCTTTTGGTCGTCCACATTACCTGCCCAATCTACATCAGTAAATACTTTGAGATTAAAATCACCATTGTATGGATACCACAATCCATAATCAACTATCCCTTTCAGGTATCTAAGAATCCTCTTGACTGCTACCAAGTGGGATTCTCTTGGACTTTTCTGAAAACGGGCCACAATGCCCACTACATGAGAAATATCCAGTTTGCTGTGTACCATATAGTGAATCTTACCAATCATTGATCGATACTCCTTCTCATTCACCAACATTGAATCATCTTCCTTAGTCAATTTATAGCCGGTCACCATCGGTGTACCAACCGATTTTCTCTCCTCCATGCCAAAAGTCTTTAATACCTCTTTGACATACTTAGACTTGGTAATAAAGATACCCTCTTTCATCTGCTGAATCTGTAGACCAATGAAGAACTTTATCACTCCAATCAAAGACATCTCAAACTCTTTAGTTATTTCATTTGCAAATGCATGGCTCATTTCATCATCTCCTCCAAAGATTATGTCATCTACAAACACTTCACAGATCAGAATCTGATCACCTTCAGATTTCAGGTAGATGTTTCTATCCTCACTTGTTTTCTAAAATCCTATCTTCACAAGGTGAGAGTGTAACTGTTCATACAATGCCCTTGGTGCTTGTTTCAATCCATACAGGGCCTTGTGTAATCTACACACCATGTTACTATCTTCTGATAAGGCAAACCCATCTGGTTGCTCAATATATACTTCCTCTTCTAGGATTCCATTCAAGAATGTAGACTTCACATCCATCTGGTATACCTTGAATCCCTTAAATGCTACAAATGCAAGTAGAATTCGAACACCTTCCAGTCTAGCCACTGGGCAAAATTTTCTCCATAGTCTTCTCCTTCTTCCTGAGCATATCCCTTGCATACAAGTCTTGCCTTGCTCCTTACAACTGTACCTTCTTCATTTAGCTTATTCCTGAAGACCCATTTGGTACCTATGAAATTCTTGTGTTCTGGTCTAGGTACCAAAGACCAGTTTGCATTCTTTTCTATCTGCTCTTGCTCCTCTTCCATTGCCTTAATCCAATCATAATCTATAAGTGCCTCTCTAGTGATTTTAGGCTCGAATTCAGAAATCATGCAAGAGTTTTCTTTCACCTTTCTTCTTGTGAGTATCCCTGCATCTTTATCTCCTATGATCTGCTTCAGATCATGATGTAGTTTCACATATCTAGGAATCACTCTAGCTAGCTCTGCTTGCTTTTCCTCTTCTTTTTCTTCTCCATCTTTTTCTTCAACGACTTCAGCTTCTATCGATACAGGAACACTGAGGTCTTTGCTTGTTTCTTTCTTAATCGGATCCTAGAAGGCTACACCCGATTCATCTTCCACTTGCTCATTGCAGGTTTCCTCAGGCTCCTTAGGGGATTCATCAACCCTCACATTGACACTCTCAACAATTTTTTGAGTCCTATTGTTGTAGCACTTGAGAGCTTTGCTCTTAGTGGAATATCCTAGAAATATTCCTTCATCACATTTAGCATCAAACTTGCTCAGATTCTTACCTCTCTTGATATAACACTTATTGCCAAATACTTTAAAATAACTCACAGCAGGAGTCTTCCCGATCTAGTACTCATAAGGGGTTTTATCTTTACCTTTTTTGGTGAGTACTCGGTTCATAGTATAGACTGCAGTGCTCACCGCTTCTCTCCAAAAAGTGTGAGCAACCTTTCCTTGGATCAACATTGTTCTGGCCACTTCAACTACAATCCTATTATTCCTTTCTGCTATGCCATTATGTTGTGGTTTCCTTAGGGCAGACAACTACCTCTTGATACCGTTCTCTTCATAGTACTTGTTGAATTCATCAAAAGTGAATTCACCTCCATGATCAGTTCTTAGGCATTCTATCCTTTGACCACTTTCCTTCTCTACCAATGTTCTAAAGGCTTTAAACTTTCCAAATGCCTTAGACCCGTCTTTCAAGAATGTGACCCACATCATTCTTGAGTAGTCATCAGTAAGAATCACAAAATACCTATCTCCCTGAATACTTCTAGTTTTCATTGGACCACACAGATTGGTGTGCACAAGATCAAGTTCTTTGCTAAAAAAGACTTGCCTTTGAAAGTTGAGGAAGACATCTTCCCAAGTTGGCATTCTCTGCATAAAGAATTCTCCGGTTTGTTCAACAAAGGCAATCCTCTTACTGCCTTAATCTTACTTGCCTTTACAATATTATAAAAATTCATATGACAAAGTCTCCTATGCCATATCCAACTATCATCAAACTTCACCATTAGACACTAACTAATCTTGGCATTCAACTGAAACAAGTTACCTTTGGTCTGTTTACCGGTGGCAATAAATTCACCACTCTTTCCAATTATACTGCAGACTCCACCTTTGAACTCCAGAATGAGTCCTTTGTCATTTAGCTGAGCAACACTCAAAAGGTTATGCTTAAGACCTTCTACCCAGTAGACATCATCCGCACTGCTCTTTCCATTCAGTGAGATGGATCCTTTACCTTTCACCAAGCATGGTGCATCGTTGCCAAACTGGACAACACCTCTATCATATTCTTCCAAAGACAAAAATTTTCTCCGGTCACCAGTCATGTGGTGATAACACCCACTATCAATAATCCACTCATTAGAGTTGTCAATGGGAGAGAAAAGGGCTTTCTTGTCAGACACTTCTTCCTTTACAGCTACAAACACTATGTCCTTATTCTCTTCATGCTCAGATTCTTCATTAGTAACACCTTCATCAACTGCAACAAGACAATTTCTCCTACCTCCTTTATACTTTCTAAACCTCTCCGGTTTATCCTTATTGTCATTCTTAGGACTGTTAATAGCTATATGTCCTATCTTATTGCAGGAAAAACATTTTAAAGGAAGCATACCTCTGTATATTCTGGTGCCTTTTGGAAGTCTCTTGGCAAGAAGAGCTTCAAACTCCATCAGAATCTCTTCATCATCCATATCTCTGCATTGCTTGGATTCATAACTGGTACTTACTTCTTTTCCTTTTCTGATTGGTGCAACAGATGCTCTAAAGGCTGACTTAGTCTTCTGAACACTGCCATCATAGCTATTCAACTCATATGTTGTCAACTGTGTAATGATAGAGTCTAAGGATACCTCGGTTTTGTCGATAGACCTTAGCTTCTGAATAGCAGCAACTCTGATTGAATAGATCAGTAATAATGATCTCGAAACTTTACTAACAATGGTGGAATCATCAATTATTCCACCAATTCTCTTGATATCTCCAACCACAATCTTGATCCTTATGCCATATTGTTGAATGGTCTCTCCTTCAACCATCCTCATGTCTTCAAATTTTCCTCTAAGGATTTCTTCCTTAGCTTGCTTGACATGCTCACGAGCGCTATAAATGGTTTCCAATGTGTCCCATACATCCTTAGGAGTGTCCTTATCTTGTACATCAATGAACTCAATATCGGATAGGCTTCTAATAAGGGCTTCCATTACTTGCCCATTTTCTTGAATCTCTCTTTTTTGATGATCAGTTAGAGTGCCAGTGGGGATTACATAGGCATTCTCAACATAGCTCTAGTGTTGAGCACCCAAACTCTTGATATAGATCTTCATTCTGTCCTTCCATATTTTGCAGTTATCTCTATTTAACTTAGGACCTTCCCTCTTCATCATTAAAGCATGATCTTTTACCTCAAGCAGTTAATCTTGTATCACCGAGGACCTGGAGTTGCTCTGATACCATACCAATTGATGAATAATGATGAACAACAAATACCCTATGGTACTGAGAGGGGGGGGGGGTGAATCAGTATAGACAAAAACTTCTCAACAACTTATCAAGTTAAAACAATGCTAACCGCTTGTCTTCATCACTGAACTTAACCATGGCAATACCAATTAAACACAGTAAGACTTCAAACAACTAAACCAATAAAACTTAATACTTCAAATAACATTCAACACTTGATAACTACTTCACCAATATACTCATGCATGTGTTGTAACAGTAATACCATAACCATTAGCTTTGCATGCATAATCACTTAAACAAAGTCTTCTCAATCATCACATGAAAAATGCACAACTCATAACACACGGATTTTTCACGTGGAAACCCAAATGGGAAAAATCACGGTGGGGATGAATACCCACAAGATTGTTTTTGAACTCTTTTGAAGCTCACTTTGTTAGGAGCGTAGTTCGGTTAAAGACTTTACAATAAGGTTATGTTAGGAACTAATCCTATTAAAGATCACCTGGTTAAGGGATGGCTATATACCCTATTAAAGGTTGAAACCCTGTTAAAGGTTACCTTGCTAGAGGATTTGAAGAACTCAATGATCTTGAGTCACCTGGTTAGAGGATTTACAATAAGCTTGTTAAAGCTACCTGGTAAAGGGATTTTCCTACTGTTGAAATGGTTAGAAGACAATAGGTAAATCTCCAATCTGATAACAACACTACATGCTAAGGCAAATCCCTTTCAGCTCCTCTACTCTACAATCACACTCTGCAGTTTTCCACTCACTGGTCTGGCAAGTATCTCATCACTCGGATACAAAACACAAAATTTTCCAACACTTACAATATCAAAACTCATCGACCTTATAGACAACAATTAGGTCGGTAGCATAAACCCTAAACCCTAAACATTTTAGGTTTACAATTACGAGCGGTCCAATCCTGACCGTTCAATCACTTTGCATAGAATAAAATAATCTCAAACAGATCACAAGTCATTCTTCATCGTCCATTCTTCACCGCACATGGAAATCAGTAACCCATCACGCTCTCTTCACATACCGCTAAGAAGAATGTTCATTCCCGAGGTAGACATTTAATGCAATCGATCTTCACATGCAAGATCCTCAAGGAAATCCTTCACGTGCACAAAACTGATGTGGCATCTCGATTTCATCCTTATTTCTTAGCTAACTCATCACAAAATGTCACCGGTTGCATCACATAAGCTAGATTGCCAAACCGGAAACCCTAGAGCTGAGACTACCAACCGGTAGTCACACTTAGTGAAACCCTGACACCGGTCCACTTCATCTCTTCATACCGGTTCTCCTACTTGAAAATCAATAACAACTTCTTCCAATATTCATACCGGTTCACTTGTACTTATTGACATCAATGACAACATACATTATCATCATATCATCATACCGGTTCATCATATGCCAACATAGGGTAATTATTTTCTATTTTTAATTTAATCTATTTTTGGAAAGGTGTGATTTTAGTTAGATTTTTCATCTACACTGAGAGATGTTAAACATTTATCAATAAGTCCTCTCTCATTATACTTGGAGCATAAAATTTGGATTTAATACACTATAACAAATCTAGTTTAATACAAGTATATATAGAATCATATACAACTATATATTATTATTTTTTAATTATTCATAGAGATTTCCCAACTTGACCTAAAAGAAAATGTTCCCTTGTGATATATTGATAATATTACCAAGGCATTTACAAATATAATAGTCCATAGATGTTTGAAAGCACATCTTTAATCAGTACACATAAGGAAAAGTGGATAGAAAGTCACGGATTATATAGTACAATTTTGTAGGTATAGGAGAAATCTATGGTCATAAATTTATTCATCCCTAGGCTTGACCATACATATAGGATAAAAAAATATTATGATGATAAGAAAAATTGGCAAGAGACACTGTACAGGTCATCCACTGTTGGAATTGATGGAAACCAAAGTTAAATAGTCCATCCAAAATGTGTGATTTGATCTTATCGGAAGTCAGAATGAAGATTTGGTTAAGTCCGATGAGTTAGAATGATGCATCTAGCAGAATGTAGTATTTTGGTTGGCATTTCATTTGCATTGAATATTTTGTGTTGTGGAGCTAGAGAAAAATTGTTATATGTCTAAAGGATCTTATTCCTGAAACTTAGCCTCTGGTGATGATTTTTTGTATGAGCTAGAAGATTTGGTGTACAGGTTTTTGGGTTGAACGAGGTGGTATGGACATCTTGGTTAGTTGATCATTGTGCAGAATTGATGGAGTAATTTTGATGATTATTTTTATTATTGAGGGTATTTAGCCAACATTTGGGAAGCACATGGACAATTATTTTTGGTCTGCATATGCATTAGCGTTCGGATTGAGCTGACTATGTATGCACGTTTCATCATTTGTATAGTGTTCTTGAAGCCAACATGTAGAAGACCTGATTTTAGGTTGCGGATATATAAGATCGATGGATATGATTATTTTATATATCAATGGATGTGTACAAAAAATTTGTGGTCGATTGTGCACAGTTTCACGTGCACAAGTGAAGGATTAGTGCGCCAAAATATTCAGAACAGTGGAGTAGAACAATGTAGCAGAGCAGTGTGAGATTAAGTGTTTTGTGCTTAACCAAAACTACACTTTGGCATTTGTAGATGTTGTTTTTTAGTTCATCCATTCCAATTATCTTTTGTAAAAGATATTGTAAGATAGTGAGTCTTCCTAGGGTTGTATCCCTTCTTATTTTGAGCAGTGAGCTCTAGGCAGTGTGTCTAAATGAATGTGCGTTCCTAATGTAATATTTTTATACTTTTGTAGAGTATATTTATATTGTGGGTCTCATCTCCATCATGGTTTTTCTCTTGACCATGTTTTCCATGTATAAAATCTTGGTGTTATGGTGTTGTTTTTGATTACTTTGTGTTTTTGAATCTTTCCTTTGTTCATATGCATTAAGTTGTTGAAAGAACAAATTAAAAAGGTTAAAAAATTGCAAAACACTAATTCACCTCCCTCTCAATGTTCCTTGATTCCAACAATTGGTGTCAAAGCCTAGTTCCTCAAAAGAATCCTAACAACTTGAGGAGGATCCAAGAAGGTGAATCAATGGATTTTGGTAGTCTTCAACATCAGCTTATTGTGGCACTTGAGGATCTTGATCATTCCCAAGTTCAGGTCCGAAAAATGAAAGTAAATCTTAAGGATGCTAAGAATTTCATCCAGTCATTGAAAGATCAACTGAAAAATTATAGGGAGAATAAAAAGGAACTTGTTGACAAGCTAAAGGGGAAATAAAGCCAAATCACTGATGACCAAGCCTTGAAGGAAAAGTCCGAAGAATGTGAGAAACTTGCTAGAGATAATGCAATCCAGAAGAATGAGATGGAATCTATAGTGACGAGATTGACGAAGGAGATTGAAGGAAGAAAGAAGAATGAAGAGAGTCTTAATCAATCCTTGAAAGATAGATCTGATGAATGTTGCAAACTTAACTATGAGAATGACCAATTGAAGATTGAATTACTCCAATCCAAGATCAATGAGCAAGAGCTTGAAAGGTAGATTATCATTCATATGGATGAACTTGTTACTACAAATGACTAAAAGGAGAAGTTCAAGATTATCTCAGCTAAGCTTGATGTGTTGTTACAAAGTCATAAGAGTGAAGACAACAAGCGAGGAATTTGATTTAAGAAAAGTGAAAGCTCTGGCTCTGGTCAAGGCAAACCTAAGTCTCAACATTAGAAGAACAAAGATAAAAAGTATTTGGTAAGGCAATCTAATGTACATAAGTTCAATGGTAATTGTTTTGTTTGCAAATAATTTGGTCATATGGAGCTAGTCAATGCAAAAATTGAATAAATCAGAATGGTCTATCTTTCTTCGATCAATATTTCAATTGCAATGGGTATGGACATAAGTCAAATGAATGCAGAAGTGTGATGAATAACTTTCCAAATAGAAGTAATGTTAGATGTTATGCATGTTGTAGGTTTGGAAATGTTGTTAACCAATGCAGGTCAAGAGGAAATCAAGGATATTTTATGACTAGACAAGGAAATGTGGTGTGATAAAATTACAACAAATCCGGCCACATTGCAAGATTCAGCAGAAGTAATAATATGAATAGGAAGGGTCTGATAGACAAGAGCAAGAATATGTAGAAAGATGATAAGGGAAAAGGAAAAATGACTCTAGAAGAGATCAGAGATTAGATGAAGAAGACATGGGTGAAGAAGACTATTTTAGATACTGCAAACGGGTCCCCACCTGATTTTGGTGCTACGAATTCCTCTGAGAATTAGATTGAGGACTCTAGCTTAAGGGGAGTTTTCATGCAGACCATTTTCTCCCCTGCTAGAAGGTAGTGTAGGAAGATTGGTAGATTGTTGGTAGCTGTATCCTAGCAATGCAAATATTTTGGAAGGATTTCTAGAAGAGTATGAGCAAATTTGAAGACCCGAAGAAGATTTATGTCTATGTATGCAGGGTATCCAAAAGAATTAGGGAAAAGTGCATTTATTACACCAAAAGGTTAGGTATGATGATGATTAAAAGGCGAATTAACTCTTTCATTTCTCACTTTTCATTCAAGAGAAGAAGAGAAGAAGATAAGATCTCTCTGCAAGTAGAATTTCCAAAGATCAAAGTGTGAAAGAAATTTGTCAAGCGAAAAACCTAATCCAATAGTTAAGGTATTTATTGGTGAACTTTTCAAAGTTTGAAATTTCTGAAATGGCTTCTTTTGGTATGGTGACACCTCCTGTTGTAAAAATTACTAAGAGAGATCAGCCAGATTTTAAGAAACACCCATTTATTTCCATGGAAGATGATCTGAAGAGTGCATTTTCATCAGTACCATACAATGTTTTGCATATTGAGGATATTAGGGTTTACACTCACTACAACATCAAGGAATTGGGAAGGTCTCATCTATTGAATCTCTACAGTAAGTAGTTGGTTGATGAGAATTTCAGGCTAAAACCAAAATTCCAAATGTTGGAGGAAAAGGGTTTAGTGCAGTTTGCCAAATCTCTAATATTCGATGAACTAGAATGGGTCTGGTATATTCTTAGCAGAATGCATGATGAGTTCATGTTGCTAAAAAAACATTTCAAGATCACTAAGAATTCCATTAGGGTCATAACTTGTCTATGCTCAAGCGATGAGTTGCCCTCATTGAAGTTGGTGAATAACCAAATTGTCACAGACACACCTAGATCAAAATTTGACAAAAGAGCCATGGCAATCAATGATATTTTGGAATATGATGTCAAATTTTCTTCAATGGTGATTGGGTATAAGATTTAGTACTTCAATAGAGAAAACTTTGTACCTGGAACAACAATAGATGCAGCTTATGAGATGATCCGAGAGAACAAAAAGTATGACCTATGTGAACTACTTGGCTAAAATCAAGCAAGATAAGAAACATCCATTCAAATTCAAAACCTTGATCCTGTGCTTGTTTTACTACTTCATGAATGAAGTTCTGGGAGTTTGTCAAATCCAATGGGATTATGAAAGACCTATGGGAGTGCAAATTAGAGAATTTTTGTATAACATTGGTGACACCAAGGTTTGAAAAGTTGTTTTATGGCCCGGTTATTTAAAAAAAAATCATGGTGAAATGCAAGAAAGGGAAATAATCCCCAAGTCAATATTTGAAAAGTATCTTGACACCATTTTCTTCATGGTGGATACATACCAATGTTTGATGGAGGTTGTTGAACCTAGGACTGTATGGATCATGCCCATGGGGTATGAGGTTGAAGAAGAAATTATTGAGCTATCCGCACCACATTTGTTAAGCAAGCTGATAGATCCCTCTGAGGAGAAATTTGGGACTTATACAGAAAAGAGCTTGAAGTTGCACAAGCAATTCAAGAAACTTGAGATTCAAAAGAAAGCGAGGAAGGAAGTGGGAGCATATGTAGAGATAATAGGGATCTCTAAGGAGGCAGTCCAAGAAGAAATGCAAAGAAATATCCTATCCACAAAGGAGACTGCTAAGGAGAAGAAGGCCAAACTGGAAGTCTCTGCCCCCAAGACAAATCAAACCAGGAGCTCTGCACCCCTGTCTGGCTCTTACAAGCTAGTCAATATTCTAGTCAATCCATCCGACAAGGGTAAAAAGAGGAAGAAAGAGAAGAGCACATGAGTTTATGTCACTATGAAGGATGATGAGGAGACTGAGTCCAATGAAGAGGTGAAGAAAATGAAGACTAAGGGCACCAAAGTCACAAAGGTCTCTAAGGACAAGCCCTTCAATGAAGGCCAAGCAGAAAAGAAGGTGAAGGCAGACTCTGACAAGCCTGACATGTCAATCAAAAAGGTGGAAGAATTAATAGTACAAGGTAACCTAAATCCTCTCTCTAATTTTTATGACAAGTTTGATGATGACAACAAAAGAATGAAAGAGGAAGCTACAATCAAATATTTGAACATCTACAATAGGGTACTTATAGAAATAATGTAAGTGATTCCAAAAGATTTATATGACATTTTGGAAAGGAGAAGACAAACTGCTAAAGTTGAAGATGAAATACTAAAGGGGTATGTAATAGTTAACATATATCTGGTAATAGCAATAAAGGAAATAAAAAGAATAGTTAAGGAAGACCATTAGCACTGTAGAAGTAAAACTAGAATAAATAAAATTAAGATTAGGCAAGTAGATGAGGTGATAAAGGATACTGAGGCAATCTTGAAGCCATTTTTTGAAAGGAACCAGTATGATGTTGTCTCACCTGCTTCGACATCACAAAAGAGAGGTCCAAATATGATCAAGCCGATGTAAGTGTTCTCTCTATTTCGGTAAAGGAAAATATAGTTAAAGATAAGAAAGGAGATGAGTTGGATAAAAGTGAAGAGGAGACAAATAATGATAATGAAGATGAGGTTACATAGAATCCTCTGGATCAACCCATGCATACAATGCCCTTTGTTGAAACTCAATCTCTGGTTGTTGATGATGCAGGTCTTAAAGAAGTCATGACGGAAATAGATGCAGAAGATAAAAGGGTTGAAGTAAGAGACACTACAGATGATGTAAAATATTTTCTTGAAAAAGAAGAATTATTTTTATGATCCGACATTGTCCTAGGGGCCAATTAACTTGGATTCTCTCTCTCCAATCTAGAAGCTAAATCTAGCATCACTTGCATAGGATAAGGCAAGAGAGGAGATCTTAAAGTCTCACATAGAGGATAGTGAGCTTATGAGTCTTGCATCAGGTATCGAGGAGAAAATAATACATACATTTGAAAAGGATATATCTGATTCCCCTTTCAGCTAGCTGAAATGTTTGATCAATTTGGTAAGTACTCATTTTGAGTCATTAGATAAGTCAGCTAAGGTCAAGTGATAGGGAGATTGCCAGGTAAGTGCTCAATAAGGATGTTTAAGTCTAAAGGTTCAATTTGTTTCCCAAAGACTTGTTTGAGGCTATTGTATGTGTTTACAAAATTGTTCTTATGGTTATAGTGCCAAGCACTTCATGTATCACTTTCCTAACAAACTCCCCTTTTTGGTGAGCTCATTCCCTAGCTCCTCCAATATAGGCTATGTCCAACCACTAAAACTTTCCTACACATTCCTTTGTCCTTTGGGCATTATTCAGATTGTTCTTTGTCGTCATAAAATCCTCCAAGTGGTCTAGAAACCTAAGCAAAGGTATTGTTTTTGATCTTGTGTAATCTTGGGGTAATTAAGCATTTTTTTGGTCTTCTTACTCAAGCCCTTTGCTAGACTTCAAACCACAAATGTCTTTGCCATACTGTCAAGGAGGTGGATGGTTGTCCTTCAATGTCCTTAGACAGCTACCCTTAGGTTCTTCAAGCTTTACCAACCCCAAACCAATCGGGTTCTCAAAAGTGTGTGTTATGTAGTCAAAAGGGCTACTAGCTTGTGGAGGCCTAATTAGCACCTTTTTTCTCTCCTTGCCCAATGATGGGCTTCTCCTCCAACAAACTTGGTTTGGATGGTGTTTTAGAGGTATGTGTTAATGGATTTTCTTGGTGTAGGCCACTATTGATGCAAAATCATGTCTGTCCACTATTTGTGGCACTTTTGAAGGGTTTGGACCAAAGAACATAGAAAGGTTTTCCCAACTCCACTAATCAAGCCTCCAAAATGGCTTAGGACTTCTACCACACCAAATAAAACCTTCCCCTATTACTGCCCTGCAAACATAATGCCAAACACTTGGAACACATCTGAAAAAGGAAGTGGAATACCATTGTCACTGTCAAAATGCTGCCTTTTACCAGTTAGCTGCTGCCACCTCTTTGGACCTACATAATGAAGATTTTGAATTGGAAATATACCTCAATGAGGTTTGCAAAACACTAGAGAATCTTCCTATTACATTACCTTCTCATTTACTGTTAGGTCCCGGAGACAACTGAGAGGGGGGGGGGGGGGGGTTAATCAGTTGTCTAATAAATTCAAACCAAAAACTAATTAACCAACTTAATGCTTAATGCCGGTAAACCAATTAAGTATGCCGATAGACAATGTTAATAATAAATCGCTATACCGGTAAGGATTAATGCATGAAACATAAACATAAAGTCATCCACAACACATGACACCAATATTTGTACGTGGAAACCCTGTAAGGGGAAAAACCACGGTGGGAAACCCTACCCACAATCAGATGATACTACTGCAGATAGTAAGTGTACAAAAGGGGTCTACACATGCAGAAAGGCCAACAGCCTAGAGCTCACTGCTCAATCACAAATGGGAGTCACACTGACTACAGTTGGATGGTTAAATCCAATAGGAATGTACTGCACAAAATAACATCTTCATATGCTGGATTCAATACCGGTGTAATGCTGATATGCTTCTACAAAAACCTAACTTCTCCTTCAAATGATGTCTTCATGTATGCCTCTGCTTGATCTCACATATACCTTCACTCAAATCTTTTTCGCATTCCACACTTGATCTTACAAATAAGATCTTACATTTATACCATACCCTAAGACCAATTTTAGTAGGTCGGCTCTATAAGATATTACAATAAATTTTTTTTACAAATAATATAATATCCGATGCAATAACCAATTAAACATGTCGGCTTAATTCATTTACAACAATAATAAATCATCTCCATAGTGTGCCATGCTGATCTGGAAAAGATAAACCTGCCGGTGTAACCCTAGATGACCTGGACCTATTTGTTGGTAAAAGCAAATATGCAAATAATATGAATATACCAATGATTATTTCTTCAAAATAAAGTGTCCACATGATGTCTTCGACATTACCAAGTGTCTTCCATGTCATTCTGGGTACCAATGAACAATATATCCTGCCGGTAAATCATATACCAGTAACTATTGCACAGATTATTGCTTGCCGGTGAATGTTGCTGGATCCCCAAAGTAGGTGTATTCAGTAGGTGTTGACATCAATGACAAAACCATACCAAAATACCAACATTTACAAGGCTTGGATGATGCTTTTTAAGCAATCCCTGAGCATTTGACAAATACAATTCACAAAAACAGTGAACTCATTGTTTTGTTTACAAAGTGAGAATATTCAATAGGAATGAGCTGATATAACAAACCAAGGTGATTATAAACACCCTTGGCCATATGTCCAGACCTCTTCGTCATACATTTGTTCACTCCAAATTTCTTTTGGGTGCAAATCTTGAGTTTTTGATCATGCTACTAGCCGAGTAATCAATACTTGCCTAGTATTCACTCAAGTCCTCCTTCCAAACATAATTTTGGCATAAAGTAAAGCATATGTACATTATATACATGAGTGCCAACTTGACTAAATCCATTTTGTGGGATCCCAGACCTAGATTAGTCAAGTGGTGGCATTTTGGAACCTCAAACCCTTGACAGGGCAGTGAGCACACATAAGTAAAATAATTTTGTACAAACAAATGCAAAAGGAAACCAGTACTAAAATCACTTGGAGAGAATTTTAAAACTATTATTCACACTTTCCAAAGGTACAGTACGAACTAGCAAAGCTACAATATGGACCATTACTCCAAAGAAGCAAAAAAATAGTGAATAAAGCCAAAATTTTATGATTTTTATTAGGAATCTCTTATTCATACAATCACCAACATTATTCAAGGAAAAGAGAAGTCTTTTTATAGTCTAAAAATTTAGTTATCAATTTCAGTACGGACATGAGGCTTCCACAACTTCATTTTGCAAGAAAAGTAAAAAAATGACAACTTTTACAAGCCTAATGACAACATTTCTTGCTCCAAAAGACATTTTTGACAATATAACCTTATCAAATTGTATAAACACATTAGAAATGCTTTAAAAAACTTATCAAACATGTTTCAATGCTTTGGAAAGCATTAGAAGACCGTTTTGGCAATTTTGCACATTTTTGCCAAAAATTGTCAACTCAAAGCCTGAAAGGTAAAACTTGACCTCTTGAACCCAAAATGAGATCAAAACCACTAAAAATGACACAAAAAAACCTAAAAAAACATTATAAACTTGACACAAGACATTACAAACATGGGATCCCAGACCTGGATTAGTCAAGTGGTGGCATTTTTGAACCTCAAACCCTTGACAGGGCAATGAGCACACAAAAGTAAAATAATTCTGTACAAACAAATACCAAAGGAAACTAGTACTAAAATAACTTGGAGAGAATTTTACAACTACTATTCACACTTTCAAAAGGTACAATATGAACTAGCAAAGCTACAGTATGGACCGTTACTCCAAAGAAGCAAAAAAATAGTGAATAAAGCCAAAATTTCATGATTTTTATTAGGAATCTCTTGCTCATACAATAACCAAAATTATTAAAGGAAAAGAGAGTTATTTTATAGTCCAAAAAGTTAGTTATCAAGCCCAGTATGGACATGAGGCTTCCACAACTTCATTTTGCAAGAAAAGTAAAAAAATGACAACTTTTACAAGCCCAATGACAACATTTCTTGCTCCAAAAGACATTTTTGACAATCTAACCTTATAAACTTATCTAAACACCATAGAAATGATTATAAACACTTATCAAACATGTTTCAATGCTTTGGAAAGCATCAGAAGACCTTTTTGGCAATTTTGCACATTTTTGCGAAAAATTGTCAACTCAAAGCCTGAAAGGCAAAACTTGACCTCTTGAACCCAAAATGAGATCAAAACCACTAAAAATGACACACAACAACCTAAAACAAAATTTTAAACTTGACACAAGACATTACAAACATGAAATCACAAATTACTCAAAAAGAAGAGTTTTGCTCAACTTGGTGCTCCTGCACCATACTCCCCCAAAAACAAAGAGGTCATGTGACTCCTTGAGGCAGCAAAGAAGAAGAGATGTCAAACTTATGAAATTCAGCTTTAGGTATCCATGTGGCCTCTAAGATAGGCTTATCCTTCCATTTTATTAGATGCTCCATGTAGGTGTGATTCCTTGTCTTCTTGAGAATCCTGGAGTCTAGAACCTGTTCTGCTTGGGGAATATAAAGAGAAGGGAGAGATAGATCAGAAAGGGATTGTGAAAAATCTGAAAGTCTTTGAATCTCCTCAATTTTCTGCCCCTTGAAAGCAATCAAATCTGCAACATTAAAAATGGGAGACAAAGAAACATCAGTAGGCAAATCAACTTTGTAAGCATTAGACCCATACTTAGCCAAGATCTTGCAAGGGCCTATTCTCCTCATCTTAAGTTTGCTTGGAACTCCCTTTTGTAGCCTTTCCTTGTTCAAATGAACCATCACATAATCTCCTATGTGTAAAGCGGAAAATCGCGATCGAACCCTAGTTGCTCTCCCCTCTTCCAACTCCAAGGAGAGAGAAGGGAGGTTCACTAGGGCTGATGGTTTTCACTTAGGGGAGAGACTTTACATTCAAAAGAGGGGTTGAAAATCACAAGATCCAATCCCACACAAGGCAAGATTGGATACTAAATGTGTTTCAAGGGGTTAAGACAGCAAGGCTACCCTCTTTTGTAAAGAATGTTGATAGGAAGATTAAGCTAGGAATGCATAGAAAGTGATAAAGATTCGCTTATAAACTGAGATAGGGATATAGGATGAAGCTGCGGACTTGGAATTAGCAGTGAAATGTCGATACGGTGCTGTCCTGCAAATTTGAGCAAAAGTTGTCGGGACGATGGCGCCCGGCGCCACGGTCCTCCGAAAAATCCGCGAAACGAAGGGGGATTTGTTCGTCTCTGCACAAGGATTCCAGATCTTCAATTTCAGCTGCGTACCTGCAACCTTATTCTAAGGATGTTTGTATCCTTATGTGCGAAGGTTTAGATGTTGTATGTAGCATGTAGTATGTGATCTCCTCTTCAATGGTTGAATCCTTGTCTTGAATGCAACACTTAGCCTTGAATGGAGACTTGAAATGATCAATTGCTTGAAGGAATGCTTGAATGTTTGAATGCTTGAGTATAGTTTCCATGCCTTTTCCATCATATCGAATGAAAGAGGAAAATGTAGTTTATATACTTGTCATTTAGGGCTGATAGACTGATTTTCCCGACCTTAGGCCGACCAGGAAAGATAATTTTCCAATTTGCAAACATAAAGACCCGAAGTCCAAAAGAGACCGGGCCCAAAATAGGACCCAGGGACTAGGGCGCTGGGCGCCATGGTCCTGGGGACCAGGGCACTGGGCGCTCTGGTCCCACCTCCCGGGACAGTAGGGTGCAAGGAGGTTCAGGCCAGGGTGCTTGAAAAATACAGTTTTCAGTGTCGTAATCAGGTTTCGGGGTCTCCATTCAGGTTGCGTGTTGCGTCGCCATCATGAAGACCGAAATGTAGTCGAAATTGCAAGTGTCGCAATTTTAGGACGCTACACTATGGAAAACTAAACATCTCTCTTTGTAGCATCCACTCTTGCTTTGACTTTTTGGGAGGTTTCTTGAAGAGCCTTTCTCACTTGCTCATGAACCTCCTTCATGGATTAAGCCATGTCATCTGTTGTTCCACTCTTAGGTTGCAAGTTAGTGATATCCCTCAACTCCATTATACCCCTTGGATGCATACCATAAACAACTTCAAAAGGACATTTACCTGTAGACCGGTTAACACTATCATTGTAGGCATATTCTGCTTGATGAATGAGTTGATCCCAACTCTGCCCATATTCCTTTGTCAAGCACCTAAGCATGTTTCCAAGAGACCTATTTACAACTTTGGTTTGGCCATTAGTTTGTGGATGATAAGCTGAACCAAAAGAGAGATTAGTACCCAATCTCTTCCACAATTTCTTCCAGAAATGACCAAGAAACTTAACATCCCTATCTGAAACAATGCTAGTAGGCAAACCATGAAATATAACAACTTCTTTGAAAAATAAGTAAGAAATATGAATTGCATCATGTGTTGTCTTACAAGGAATAAAATGAGCCATTTTGCTAAATCTGTCAACTACTACAAAGATGCTATCAAATCCTGCTTGAGTTCTAGGTAATCCTACCACAAAATCCATACTAATGCAATCCCAAGGCCTATGTGGAATGGGAAGAGGTTGATATAAATTAGCATTGGAGGAATTACCTTTGGCCTTCTGACATACCCAACACTGCTCAACATACCTCTTGATGTCTCTCTGCATCATAGGCCAATAATAGAACCTTTGAACTAGCTCTAAGGTCTTGTTGAGACTGAAATGTCCACTTAAGCACCCATTGTGCTTCTCCTAAATGAGGTTCTCCCTCATAGAACCTTTTGGAACACACAATTGTCCACCCCTGAATAAAAAACCATCCTACAAAGTGAAATCAGCATATGCACCATGGAAATTATTCTCAAAATCTTGACAAACTTTATAAGCTTCAACAAAATCATCATCAGTAGGATACATATCTTTAAAACTATCAATACCAATGCTCTGAACTTGAATCTCATGAATAGTTAACAACCTTCTACTCAAAGCATCTACTACTTTATTCAACTGACCCTTCCTATGTTTAAGAGTAAAAGTGTAAGCTTGCAAGTAATCTACCCATTTAACATGCCTATGATTCAGTTTATCCTGTGAGTTCAAAAAACTTAGTGCTTGATTATTTGTGTATACAACAAACTCTTTAGGAAGAAGATAGTGTCTTCATTTCCTAAGTGCCTGTACTAATGCATAATGTTCTAAATCATAGGAAGAGTACTTTTTCTTGGCATCATTCAACTTCTCACTAAAGAATGCAACTGGTCTATTTTCCCGACTTAAAACAGCTCCTACAACAATATTACTAGCATCACATTCAATAGTAAAAAGCTTATCAAAACTAGGTAAAATGAGCACTAGTTGAGTAGCTACTCTAGTTTTCAATAATTCAAACCCCTTATTGGCTGCATCTATCCACTAAAATTTTACCTTTACACCCCCTTTGATGGTGTCTAACATTGGAGCACAAATCTCACTGAATCCCCTGATGAATTTTCTGTAAAATTGTGCCAAACCATGGAAGCTTCAGACATCACTAGCTGTCTTAGGAGATGGCCAACTGGTTATTGCTGCAACTTTAGATTCATCCATTTTCAGATTGCCTCCTAATACAACAAAACCAAGATAGACCAATTCTTGCTTCAAGAAATCACACTTTTCAAGATTAATGGTTAACTGTTCATCAGATAATTGTCTCAAAACAATAGCTAAATGCTTCAAATGCTCTTCCTTAGTCTTACTGAAAATAAGAATATCATCTAAATACACAACAATAAACTTGCCAATGAAATCATATAAAACTTCATTGATGAGTCTCATGAATGTGCTGGGAGCATTAGAGAGTCCAAATGGCATGACAAGCCACTCATAAAGACCCTCATTTGTTTTGAAAGTTGTGTTCCATTCATCACCCTCTTTGATTCTTATCTACTGGTAACCACTCTTCAAGTCAATCTTACTAAAATACTGTGCACCCCCCAAACAATCCATCAAATCCTCTATCCTAGGTATGGGAAGTCTATATCTGATGGTGATCTTGTTTATGGCTCTAGAATCTATACAAAGTCTCCATGTTCCACCCTTCTTAGGTGCCAACACTATAGGTACTGCACAAGGACTAATGCTTTTCCTAATCAGCCCTTGGTCTAAGAGTTCTTGTATTTGTCTTGCTACCTCTCCATTTTGTTCAGGGGTCATCTTATAGGCTGCCTTATTTGGTAAAGAGGCTCCAGGTATGAAATCAATCTGATGGCTAATGGCTCTAGGAGGTGGTAAAGCTGCAGGTGTACCATCACTGATTATTGCTTTGAACTTATCAAGGATTTGTTGCACCTCATATGGTATCTCAACTTTCTTTTCTACCTTTTCTTCCTTGGGTTTTACTATGAGTGCAAATCCCACTCGTTCACCTTCTTCTAGTGTTTTTATGAATTCTTTCTCATTTACTAACAAGATGTTAGGCACTTTATTGCTGCTCTCTCCTTCTTCATTAAGGGATTGAATCTGGTAGGTTAATCCATCTTTCTGAAATGAGTAGGAGTTTCTTTCCCCATCATGGTGTGCTTTTCGGTCAAACTGCCATGGTCTACCCAACAGTAGGTGGCAAGCATCCATAGGAAGGATGTCACATAGGATCCTATCTATATATCCACCTATGTGGAGATCTACCCAGGCTTTCTCATTTACTAACACATGTTGTCCCTTATTTAACCATGTGAATTTGTATGGCTCCTTGTGTTGTATCCTAGGTAGTTTCAATTTACTCACTGCTTCCTCTGATATGATGTTACCTATGGACCCTGAGTCTATGATAACCTTACACACATTTCCCATGATTTTACACTTAATCCTGAACAATGCTCTTCTATGTGAGACCTCTGTACTGTGTGGCTTCTTCATTAACACTCTCTTGATCATTAAACTCTCACCATCTTCTGAAGCTAGGTGGTTCAATGCTGAAGTTCTGGTGTTACCTCCATCTTCCTGAACATAGTTTACCCTCTTCTCACCAACATAAGATGAACTAGGCTTCTTTGGGCATCTATAGGTAGGGTGGCCCAACTTTTCATAGTTATATCACTTCATGGTTGAGAAGTAGGACCCTCTCCCTAGTCCATTAGATCTACTCCTACTCGGGTTGCTTGATCCCCTACCCCTATAGTTGGGTTTTCTCTGAGAATCCTCACTTTTCTCTATAAGTTTAGACTCTCCCTAAGATCATTGATCTATGCTCCTTCCCCCAAAATTGCCTCTATGGCCTCTACCATCTCTTCCCTTACCTCTTCCTCTATTGTTTTGTTCTTGCTTTCTCCTACCATTCTCTTCCACCTTAAGTGCTAGTTGATAACACTTGTGTACTGTTTGTGGGCATAACAAGCTCATCTCTTCTTGGATGTTCCATCTTAACCCATTCAAGTACCTTGCCACTTTTATACTCTCATCCTCTAGTACTCTGGATCTCATGCACAATTTTTGAAACTCCTCAGTGTAGCTACTGACATCTAGGTCTTTTTGTCTCAAATTTTGTCTTTTCCTGTGAAGTTGTACTTCATAGTCTTTAGGAGGGCAGGTTTCTTTTATTTTGGCTACCATTTCTTTCCAGGTGGCTAGTGGTTGCTTACCTTCTTTCATCCTTTCCTCTTGGATGAACTTCCACCAAGTTAAGGCTGCCCCTCTCAACCTTGATTATGCTACCTTAACCTTTTGTGCTTTAGTTACTCCATCACATTCAAAATGGTTTTCTAGACTTCACTCTATAAGAGCATCTGGATCCATCTTCCCACTGAAAAGAGCCACTCCCTCTAAGGTTTTACCACTCATAGCTCTCAAGGCTTTCAAGAATGGTTCTTTCTCAATGACAGGGTCAGGCATGGGGACCTCATCCTCTATTGCCATCATTTTACCCTGATCTCCAACCTTATCATGGACTTCTTCAGTTTTGACTTGTACTTTAGCTAGTTTCATTGCTAGTTGATCTAATCTTTCTCTAAGTACCCTATTTTCCTCTTCTTGGTCTTCAACCTTCTTGGCTAACTCTGCATTAGTCACCATGTTTTTCTAATGTTCCTTTCCTCCTGAATTTTTTGTTGGCTTTGATACCACTATGATAGGGAGATTGCCAGCTAAGTGCTCAATAAGGATGTTTAAGTCTAAAGGTTCAATTTGTTTCCCAAAGACTTATTTGAGGCTGTTGTATGTGTTTACAAAATCATTCTTGTGGTTATAGTGCCAAGCACTTCATGTATTACTTTCCTAACAAACTCCCCTTTTTGGTGAGCTCATTCCCTAGCTCCTCCAATATAGGCTATGTCCAACCATTAAAAATTTCCTACACATTCCTTTTTCCTTTGGGCATTATTCAAATTGTTCTTTGTCATCATAAACTCCTCCAAGTGGTCTAGAAACCTAAGCAAAGGTATTGTTTTTGATCTTGTGTAATCTTGGGGTAATTAAGCATTTTTTGGTCTTCTTACTCAAGCCCTTTGCTAGACTTCAAACCACAAATGTCTCTGCCATACTGCCAAGGAGGTGGATGGTTGTCCTTCAATGTCCTTAGACAGCTACCCTTAGGTTCTTCAAGCTTTACCAACCCCAAACCAATTGGGTTCTCAAAAGTGTGTGTTATGCAGTCAAAAGGGCTACTAGCCCGTGGAGGCCTAATTGGCACCTTTTTTCTCACCCTACCCAACGATGGGCTTCTCCTCCAAAAAAATTGGTTTGGATGGTGTTTTAGAGGTATGTGCTAATGGATTTTCTTGGTGTAGGCCACTGTTGATGCAAAATCATGACTGTCCACTATTTGTGGCACTTTTGAAGGGTTTGGTAGGGTTTGGACCAAAGAACATAGAAAGGTCTTCCCAACTCCACTAATCAAGCCTCCAAACTGGCTTAGGACTTCTGCCACACCAAATAAAACCTTCCCCTATTACTTCCCTGCAAACATAATGCCAAACACTTGGCACACATCTGAAAAAGGAAGTGGAATACCATTGTCACTGTCAAAATGCTGCCTTTTACCAGTTAGTTGTTGCCACCTCTTTGGACCTGCATAATGAAGAGTTTGAATTGGAAATATACCTCAATGAGGTCTGCAAAACACTAGAGAATCTTCCTATTACATTTCCTTCTTAGTTACAAGGCTTGGATGATGCTTTTTAAGCATTCCATGAGCATTTGACAAATACAATTCACAAAAACAATGAACTCACTGTTTTCTTTACAAAGTGAGAATATTAAATAGGAATGAGTTTCTCTAACAAACCAAGGTGGTTCTAAACACCCTTGGCCATATGTCTAGACCTATGCCTCATACATTTGTTCACTCCAAATTTCTTTTGGGTGCAAATCTTGAGTTTTTGATCATGCTACTAGCCGAGTAATCAATACTTGCCTACTATTCACTCAAGTCCTCCTTCCAAACACAATTTTGGCATAAATTATAGAATATGTACATTATATACATGAGTGTCAACTTGACTAAATCCATTTTGTGGGATCCCAGACCTGGATTAGTCAAGTGGTGGCATTTTGGAACCTCAAACCCTTGACAGGGCAGTGAGCACACATAAGTAAAATAATTTTGTACAAACAAATGACAAAGGAAACTAGTACTACAATCACTTGGAGAGAATTGTAAAACTACTATGCACACTTTCCAAAGGTACAATACAGACTAGAAAAGCTACAGTATGGACCGTTACTCCAAAGAAGCAAAAAAATAGTGAATAAAGCCAAAATTTCATGATTTTTATTAGGAATCTCTTGCTCATACAATCACCAAAATTCTTCAAGGAAAAGAGAGGTTTTTTTATAGTCCAAAAAGTTAGTTATCAAGCCCAGTATGGACATGAGGCTTCCAGAACTTCATTTTGTAAGAAAAGTAAAAAAATGACAACTTTTACAAGCCCAATGACAACATTTCTTCCTCCAAAAGACATTTTTGACAATCTAACCTTATCAACTTGTCTTAACACCTTATACATTCTTAAAACACTTATCAAACATGTTTCAATGCTTTGGAAAGCATTAGAAGACCTTTTTGGCAATTTTGCACATTTTTGCCAATAATTGTCAACTCAAAGCCTGAAAGGCAAAACTTGACCTCTTGAACCCAAAATGAGATCAAAACCACTAAACATGACACAAAACAACCTAAAAAAAAATTATAAACTTGACACAAGACATTACAAACATAAAATCACAAATTACTCAAAAAGGAGAGTTTTGCTGAACTAGGTGCTCCTGTACCATCAAGGTTCATAATGAATTCAATGCCAAGAGGCTCAAGACATTAAAGAGAATGATTGAAGATGATAGAGTTGTGTTGGATACCTGTGTCAAGAGCATTCAAGATGCATTATCTGAAGGTAGTAATATTTAAAAGTCTTGTCTATCATTGTCTAAATTCACTGATAGCGTTGAGAAGTAGTCCAAGGAGCATGAGAAATAATTAGCTAGGATATCCTAGTCTCTTCCTTTATTAATTTCTATGAGCAATCATGAAGGTCAAGTAATATCTCTGCTTGACAAAATCAAGTGCTTAAGTAAAGACAAGGAGAATATTATTGGTAGAGTTGGTGAAATTCAGAGTCATATCACTCCCAAGTTGGATACAATGCTCAATGCCTTGAAGGATGCTAAGGCTGCCAGTGAACCCTCAGATCTTATATCAACAAAGATACAAGAAAACCTATTCAATGGTCTCATATCAATTCTTGAGTATCTCAAGCAGGGTTTTGATAGCCTTTTGGGCTCATTGGAAAACACTTTTGCTGATATCTTCAGGTTTTTGTAAGGTAGTAAGGTTTGTGTAGATATGTCACTGTATATAGAATTTTGTGTAAGTTTCTGGCATCCGGATTCCTACCTTTGCCATTGATGTCAAAGTGGGAGTGTATGGAAGTGAAAAATGTTCTATTCATCTTAGGGAGAGTTCTGTAATTTTAGAATTTTAGAATTGTGAAGTTTTGCAGTGTATATATGTTGGTACTGATTCTGACACTTAGTCATTTTTCACTAAGTGTTACCATCAATGCCAAAGGGGGAGATTGTTGGCAAGATACACTACATGTAGGTCATCCGTTGTTGCCATTGATGGCAACCAAAGTCAGATAGTCCATCCACAATGTGTGATATGATCCTACCGGAAGTCAGAATGAAGATTTGGTTAAGTCTGGTGAGTTAGAATAGTGCATTTGACAGAATGTAGTATTTTGGTTGGAATTTCATTTTTCATTGAATATTTTGTGTTGTGGAGCTAGAGGAAGATTGCTAGATGTCCAGAGTATCTTATTCCAAAATATTAGCCTCTGATGATGATTTTTCGTATGAGTTAGAAGATCTAGTGTACATATTTTTGGGTTGAATAGCGTGGTATGGACATCTTGGTTAGTTGATCGTTGTGCATAATTGATGGAGTAATTTTGGAAATTATTTTTATGATCGAGGGTGTTTAGCTGACATTTGGGAAGAGTTTGGACAATTCTTTTTGGTCTGCCTATGCATTAGAGTTTGGATTGAGCTGACTATGTATGCAAGTTTCATCATTTGTATAGTGTTCTTGAAGCCGACATGTAGAAGACCCAATTTCAGGTTGCAAATATATAAGATCGATGGATATGATCATTTTATATATCTATTAATGTGTGGAAAGAATTTGTGATCGATTGTGCAAAGTTTCATGTGTGCAAGTGAAGGATTGGTGCTCTGGAATATTACATAGCAATGTAGTAGAGTAGTGTGAGATTAAGTGTTTTATGCTTGAACGGTACTATACTTTGGCATTTGTAGATGTTGTTTTGAAGTTCAAACATGCCAATTATCTTTTTTAAAAGATATTGTAAGACAATGAGTCTTCCTAGGGTTGTAGCCCTTCTTATTTTGAGCAGTGAGCCCTAGGCAATGTGCCTAAATGCATGTACATTCCTAATGTAATATTTTTATACTTCTGTAAAGTATATTTATATTGTGGGTTCCATCCCCACCATGATTTTTCCCTTGACTATGTTTTCCATGTATTAAATCTTGTGTTATGGTGTTGTTGTTGATTACTATGTTTCTGCATATTTCTTTTATTCATATGCATTAATTTGTTGAAAGAACAAGTTAATAAGGTTAAAAATTGCAGAGCATTGTCCCCACCACCCCCCCCCCCCTCCCTCTCGGTGTTCCTTGATTCCAATAGTACTAGCCATATTTTATATTCCCAATCCCTTGGCATATTAGATTAAGATCTTCATCAATATTTGTGTTTTCATTAGTTATAGATCTAAGTACACTTATTTATATTTACATTTTTTTGCATTTAATTACGAGCATGAGTTATCATTATATTTAATGTCAAAATCATAGTTAATTATTCTAAGATAATTATACATCTATACATGCGTTTTATTAGATTATCTTAGATTAGACTAAAGGAAAGTTTATTTTCCATTACATTTTGATGACCCTGGTTGATTCCACACAATCTTATCTCACCTTTAGGATTCCTAATTATTATTTTTATATCTAATATAATTATTATTTTCATATATTTTTATATTTGTCTAGTGTTTGATCTCTTTATACTTAATAATGTTTCAAATAGGGGTTGTCATACATAATCAATTATCATTTATCCCACCCTCCAACCATATATGTTTCAAGACTATCCTTATGGCACATATTAGGATTTTTTATAGCATAAATATCCTTGATATTCTCATGACACACTATTCTAATAATAAAGATGTGTATTTTATGGGAGTTTTTTCTACCATGTGTTTATATTTTCCTGCCTTCATGGATTGATTAGTTTCAATCATAATTACTAGATACACATATGTCATTGATAGCTTGTGCAAAGCCTCTACCTTTACCCTAAAATCCCTCACATCAAAATAATCGATAATTTCATGAAGAACAAAATCATAGTGTAGACGTATAAATCTAACCACTTTCTTATATAAATATTTAATATTTATTTTAACCCCATTCCTCCTATTAATTAAATCCTATTTAATTAATTTCTGTATTTTCATCTATTTGATTAAATAAATTACTCAATTTATCTAATTAAATTCACCTAAACCTTTTCTAGCCTTTAATTAAATAAATCACTTTATTTAATTAATTCTCGTTTCTTCCTTTTAATTAAATTTACATTTAATTAAATCCACCCACTTGTATTTATGCAAGCTGCATCTATTTTGGTTGAAATAAAATATTTTATTTTAATTAAAATTATTTTCCCTCATCCACTTGCATTTTCCTACATCTCCCACTTGCCTCCTAAACCCCTTCTAGATTCTTCTAATCACTTCCAATCATGCCTAACTCACCTCATAATCATTGTCACATCCCTAAGTAGAAGGAAGTCACTTCTCAAAAACCTCCAAAGTCTTCAATAACCATTAAAGGTTTTATGTCTTCAAATGGTTAACCTATAAAGTCTTCCAAACTATTAAAGGCTCTTACATAACTATTTATGGTTAACTCAACCTTTGATCTTTGGTTAAATACTTTCCTCTAACTTAACCATCCTTTTGAATCAAGGGCCTCATCAAGCACTTACGACTTTGACCATAGTTATCCATTTAGCCCTTGCACAAGAGTTTACCCCTTGGGTAAAAGCTTTATCCAATGGATAACCCTAACCTAACCTTAGTCCTTATGTCCTAAGGTAACCTTCATGTCTTCTTGGTAATTTAATTCCTCTTGCATCTCCTCTCAAACAACCTCTTGTTGACAATCGTCACCATTTCATTGGTGAAAATTGTAAACATGGATTGATTAACTTTCAATCCTAGCCCTTGTTAAAATTAATCAACCTTAACCATCCATTGCCCTATTTTCCCTATAAATAGAGCTCTCATTCTTCATTTTTTATATATCCAAGATTTTATGCATCTACAATATAGCCTAATTTACTAAGGATTTTAGTCTCTCTTTGTTAAAACATCATCATAGCATTTAGAAGCATTTTTCATATCATAGAATATTCATGCTAGGATAGAATATCATGTTAGGATAATTTGTTAATCTTTTATCATATCACTATCTTCATCTTAACTTAACCTTCATTCCTAAGTCATTTCCTCAATGATCTGAGAGAAAAAAATTGGCTTTAGGGATCTTGTGAGATAGAGAACAATGGGACACCCCTTGGGAAGTTAAACTAGTTCAATTAGTTTATATACTTGCACCAAGAGTCTCATTGGTATGTGGGTCTTTTGATCACCGCATTTTCCTACGTACATTTCTGGCACCCACCGTGGGGCACGTCCCCGAAAATAACATCATTTTTTGTGCAGGTTAAAGATTGCAATCACACTGGACCACTATGTTAGTGCATTTGGGACTGTCTGCAGCGCATCTATGGTAAACTTTAGAGCATTCATCGCACTATTTAGCACCTAGGAAGTTAGGAACCATCCCTTAGTGCATTTGACTTTCTTTCTAGTGCATGTTCTTCTCTTCTTTTTCCACATGTGAGAGTATAAATATAGCACATTCAAGCATCAGAATAGTGCGTAGGTTCTTTCTTTTAGCACTTCTTCACCATACTTTAGTGCATTTGTGCAGAAGTTTAGCGCGTAGCTCTGGTAGAGAGAAAATTTGTAACAGGGTCAGAAAATTTAGGCTTGTAAAGCCCACCATCAGAATTGCATTTTTTTACTAAATGTGTGCAGGTTCTAACAAATTTTCAGTGCTGGAAAAGGAGGAGTTAATTAGTTTATTTACTTTCTTTTATAAGTTGGTAAAAAGAACTCACTTTCTCTTATTGCAAAAGTCTAAAATTAATCTCATCTTTCTTTTGGATGCTTAAAAAGAACTTCATCATTTCCTTTTGGTGCCTAAAATAGACTTCATTTTTCTTTCTTGCAGGATTAAAAATAACAACAAACTCAAATCTTTCTTTTATGCAAGTTAGGAATCACATTAATTTGGGCTCAAAAAAGAACAAAACACACTTTCCAATTTTTTCATAAAGCTAAAATTTAATATCATTTTCCTTTGGTGTTGATTAAAACAAACCTTATTTTTTAATTTGGGAGTTTAAAAAGAACCTTAACTTCTTTTAAAAAAAAAAATCTTTCAAGATTGCAAAACTGTTGTTATTCATTTGACACGTTTACTTTGGTTGACCAGGATTTCTTTAAATTTTTATATCTTCACACATTGCTATATTGGGATAAAAGAACCACATGTCTTTTGAATAGCTTGTAGAAAACAACTGCAATATGGGATAAAAAGAAAGTATGTACTCTATGTCTCAAAAGTGGTAGGCATATGCTCTCCCCTTAATTGGGTGATCAAAAAGCAAACCCACTCTTTAATTGATTTCTTTACTTTAAGTATTTACAAAATTTAGAAGGCCTACCCTCCCAAGTTGCCCTTAGGGTGCCATTAAGGCCGGTGAGAAGGGAATGACCTAAGTGGGAAATGACTTTATCTCCAAGTATTCCAACCCACTATAATCAAATGTGGAGGTTGATGAAAATCCCCTCCAATAGTTTTGCTCAATGATTAGTCTTCCTCCAGTATATTTAACATACGTAAAGCCTTTGTTCTAAAGGTTGGGAAGCCTTCCGAGGGAGTTTATCACTGAAGACCAAACATAATCCTTGCTATGAACCTTAGCATTAGAAGCTTTGAACTGAGTCAGTTGCCATACATTGGCAATATCATAGTGCAAGGGTGGGGAAGAATCCACCCTCAAGATTACTCACCATATATCTCCCAAGATAACTACCCAATTGTGAAGCAATTCACTTTGGGTTAATTTCAGGCAAAAGACAAAAAAATGGGTGCCCCCTAGTGGGTGACAAGGTTGTTTGAGCTGACAGAGTATCACGACTAGTGGGCTATGATATTGTTAATGACCTTTGAATAAAGAGTATTTGATGTCTTCTTTGTAATCCAAACCAGTGAAAACATCAGGGATTTGAAAACATCCTCAAAAGAACATAAACTATTTTTTTAGCATAGACAAACTATTATCACTTCTATCTGTTGTGTTTTCAAATCATGTTATCAAAAAATCATCCATCAAAGCACAAAAAAATCATTTCTCAACATCTCAGCAAAATCATCAAAACAAAGTTATCAGGATAGTTAGCGTGTAGGAGCAACATCCTAGCACATCTCAACCATCTGATAGCGCATTCCAACCAACAATTAATGCTTTTGTCACTCACATTAGTGCATGATCAGTATCATACTAGTAAAAATTCAAATAGTGCTTGCCAACATCACTTTAGTGCATAGGAGCATTATCCTAGTGCATCTGAAACATATTATAGCGCATTTGTACCAAAAATTAGCGCCTCAAAGGGACATGTTAGTGCATAACAGATTCAACACTTGTGTTATCAAATAGTATAAAATAACACATTTGAGAGGCAACATAGTGCATCTGGACCATTCTGTAGCACTTTGGGGGTATCCTTTAACACATCAGGTTTTTGGTCTAGTAAATGGTCAAAATTGGCAAAAACAGAGAGAAAACCAGTCACCTTGTGAATTTTTCATCAATAGTTTTGGATACCCTTTTACATCCTCTGACAAATCCAACAACAAAATTTCAAAGAAGGATAATAAGTGAGAAATTTCCAAATCCAACTAAGCACCCAAGTAGAAAGAGATATCAAATCTTCAACTATGTTCAGATTAGATTTCATCCAACAAAATTGAGGAGTATCAAAAACAGTGATCAAAGGTTCTACCATCCAACGAATCCTATCAAACCAATGCCTAGCTAGGCTCTCAAGTTATCAAATTAAGTTTCTAGATCGTGAAACTTGACTCATATCATTTGACACACTTTGTCTTAGGAGCAAATCAAACTAACATTCTACTTGACAAGTAAACTTGATTTTCCAAAATGAAGTATCCATATCCAACATCAACATCAACATTGATCATTTGTGTATGACCACTCTCCATATTTTGAGAAGAAGAAGTCTTCATCAAAAGACTAAGTTGAAGAAGAGACAACCTAGTTCTAAGTCACTTATCAAGAGGAGAAAATTTCTCTATATCAACCGTCAACTCTTTAAATCAAATCACACATTCTTGCATCATATGAGATTGTATATCTAAGAAAAAACCAATGAATTTGACAAAGAACCTTTGAGAAGTAGGGCTTATGTTCAAAAAGAAGCATTCAACCAACTCCTTAATAGGGAGGAAGGATTAATCCCACTTTGTTTCCAAAGTTTCTTATCACTTACAATGAATCTCAACCTGAGCCACCAACTCCAACAAGAACCCCAATAGAAGAAGAATAATTCACTACTATAGAGATATATTAATGCCCACTGTCACTCAATCTCAAAGAAACAAAAAGAAGGAATCACAACTAGAATCAAGCATGAGTCATAGATTGTCCAATCCTTTTGATGAATATGCAAATATGGGAGAAACATAGATCACTGAAGAGCTTCTCCAAGAATGTCAAGAGAATGCGACTTTCCAAAAACTCGTAGAAAGACTTATAGAAGCAGATAAGCAAAAAAATCTACTCATGCTAACTAGTAAAGGACTCAATATTCCTGAGAATTTTGACACAGAAAATTTAAGGAATACAGATGAGAGAATTTAAAAAATAAGGGTGAGAAACTATGCTTATTAAGAACAACTGATAGAATAAGAATCACATGATCAATAAAACATATGCAACTGAGATCACACCAATGAACAAGATAACACTCACGAACAAGACAATACCTGCAATCGGGACAATCTTAATGAATGAGTAGAAATTACCCATCGAAGGACAAATGCTCCCCTAGTTGTTCTTACACAACAACTCCAAACACTTCAAAGACAAATGAAAGACATGCAACAACGGACCACGATACGATACTCAATAGATGACATTTTTCCTTATCCTTTTGATAGGAGATTGAACATGGTACATTTTCCCCCAAATTCAAATATACCAAAGTATGAAAAATTTGATGGCAAGAGTGATCCCCATGATCATGTTTGGGAATTTTGTACTATGAGCTTGGAGTTTTCTCACAATGATGCATACTTAATGAGATTATTCCCAAGAAGTTTGGGAGGGAAAACAATGGAGTGGTTGTCAAAACTCACACCTCCCATGAGATCATTTGATGAGTTGGTAGATAAATTCATAGAACAATACTCTTATAACATCCAAAATGCAATCACCATGCTTAATGTGTGTAATATGAAACATTCATGGTGTTTCTACAATGATGGATACGCATGGTCGCAAGGTATCCACAAGATGTTCCTGAAAAGGAAAAGATGGAAATCTTCATAGACAATCTGAATAGTGAAATGAGTTTTCATCTCAAACTACACTGTATACCATCTTTTGCAAAATTAATAGAAAATGGTATCCAAGTAGAGGAAGATTCCATCAATAAATGAACCTTGAAGTTCTTTAAATAAGATGTTAGTTCGTCAAACAATAACACCTTTAACAATCAAAACAATAACAACAATTCAAACAAGTCTAGATTTTGGACAAGGAACAAAAACATTGTTAATGATGGGGTAATCGATGCCAACAATGTAAAGTCTAAACAACTAGTGTTAACTTTATCAGGCAACCCACCATCCAATAATGATCAAAGAAGTGTTAATCAAGGCACTAACACTTATCAACGAAATGTCGACCAAGGAGATTCAATGTCAAACAACAAAAATCACCAAGGCAACAATGAAAACAACCAAGGAGATTCAATGGAGTGGAATGGAGCGGAGCGAAAAGGAGCGGGAATCCCAAATTTCAAATTGGGAAATGGCAGAATTTCTGGGAGCGACGGATTTCCTAGAAACTGTTGTTCCCCTGGGATCGAATCTGGCACATAGGCAGGAGGTCAGACATCTCAAGGGTCAGAAGAGGACAAGGAAATAGCAAAACCAGGAGAAAAAAAAGATTCAATCCCTGGGGACCCACACGGTAGAGGAAAATGGAAAAAATGGTCCTTGCTCTTTGGAGTGAAGCCACTGCTAAAATCTGGACTCCCGGAAGTTACAAACATCTCAGACCCCGTCTTTGGTCTGGTTGCTATTTCCGTTCTGGACAAAGTGGTTGATATAACTATAGCTGGCCTTTCAATGACCTTAGTGGGACGATTCTCTGGCTTTAGGCCCAACACTGATGATTTAAGGAATTTCATAAGGAGAAAATGGATGGTAAAAGGAAAAGTTGAAGTGGTGGCGTTGCCTAGAGGGTTTTTTACCTTCGCCTTCAAATCTGAAGAAGACATGAACAAAGCTCCCTACAAAGGCCCCTGGATGTTTGGCAAGTCTTCCCTGGCTCTCTAGAAATGGGCCTCGAATCTCATCCTGGATGAATCCTTCTTCGTTTCTGCGCCAGTATGGACACGCCTCTCGGGTCTCCTGCTCAAATACTGGAACGAGGAAGTTTTCAAGGGCATTGCGAAATCCTTTGGAGAACTCTTATCGATTGACCCGATGATGGTGGCTAAATCAAGGTTAGTCTTTGCTCGCATTTGCGTAATTGTTAACCAAATGATAGATATGCCTCAATCCATAGATATCATATCTAAACTAGGAAAATGGTCCCAAGCTATTGAATATGAATCTCTACCATTTGCCTGTTTCCACTGCAAAAAATTGGGGCATTGGGCAAAATCTTGTTCGCTCAAGAAAGGCAAGGAACCTAAGATAGATAGTATCTCTAAGAACAAAAAGATCTGGCAAACGACAAACAAAAAAGTAAATTCATCAATATCCGAGAGCAATCAAAAAAAGGATGCAATGGAACATATGAATGAAGTCAAGAGGACTGGGAGTAGCAACAATGATAAATAGGATTGTGTTTGCTCCAACGACCTACCAGAGAGATCCAAAGAAGCAGAGCCAGGAACTGAGTTGATCAACAAAGAAAGCCCAGTAGCCCAAGAGAATGAAACTGTAAACCAGGAGAAGGATGAATCCATTCCGGACCAGAAGGACAGATCAACTAGCCAGGAGAAGGAAGAACCATTTCCAGCCTCTTCACTCCCTAAATTGGCTGACTCAAACTTTAATGACTTTAATGAAGCCAAAGACCCTTCTGATTCTGAGCCCTTATTGCTCTTAACTAATGGAAGCCCTAAGCCTCTCCAATGTAAAACCCCTTCCCAAAGTGTGATTTTGCTGGATGAAACCTTCTGGATTCCCGAGTCGAGATAAGGAAAATTGAACAAGGAGGAACTCAAGGAAGGAATCTCAACTAGAAGCAAGATTAAGAAAAAGGCAAATGTTGGAAGCCAAAATAAAAAGTAGGGAAGGCCATCCCTAAAACATCAAAGGGAATAGGAAAGCTGGAAGAACCGTGCTGATGGAACATAGTGTTCCATCGAGTTAACCCTATCCCCAGTTAAAATATGAAGATTATATCCTAGAATATCAGAGGGCTAAATGCCCCCCATAAGTAGGATGTGTTATGAAACATCATCAGAGATCATAAACCAGATGTGGTCCTTGTTCAGGAAACCAAGATGTCTAAAGAAAAAGTTGAAAGGATTAGAATTTTCAAAGAAAACGGAGTCATAGGAACTAACTCAGAGGGTGCCTCTGGAGGAACTACGATCTTTTGGAACAAAAATACTATAATAGGAAAGGAAATCATCTTTGCCTTTAATAGGAACTCAGTTTTGCTCAAGCATATTAAGGACAACTTTGTTTGGGTGTTATCTAATATCTACGCTCCTAACTCTAGATCTGGGAGAGCTAAATTCTAGAAAAGCCTTGCGGCTGACAGACTCCAGTTTGCTGATCAAAGCTGGATTATCATGGGAGACTTCAATACCCCACTCAGAGATGAAGATAAGATGGGAGGAATCTCCTTACATCTTGATGGAAAACAAGACCTTATGGATTTCATTAATGACCAAGCTCTCATTGATGTTGATCTCCAGGGCATCAATTACACCTGGACCAATAGAAGAATCGGAGCTAATTTGATTCAATCACGCTTGATAGATCCTTAATTTCTCCTAATTGGCTTTCTAAGTATAGCTATTCCCTTGGTTCTGTTATCAAAATTGGTTCAGATCATTCCCTATCTCTTTCTCTGCCAACTCTTTTTCAGCTAAGAGAAATTTCCCTTTCAGATTTGAAAAAGCTTGGCTCTCCCACCCTTCTCTGGAAGCCTGCATTACTAAATGGTGGAACTCTAAAGTGGAGGGTAAGGCTCTTTTTAGAATTTCTACAAAGCTCAACATTATAAAAGCCAAAATCAAAATCTGGAAGAAGGAGATCTTTGGGGACATATTCAAGAATAAAACTCAAGTTAAAGCTGACCTAAAGCTTGTTTAGGATAGAATCCAAGAGATGGGGCTGTCTGAAGATCTTAGGATGGCTGAAAATGATCTGTTATCTAAATACCACTCCATCATTTCTAACGAAGAGACTTTCTGGAGACAAAGATCTAGAGCTCTATTCCTGAAGGAAGGCGATAAAAACATTGGCTTCTTTCACTTAACCGCCCTTAAGCACAAGGCAGCCAATAGAATATCTAGACTTACTTGCAATAAAGGAGTCCTAATAGAGGATTGCGACATCAGAAAGGAAGCTCTCGAGCATTTCAACACCTTGCTAGGTGAAGTGGACAACCTGGATCACAGTAAGAAAAACACTCTTTTACAAGCCATTCCTTCTATCCTATCAGAAGCTGACAATCGCCTCTTATCCAGTATTCCTTCTAATCCTGAAATCAGAAAGGCGGTGTTTTCCTTTCAGGGTGATAAATCCCCTGGCCTGGATGGCTTTCCCATGTTTTTCTTCCAAAAATTCTGGCACATTGTGGAGGCAGACATATGCAATGGTGTTAAGGAATTCTTTGGCCCCAGAAGACTTCTTAAGGAACTGAATGCCACTTTCATTGTTCTTATCCGAAGATACCTGAAGCTGATTCTCTCAACAAGTTTAGACCCATCAACTCTATCTACAAGATCCTTTCCAAGGTTTTGACTTCCAGGCTGCTTGATGTTCTCCCAAGGATTATCTCTGTCCAACAGAATGGCTTTGTCCCTGGAAGATAGATTTTGGACTCCATTATCTCTGTTCACAAAAATATCCATTCCCTGAAAGTGGCGAGTAAAGAGGGATTCTTCCTTATGTTAGACATGGCAAAAGCTTTTGATAGAGTAAACTGGCAGTTTCTCCTCAGGATTATGGAATCATTTGGTTTTGGTGACAAAGTTATCCAGCTCTGTTCTCAACTCATGGGAACTTCCTCTTCTACTGTTATTGTCAATGGCTCCCTGTCTAATTTCTTCAAAAGCTCCAGAGGTCTCAGACAGGGAGACCCCATGTCCCCCATCCTGTTTACTATTCTTGCCGAATGCCTAGGCAGATTCATCCTTAAAAATGTGGAAAAAGACAATCTTAAGGGTTTGAAACCCTCTTCTTCCAATGCTGTTTGCTCTCATGAAAAATTTGTTGATGACTCTATCACCATGGGGGAAGCCACCATCTTGGAAGCCAAAAACATGAAAATAATTCTGAATAGCTATGAATCGGCCTTTGGTCAAAAAATCAACTAGGATAAAAGCTCTCTGTTTTTCATTAACACCCCAGCCCAAAGGCAAATTAGGATTGGCAGGATTCTTGGTTGTAACATTTTTGAGTTTCCTTCTACCTATTTGGGGCTTCCTCTCTATCTCAAGCCTGAGGATTCCTTCTGGAATAAGTTAATTGATAGACTCAACCTGAAACTCACTGGCTGGAAAGGGGCTATCCTCAGTCAAGCTGGTAAAGTCACTCTGCTCAAAGTCACACTCCAAAATCTTCCTGTGTATGCTCTTAGCTTGTTCAAAATCCCCTCTATGTTTGTAGAAGCTATTGAAAGAATCCAAAAAAAGTTCCTCTGGTCAGGAGTGGAAGCTAAAAATAGAATCCCCCTTATAGCCTGGAATAACATTTGTACCCCTAAGGCCTTAGGTGGGTTGGGCTTAAGGAGTATTAGCTCCATGAATAAAACTTTATTAGCCAAACAAATCTGGAGACTCAAAGGGGAGGAAAGAGAATGGAACTCTATTTGGAAAAACAAATACCTCTATATGCAACCTTCTGAGGAAGAATTCTTTAACAATTCTTTCTCTGTTGATGGATCTACCATTTGGAATGCAGTGCAATCAGCTAAAGGCTGGGCAGCTGCTGGCAGAACCTGGAACCTTGGGGATGGGAGGAAAATTAGATTTTGGGAAGATAGATGGATCCTGGATAAACCTCTGGAGGATATCCCTATCATCAAATATTGGAAAGATAGCTTCAAATGCAGGTATGGTGAAATGGTTAGATATTACTGGAATAACGAGGACTGGATTGACTTTAGCCAATAGAGCCCGGATCTCAAGTTCCTTCAGATTGCTCTTTCTGCTAAAATCCCTAGAGACAACAAAGATGACATTCTAATATGGGGGAAAACCAAGGATGGGAAATACTCTATTTCCTCTGTTGTAGCTATTCATAATGTCTCGAAGGAAGCCACCCCCATCTGGGCAAAAGTCTGGAATAAGAATTTAGTTCCCAAAATCAACTTCTTCTTTTGGATTTTCATCCAAAATAAAATATTAACCCTGGATAATCTTCATAAAAGAGGCATCATTTTTCCTAACATGTGTTCTCTTTGTTGCAGGGAAGAAGAGACAACTTGCCATATTCTCAATCAGTGCTCTTTTAGCCATGACATATGGAAAATCATCCTGACCAGGTGGAACCTGAGCTGGGTCTTCCTGAATTCTCTTGGTGACACTTGGCTTCGATGGCATTGTCCTAACTCTAATGCTAAAATTGTGGAGATCTAGAGACTTACTCTGCCAATTGTCATCTGGAATATTTGGAAAGAGCGAAACAACAAGATTTTCAAAGATAAAAGGGCTATTCCTGAAGTGGTTGCTGACAAAATCTACAGGAGTATTTTTGAATGCCTCTATGGTACTGATCAAGGAATTGCTGCTAAAGAGGATTTTAAAGATAGATGGAACCTTTCCACCACCACTACTAGTAAGGAGAAAGGCAGAGAAGGTCTTGTCTGGTGTTTCCCCCCTCAGGGATGGATTAAGGCCAACTTCGATGGGGCCTCTAAAGGAAATCCAGGTAAAGCTAGATATGGGGGCATAATCAAGAATTTTGCTAGAAGTTGCCTTAAGGCGGTGGCTGGTCCTCTGGGAAATCAAACTAGCCATTTTGTTGAAGCCTCCGTTGCCCTGCATACTTTAATTATAGCCAAAAATCTCAATTATGATAATATTTGGCTTGAGGGTGATTCACTTAATATTATTAAGTGCTTAAAGGAGGAATCAGAGCCTTCTTGGTCCATTGAGAATATCATCATGAAAGCTAGAGAGATTATCGCAAGTTTCAAATAAATTATTATACGACATGCCTACAGAGAGAAAAATAGTGTTGCTGACTGTTTAGTGAATGCAGGAGTTAATTCTGACATTCAAATGATTTGGCACGAGGATGATCTCAATTTAAACATTAAAGAGATCCTCAGAAAGGACCGTTATACAGGGAGAGAAGGACAATTAAATCATGACAAGTAAAAAGCACCACTCGCACCTCGCTGGAAAGGCCATCATTACCTACCACCGCGGCAGATCTCCCACTATTTCCAAAAAATTGCCGCACGCTTTGTGGGTTACTCAGGGCGATAATTTGAGTTGCAAAGGGAAATAAATTCTAAATTTGCAGAGAAATAGAGTTGACATCCTGCATTCAAAAATGGGAGGAGATCTTAGACGCGAAGAACTTGACAACACGTCGACCTGGAAAGCAATGCCTAAAGTCTGGGCAAAGATGGAGAAGGGCCATCTCACCAGATTCATGGAAAAGCTTGAGGACTACGACAAAGGTAGGGTCAACCTCACTGTTTCCAAAATTTCTGAAAACTAGTCTAATGGCTCTTTTAAACTTTACGGAGTTAAATTTAAGTTGGATGCTGGGCTTATTTCTACTATAACCGGTATGCCCCATTCCGGGCTCAACTTCTTTCGAGACCTCAAGGTCTCCAACAATGTCGTTTCCCTATTTCCGCATAAAGAGAAAGAGCAGGCCAAAATTGACAAGGCTACTGGGGGCTACTATGATGCTGCAAACATTAAGAAGTTGTGGGGCTGGGTCCTGAATGCAATCATGGAGTATATTATGGTTGAAGGCCGCTTCTCCAGGTCCCACACTTACCACTTCATGCTCTTGAACCAGTTCAGACCCGACAAAAAAGTGTCTTTGCCCTACTACCTTTTTCGATCCCTCTCCAGGTCCCTGAACAAGCACATGACAAACCTGTGTAGGGGAAAAAGCGAGACTAGGCCAACATGCCCTAATCCTACCTTTTGACACACATTGTGGAATACGAAAGAGCCTAGAGGTATCACATAATTGGCTACTTCTTTTTGTGGAAGAGAGAGCCACGGGCTACCTATTAGGATTTCTATTCCTTTGTTGCAAATGATAGATAGAATGATGCAAGTTCAATTCCTAACCACAAAGTACAAGTATGAACTAATAACAAGATTGCAGAGTTAAGATTAAACAAAGGAAAGCTGTAAACACAAGGACAAGACAAGAATGTAGATGCGTACCCGGAGTTAAAATCTGAGTGAAAATGTTCGGGACGGGGGCGCGAGCGCCACTGTCCTGATTCTACTCCTGAAACTGCTGTTCTGCAACCTGAAAAGCTGTCTGAAACTTGCTGGCTGACAGAGGGACCAGGGTGCCCAGCGCCACTGTCCCAGGGACCAGGGCACCCAGCACCCTTGTCCTGGCAAGACCAAGGCGCCCCACGCCCCTGTCCTGGTCTTCTGCCCTGAATTTTGGTGTGTAGCTCGGTTTCCGTCTGCTTCCGTCGGATCTGCAATTTGCGGCGTCGTCCGAATCCCAAAATATGCACTTATATCTGAAAGGGTATGGTGGGCAGCTATATAGGGTTTTGCCTTAGTCAAACCCCCGCTTTGGTGATTTCCACCTCCACGAATAGCCAAGTTGTATTGTAAAAGTAGTGTGTGGAAAAGATCCTAAAACGCAAGTAAGCAAACTAGAGCAACCTAGAAAGTAAACCCTAATTGCTTGTAAATGATAATGTAAATGCTCCAAATCAAGATGCAAAGTGATCTAAAGCATGAATACAAATGATATAATGAAGCTTATGCAAAGACATGAAAACAACATGAAATCATACCCAACCCCAAGGGAGGGGTACAAGCCAATCTTCAGTCGGTGATCCCCTATTGCTCTTCAATGTCTTCAAAGCCCTAAATAAATGAATGAAATTGATGAATGCTTGATGGATAGATGTTGAATGTTGTTGAAGTCTTCAAAGATCTACTCTTTCGTTGCATAGAAGGTCCCTGAAACCAAAATTCCCATCCTTTCAAATGAAGAAAGAGAGCTCTTATATATGAAACCCTAGGTCTTAATTTCAACTTTTGGCCGACCTAGAGATTGAATCTCCCACCAATTTCTTGGGGTTAAGCTTTATTTTATGATTGGATTGTGCTCCTAAAATTTCAAGAAAAATGTCCGGGACCATGTGCACTCCGGGCGCCATGGTCCTGACAACTTTTCACCAAATTTTCAGGGCCGTCCGATATGATGATTTTAGAGAGAATCCCGAAGTTATAGGCGATTTCAAGATGTTTTGACCCCCAAAATCAAGCCCCCAAGTTCAAAATAGAACCTAATTAGGGTTTTTGATTAAATGATGTATTGGAGGAATAAAATGAAAGGGGCACACTTTAATGAAAAGGGCCCAACTTTATGATATGGGAGATGATAAAATAGGACCTTAGACCTAATTAATTTAATTAATTAAGTGCTAAAGGGGAAATGCAATGCAAAATGCAAAATGCGCCAAGGCGGGTGCTAAACTAGGTGTGAAATTGTACCACTTTAGCAAGTGCATACAATTTACGATGCTACATTTAGCCCCCACTTTAGCAGTCATATGAACACTACATGCATATGCAAGCTAAAGTATAGAAAAGTAAACATTATTTGAAAAAGGATATATCCATAAGTCTGTCGAACAAAGCCCCCAACGGTATCTGCAGTACACAGTTAGGAACCGCACCCTACAAAACACACGTGTTAGATCACAAAATCACCTAATGCTTACTAAGGAAGGTGATGAAAATTCGAGGGTAGCTATATGCCCCCCTCTGTTTTGGCTTGCTAATTTTAGTGAGTTGAAACAGGGTATCATGTTTACCACTTCGAATTGTTAAAGAATATTGATGACAAATGCTCACAAGAAGATTTGATATGAGATCAAAAACTAATGGAGAATCATTTGGTAAGAAAGAGGACTAAATCTCAATTCCAACACAACAAAGAGTGTGAGGATTTGAGAGTTCTCTAACACAAGATGAAGGATGTAAATGGAAACAAAATGCAAAGAGAAGAAAAGAAAGGAAAAAAGAATGAATACACACATTGGTGATCCATGAGAATAATAGTGAGAGAGAAAACATGGACTTCTTGCCCCTAGATCTTGTCTAGGTGATCCATGGGAAAAAGGACATGGAAAACTAGCCCCTAGAGTCTATCTAGGTGATCCATGTAAGGGAGGAGAGTGAGAAAGTCTAGCCTTATGCCGCTAGTTCCACTCAACCTCGTGCATGTGTGTGTAAGTGAGGTTAGAAGCACCTCATAGGAGTCTATGCCTGAGTATGCTACAGCCTGTATATGTATAGTAAAAAAGCGTGACATCTCGCTCTAAGAGTCTGTGCTTTGGTTCCGAGAATAATCACCTTGCATAAAAGAAAAATGGAGACATCTCGCTCTAAGAGTCTGTGCTCTGGTTCCGAGAATGACCCATTGCTCAAAAAGTGTAATGTTTATGTCGTAAGAAAAGTAGAACAAGGATACCTACCTTCATCACAAAAGAAGATACCCCAAAAATGCAATAATGTCATAGATCCAAGCAAGAGAGTTTTGCACTCTTTAAGCAAGGATAAGATAGTTGAAAAGGGATATCTTGTAGTATGTGTAAAGGAGATCCTTAGAGGAGAAGAGATCTTTGTACAAAAGACACCTATCCCCGAGAGGAATTGTTTTAGACAAATATAACACCTTCTAGAATAAGACAAAGAAGAGAATAAGAATGCAATACTTCCTTCTTTTGCGAGGTGAAAGTGATTCTTAATGAAGGATGACGCTCTTTTTAACCCAATTGGGAGAGTGAATTCATTATGGATGTATTTTACCAAGTGCAAAAGAGGTTGTAGTCAAGGACTTACACCTCTTGTGAGAGAGAATCCTTGAACAAACAACAACAAATGCATACAAGGAATAACATCAAGTAATAAAGTTCACACCATCCATGAAATAGGAAAAAGTGGATCCTTAGATAAAAATAAGAAAAGATCATTGCCTCCCAAGGATAAGGTCAATGAGAAGGACTTACTCAATCTTCTAGGGAGAGATTTAGACATGAACAAAATGTACTACATACTCACATGAGTTCATGCAAGCAAGACATTAGTGTATGTAAAATGCTCCTCACAAGAAGTGGATAGGATAAGAAAGAGAATACACATCTTCTCCCATATCTAGGAAAAGAGAATTCTAAAGCGAAAATGATCAGTATTTCCACACTATTACCCCATAGGAACAAGAGATAACATAGAAAAATTAGGCTATTATGTTGCTTCAAAAATATGATTGCACTTGAAATTGTACCATCATGAATGACAATGAGCCCCCAGTAAATGAGCTACCAATGTCACATAATGATGAGCAACATAATAGCCATTAATGTTATTTAAAGACATGATAGATTGAATGAGGTATTTGAATATGACACGCTGAATGCTCAACTATAAGTGAGATCAAAAACATGTATAAAATGATAAAAATTGAAGAAGGAAAGTTACGAGAAATCTTAGAAGAAAGATGAGTGTAATTTATTAGAGCCTTATCCCTGGAGGAAAGGACTTTATGATGAATAGGAGATAAAGATTCATAAGTGGATTTAGAAATTTGAGGGGAGTCATAAAGAGATTTGCTCATCGCCAAGATTTCCTTATGAGGGGAATGAGAGTTGATAGAAGTAGAAGATGATTTAGGTGAAGTGAGATCATCATCACTACTAAATATAGCATTCACATTGAGAGATGGTCTTTTAGATGCTTTGGTGGGCTTAGAAAGATTATATCCAAGTCCAAATGAATATTCATGCATGTTATGTTCTAAAGGAACTTTAATTCCTTGTTCATTTGTGCCACAACCATTTCCACTATAGCCACTCTTAGCCAAAATATGAAAACCACGACCATAACGATTAGCCATTTCAGAAAGAGAAGGTGGTTTTTCATAAGACAAAGAATCAAATTCTTCAGAATTAGAGGTGTGAGGAGAAGAAGTTTGAGAAGCAGCCACAAAATTATTGCTCATAGGTTCAGGTAAGACTGATTGATCTCTAGTTTTTTCCTTCTTTTTAACTTTAAGCTCTCTAGGAGGAACCCTATACTCACCTACAAAGGTGGGATTGAAATCAAGAGATCCCCAATCATCTTCTGCGAGAACCTTCTCAGGATCAAAAGCCTTTTCATGTGTAGATTCAAGTTGAGAAGAATCTTCTTCAAGAACTTCAGACTCATCCAAAGAATTTTGATTATCAGAGGGTGATGATCCATCCATAGGTATCTTGTTTAACGAGTCATCACTAGAAGAGGAAGGCTTAGAAGAACTCCCTTTGGAAGTAGATGTTTGCAAACAAGCTTGAAAATTAGTATCACCTATCAAGGTATATGTCTTATTATTATAAATAAATTTAACTTGTCTATGCAATGTAGAGGGGACAGCTTGCATACTGTGAATCCAAGGTCTCCCTAATAACAAGTTGTGTGTTAGATTTCCCAACATAACATGGATAGGAGTAGGCAAAGTAACAGGTCCCACTGTGATGGGTAAGGTGATAATACCTAATGAAGACTTAGCCACATTATCAAAGCCTCAAATGGGATGAGAGTCAGGCTCAATAAGGGATGTATCCACATTCATCTTATGCAATAGATTAATGCTACACACATTAAGGCCAAAACCATTATCTACCAATGTTCGTCTTATAGCAGTGTCATTTATGATAACCACAATCATCAAGGGATCATATTGATGTTGAATTTCACTAGTAGGCAACTCATCTTGAGTAAACACAATTTGAGCTTTAGGATTCATCAGAGAGTTAACCAAAGACACTATATTACTAGATGTATTAGGTGGAGGAACATTCAAATCTTTCAAGGCATCTTGTAACATTCCATGATGAGCAGAAGAAGTTTGGATCAAATCCCAAAGGGATATCTTAGCAGGGGTAGCTTTAAGTTGTTCTATGAGATCATATTCCTTACCAAGAACTTGTGAAATATGTGGAGCTTGTGGAAGAATTGGTTGAGGATTAGGAAGAGAAACTGGAGTAACAGGAGGAGGATTAGGCTGCCTATTATTTCTAGTATTATAGGTATGAGCAACCGCATTATAACTCTCTCTAGTCAGTTGCTTAGCATACTCATAAGGGCTCTTAGTAGAATAACCTCCTTGCACAGTAATAATAGGTTTCTTAGGAGTGCAAAAAGAATCATTAGCATAACCACCTTGAACCACTAAGATAGGCTTATTTAAAGGTTGAGAATTTTGAGAAGGACAAGCACCTTGGACAGTGAAGAGAGGTTTGTTAGGTGTTTCATTCACATGTATCAAATTGATTGAGGATGGTTTAGGGGAATGAACAAAAGTGTTGGAAGAATTGTTGATAGTCTTCTCTTGCACTAAAATCTTATCATGGATAAAATCAATTTTAGGAGAGAGACAAAGGGTAGGCATTGATGTTCTAGTAGGTAGAGTAATACTAGGAAAGGTCATATCATCCTCTATCATCAAAGGATCTACATGGGGATTAAACTCTCTAGGAGAAGGATCAACATTTATCTCTAAAGTCTCACTCTTGAGAGGGAGATCTTTGAAAGAGATAATAACCATCTTGCCTTGAACTAGGGTTTCCTTATGAGTAGAACCAAGTTGAGGAAAGGGAGAATAATTGAGATTCAAGGAAGGTGAGAAACTATCAAGGGAGTTTTCAATCTTGATTTCATCCCCTTTGGCTAGGGCTCTCTCATGGGGTAGAGAATAATCTACACCTTCTTCTAATGGTTCATCCCAAATAGCGAAGTTGTTGAAAGGAATGTTTGAAGTATTGTCAATTTCGGGAGAGGAGATAACATTTTTTATTAATTCCTCATCCTTAGGAGGGAGAGCATCAATAGATGTGTTAAACTCATCCTCTTTCCTCAAAATATGTTCAATATGATCTTTAGGGGAGAGAGAATTCAGGAAATTGCTTATTATTTCATCTTCTTTCTCTAAGGGATGCTTATGGGTAAGACAAACTTTAGGAGAAGGGTAAGCATTTATCATTAATTCATCATCTCTAGTGGGAATTTTGTTGGAAAAGGAAATGCCATCACTAGGAAATGTAGGGATAATGTCATCTTCTTGCACAAAAGGATCCTCATGAAGGGAGTGTTTTTTAGGAGGAACATGAACATATTTCTCCAAAGATTCATGCTTAAGAAGGAGATCTTTGAAAGAAGTGTTCATAACCTCTTGTTGCACTAACATGCCCCCATTGGAAGGACCACCTTTAGGAGAAAATAAGTCAATGTCCATCAATGCCTTTTCAATTAGAGAGGCATCATGTAGGGAAGGTGAAGTAACATTAAGAAAGGTGTTTATGATATCATTCTCTTCCCCTAGGATAGCTAAATAGGAAGGGCACATTTTAGGAGAATTGTCAAGATCACTCTTAAAGTCTTCATCCTTAGAGCATGGGAGAGTCTCAAAGGGATTGGTAGTAACTCTTTTAGGTACTAAAATGTTGTTATAGATGGGGGGAGGTTCTTTAGGAGAAGGAAAAATTGAAACAAGGGAAGCTAACCCATTATCACATCTATGAAATGAATGCATCATGACAACAATTTTCCCCCTTCAAACGACAACACATGCAAAATAGAAGGAAATGTTTAATTTTAACCAATGCAAGCACTTAGAATGCAGATTTAGAAAATGAAATTTATGATTCAAATGAGTTCCTAAATCAGATTTGAAATTATTGATCCCAATTAAGCTATCCACAAGTTCAACTTTGAATTGAAAAATTAAGGTTTTTAGCAAAAAATTCCTCCAGATTTTTGAATCTTGCAAGAAATTAAAACTTGTAAATACAAATTTGATTTTGAAATAGCATAAACACTCAAATTTGAAAACATAAATCAGAATTAGAGAAGATTGGAATTCACTTCGGGTTCACCAAAATGTGTAGGGGAAAAAGCGAGACTAGGCCAACATGCCCTAATCCTACCTTTTGACACACATTGTGGAATACGAAAGAGCTTAGAGGTATCACACAATTGGCTACTTCTTTTTGTGGAAGAGAGAGCCATGGGCTACCTATTAGGATTTCTATTCCTTTGTTGCAAATGATAGATAAAATGATGCAAGTTCAATTCCTAACCACAAAGTGCAAGTATGAACTAATAACAAGATTGCAGAATTAAGATTAAACAATGGAAAGCTGTAAACACAAGGACAAGACAAGAATGCAGATGCGTACCCAGAGTTAAAATCTGAGTGAAAATGTTCGGGACGGGGGCGCGAGCACCACTGTCCTGATTCTGCTCCTGAAACTGCTGCTGAAACTGCTGTTCTGCAACCTGAAAAGCTGTCTAAAACTTGCTGGCTGACAGAGGGACCAGGGCGCCCAGTGCCACTGTCCCAGGGACCAGGACGCCCAGCGCCCCTGTCCTGGCAGGACCAGGGCACCCCACGCCCCTGTCCTAGTCTTTTGCCCTGAATTTCAGTGTGTAGCTCAGTTTCCGTCTGCTTCCGCCGGATCTACAATTTGTGGTGTCGTTTGAATCCCAAAATCTGCACTTATATCTGAAAGGGTATGGTGGGCGGCTATATAGGGTTTTTCCTTAGTCAAACCCCCGCTTTGGTGATTTCCACCTCCACGAATAGCCAAGTTGTATTGTAAAAGTAGTGTGTGGAAAAGATCCTAAAATGCAAGTAAGCAAACTAGAGCAACCTAGAAAGTAAACCCAAATTGCTTGTAAATGATAATGTAAATGCTCCAAATCAAGATGCAAAGTGATCTAAAGCATGAATACAAATGATATAATGAAGCTTATGCAAAGACATGAAAACAACATGAAATCATACCCAACCCCAAGGGAGGGGTACAAGCCAATCTTCAGTCGGTGATCCCCTATTGCTCTTCAATGTCTTCAAAGCCCTAAATGGATGAATGAAATTGATGAATGCTTGATGGATAGATGTTGAATGTTGTTGAAGTCTTCAAAGATCTGCTCTTTCCCTGCATAGAAGGTCCCTGAAACCAAAATTCCCATCCTTTCAAATGAAGAAAGAGAGCTCTTATATATGAAACCCTAGGTCTTAATTTCAACTTTTGGCTGACCTAGAGATTGAATCTCCCACCAATTTCTTGGGGTTAAGCTTTATTTTATGATTGGATCGCGCTCCTAAAATTTTGGGAAAAATGTCCGGGACCGTGTGCACTCCGGGCGCCATGGTCCCGACAACTTTTCACCAAATTTTCAGGGCCGTCGGATATGATGATTTTAGAGAGAATCCCAAAGTTACAGGCGATTTCGAGATGTTTTGACCCCCAAAATCAAGCCCCCAAGTTCAAAATAGAACCTAATTAGGGTTTTTGATTAAATGATGTATTGGAGGAATAAAATGAAAGGGGCACACTTTAATGAAAAGGGCCCAACTTTATGATATGGGAGATGATAAAATAGGACCTTAGACCTAATTAATTTAATTAATTAAGTGCTAAAGGGGAAATGCAATGCAAAATGCAAAATGCGCCAAGGCGGGTGCTAAACTAGGTGTGAAATTGTACCACTTTAGCAAGTGCGTACAATTTACGATGCTACAAAACCCTTCCAGCTCGATTCTCCACTGTGGGCTCCTGCTGCTCATCTATGAGCATTGCAAAACCCTAGCTCTACAGGAAAATAAGCGGATTTCTGCCTCCCCTGGTAAAAGGAGGATGGAAGATGGAGACACTAGCAAGGAGAAGGCATCATCCAGCAGGAAAAGGAAAAGCTCCCCCAGGCTGGAAACTGAGGACATTGTCAAGGAAAGTAGTGGTATGGAGACAGATGACTCTAACAGAGAAGACAGCCAGAAGGAAGAGGAACTGGGCAATGAGGAAGAAAGTGGAGATTTAGAGCCTGGTCAAGATAGCCCTATTCCAAGTGATCACCTTGGTAAGGACAATAGCCATCTGATGGAGGAGACGACACCCAAGGATAATGAGGAAACCGAAGTTAATTCTGAGAAGGAAACAAACAAATGCTCTGAGAAGAACTTGGCTGAGGAAGGGGATAGCAAGGCTAAGGATAGTGCTAGCAAGGGGCTTATCCTCGATAATCTCAAGAAGCTCTCAGAGGCCAGAATGAATTTCGATAGATGGACTTACAAAACCTTAGAAAACCTGGAGAAGCATGGGATAAATTCAGATAAAAAGAGGGAGGAGGAAAATAGAGAGCATGCTAACTGGAAGCAGGAAATGGAGAATAAGGTAAAATCACTGGAAGAGGGAAAAGAAGTGATGAAAAATCTGATGGGAATTATCCCAAGTATCCTCTTCGTTGTCACCAAAAATCTGGAAGACATTGCCAAGGTCTTTGACCATACTCCTAAACCGGTTGTGGACCTTGACCTGGAGGAGGAGACCATCCAGATTGGAAGTGTTGGTGATGCTACCTCGGCGAGTGGAACTGCTAAGAGGACCAGGGCTAGTATCAAAGAAAGTTGTGGTTGCTGCGGCCAAGGACCCTCCCAACCGCAAAGACAACATCAAAGAGCTGCAAGAAATTAGCAGCACCCTGGCTAAAGCCTTGGATAAAATCTAATTCCTGGATGGCCTACTGGCTTTTAGGGGCTTTTGTAGGCTTTTCTCAGTTTTCTGCTGGTTTTTTCCTTTTGTTCTGTTTCTCTCTGTTTCTCGTGGATTTGCTGTTTTAATCTTGCTTGTATAGGGTTTTGGGGTCCCTTCAAAACCTACTTTTTCATTAATAAAAAACAACCAAGAGAACAACACAAACCAAAGAGGCAACACTAATACTTTTCCATATCGACGAATATACACGTCATTAGGAAAAACCTTAGAATCGGTATTTTGAGAGCTATTGGCAAATAAGATCATCACATTGCCAGACACAAGCAAGTTTGAACCCCAAGTCAAACTACCATAGTGGAATGACTCACATTATTGTGATTATCATCGAAACAAGGGGCATAACACAAATGATTACATGAGGTTGAAGAACATAGTTCAAGACATGATAGACAAGGGTGACTTAACATTCGATGGTCATAAAACCAATGGTGACCATGAAGCTTTAAAAAATCCTCTTCCCAATTACGATAAGGGAGGAGCGTCAATGTCAAACAACACCAAAGGAGATCATATTAATCACATATACAAAAACACCATCAATCACATATTAGCATATGACAATCAAGTGAATGTCATAAAAATAAAAGACAAACAAAAACATGCATCGATAAATGTGACAACAAGATCACATAAATATGTCTTGAACACATTAACATCAACAACTCTCCGTAAGACTCAATATAGCTTGGTCAGCCAACTACAGAGAACACTCGCTCAGATATCTATACTTGAGTTGCTCAAACTTTCACCAAAACACAAGGATATCTTGGAGCAATCTCTTATCAAAACAACCATTCCAAATGATTTGGATATTGATTGATTCCAAGCCATGGTGGCCCATATGATGGTGCCATATAACATATCTTTTTCTGAACACGATGATGTCTCTTTCAATCATCTGCATAACACCCCACTACATATCAAGATCTTAGTCGAAAACATTGCATAAAAAGAGTATTGATAGATGGAGGAGTTGGTCTCCATATATGTACTCTTAAGCTTATCCATGCATTGGGCTTCTCTGAGCAGGCTATTGATCCCAAAAAGAAAATCACTATCAAAGCCTATGATAATGAAGAAAGATCATCTAAAGGAATGGTAATACTACCCATCCAGGTAGGTCCTATTCAAAGAGACACCATGTTCCTTGTCTTGGACATAGACTTGACATACAATATACTATTGGGTCATCCATGGATCCATGAAATGCAAGCGATGCCTTCCACATACCATCAATGTATCAATTTCCCCTACAATGGACATGAAATTTCAATATCTGTAGATAATAACCCTTTTTCAGTATTGCAATGCTATGGGGGCAACTCAAGATAGCCCGGCTCCACACAACAAGGAGGCCCAAGCTTCCTCATAATCCAACCATCAAGAGTAACTCAAGTCCTTATCCATGAACTATAAGAAAAAGATGAAAATTAAAGACCAAGGCATGGGGGAGCACTCTTTTGAACCTTTGTGTCTATCTAAGTTGCCAACTTCACCAAGGTCTTATGGACAACCTTCCACAACAAGACATCAGGCAACACAACCCATCAAAAAGTTTGATGGTAAATTTATCCAAATGGGCACAATGGCTGAAGAATCAGAAGATAAAGACATCCTTAGCTGGCTATACAAGGATGAAGAAGAAATCAAAGCTGCTAGCAGAGAAGTAGCCGTACCAACAAAATAGTATGAAAATGGGTTCTGGATCATGCAATGAATGGGATACAAAGGAAAAGGACCTATTGGCAAGTGCCAAGAAGGCATCATAGAACATACAACTTTGTTCACGATTTGCAAAAGACAAACTAGGACTTGGGTATGGCCAACATGTTCTGCCTATGCAAAAGAAAATCACCATCAAAAACCTCCATGGAAAGAAAAGAAAAAACATAAGGAAGGAGCATAAGCATGAAGAAAATGAGAGATGATGAGAAGAACTCTCTATTCAAAGGGAGGAAGCTTCTTATAAGAAAGTACATCATGTACAAGAACCTGATCAAAACAAGGTTGAGCCACAACCTAAAGAAATTGCTACTCACAGAAAGGAAATAGTGTATGAACAAATTAAAAGAGTACAAAATGAACTGATCCTGAATCAGAACAAGCTACTAAAATTGTGTCAATTATAATTGATCTTTTCTCACCATACAATATACCTATCGGATTCAACAAGGTAACCTGGGATAGTGATTCTGAAACCTATTCCAATGAGTATGAGTGGGATAGTTGTTCTGATGTTACTAAAGATATTGAGGTGGATACAATCGATGCATACACACCCATTTCTCATGAGGGACAAGGCTCAAGATCTCGACCATTTGAATTCAGATCATAACATATCTATCATGCTAGTGAGAATGAGCATTGATAATACGAACAAGACAATGTCAAGGAAAGTACCATGGAAGACCTCGAGAATATTATAAACCTCACCGATATCCCAAACAACTATGATGATGTCTCCATCATGATACTTACAACAATTGATCTAAACCCTCCAAATGACTCCTTACCACTCATATTTGCTAACCTCATAGATTGGGAAGAACTGGAACATCATGATATACCAATATTCCCGAATGATGAATCAATTGTCCAATACCTGTGCCTAGTCATCCCATAAACGTGCTCCACTAGTGAACTGCATAACGATGTTTGCAATCAGCAGACTGCCAAGTCTCTTAGTCGCAAAAAAGAAATAAAAAATGGATCTAATGGTGAAAACCATTTAATAGCAGTGTTAGATCATAAAAACAAAAAAGTAAAAATAAAGGACATATTTTAAGGTGAAAACCTTTTTGAGGCACCTAAAGATGGGAGACTTGACACTCTTCCTGAACATTACTAGGAAAGGTCACCAATCTTGATTGAGCCAACTCAATCAATAAATATCGGCACTGAAGTAGCAGTCGAAACCATACATCTGGCAAAATCACTCAAAGAAAAAGAACAAGCAGATTTTGTCAAATTCTTCAAGGAGAAGCAAATCAGTTTTGCTTGGTCTTATGCTGACATGCTAGGATTGCATCCAAATCTAATCATGCATCACTTGTCCATTTCTCCTGGAGCTAAACCTGTCAAGAAGAAATTAAGGAAGATGAATCCACATGTGGCGTTATTAGTCAAAGAAAAAATGAAGAAATTATTAGATGTCGGATTCATCAGACCTATAGACTATGTCGAATGGATCTCAAATATTGTAGCAGTTTCCAAACCAGATAAAAGCATAAGGATTTGCACAGACTTCAAAGACCTAAATAAGGCATCTTTGAAGGATGACATTCCTTTGCCAAGCATCAACACTATTGTTGATCTAACAGCAAGGCACACAATGCTATCTCTCATGGATGGCTTCTCTGGCTATAACCAAATCAAGATATCCCCAGAGGATCAAGATAAAATTGCAATCACCTATCCATGGGGAACATATTGCTGGAACGTCGTGCCTTTTGGCTTGAAAAATGTTGGTGCAACTTATCAAAGAGCCATGACAATAATTTTCTGTGACATGATGCATACTTTCATGGAGGATTATGTGGATGATTTTCTAGCTAAATCATTCACCAGAGCAGAACACCTGGGCATCCTAGATAAAATATTTCAATGATTGGAGCAATTCAATGTCATATTAAACCCTAAGAAATGTGTCTCCCGGGTCACATCTAGTAAACTTTTGGACTACATTGTATTAGAGAAAGGAATTGATGTAGACCCAGCAAAGGTTCGGGCTATCATGGAGATGCCACCTCCTAAAAACATCATCCAGCTACAATCTCTGCATGACATGCTACAATCCATCAGATGATTCATCGCTTAGTTAGCAGATAAATGTCTTCCATTCAATCATCTGCTTCATAAGAATATACCTTTCAGATGGGAAGACAAATGTGCAAAATCATTCCACCAACTCAAACAATATATGATGAATCCACCAGTTTTGGTACCACTAATAGCAAGAAAGCCACTCATTCTCTATATATCAATAGCATAAGTATCATTAGGGACACTACTAGCACAAGAAGATCTAGTAGTTAAAGAAAGGGATATCTATTACATCAGCAGGACTTTGAACGGATATAAGCTAAATTATACATTCATTGAAAAGGCTTGCTTAGCAATGGTGTTTGCTTCTCAAAAGTTTGGCCAATATATGTTAGCCCACATAATTAAGCTGGTAGCAAATATTGATCCTCTCAAGTATCTACTCAGCAAGGCCGCTCTCACTGGAAGATTAGCTAAGCGAGTCATGATCCTAAGTGAGTTTTATATTTAGTACATAGAACGACGGGCTATCAAAGGAAAAGCGATTGCAGATCAACTGGCAGAAGCACCACGACCAGACCAACACCCACTACAGGTGAATTTCTAGATATGGATGTGCTCACTATCACACCCAAGTAATGTACCCTACACTTTTATGGATCCTATACACAACATGGATTGGGTGTCAGCATCCTGTTCGTCACTCCAAAGGGGCACACAATTCCAAGAACTTACAAACTAATGTTTCCATGCACCAACAACATTGCTGAATATGAAGCCCTGGTAACTGAAATCGAAATGGTTGTAGAATGGAGAACCACATAATTAAGAGTCTATGGGAATTATCAATTAGTTATCAACCAGATCAACGATGACTATCAGATGAAAGATGATAAGCTAATGCCTTACAAGAGAATGGTGGATGACTTAAAAAATTACTTTGTACACATCACCTTTAAACAAATCCCAAGATTGGACAACAGAGATGTCGATGCAATGGCCACTATCGCCTCACTTCTATAAATTCTAGATAAGAAAAATCGTTACGAATTCCTAGTGGAGTAATTATTTTTCCCAGCCTGTAACAATTCTGCATCCCAAGTCTTTTGTGCCCTGGCCAGTTCTGATTCACCTCTATATAGGAAGATAAATAACTATCTCAAAAAAAATACTCTCCCACCCAACCTATCTCGCAACCAAAAATAAAGCTTCATTCGACAAGCCGCCCGCTATAACTTAACTATTGACACACTTTACCGTCGAGGTCTAGATGGTACTCTTCTTTGATGCCTCGATCGTAATGAATCTAACTTCACCTTACATGAGCTTCACGAAGGTATTTGTGGTACGCATTCAATTGGTCCTACTCTCGCCAAGAAACTTCTAAGAATGGGATATTACTGGCTGTTAATGGAAAGAGAGTCCTATCAATTTGCTAGGAAATATCCTAAATGTCAAATTCACAGTAACCTAATACATGCACCAGCACAGGAGCTGCAACCATTCACCACATCTTGGCCTTTATGTCAATGGGGACTTGATCTAGTAGGAAAGATTCATCCTTCCTTTTCAAATGAACACAAGTTCATTATCACCGCCATAGAGTACCTCACCAAGTGGATCGAAGTAGTCCCAATGACCATCATGACTGGAAAGCAGATCTCATCATTCATCCTCAACTATCTCATTTGTAGATATGACATTCCTAGTTCAATCATTATAGATAATGGACGTCCTTTCAAAAATGAAGATATGGAAGATCTATGCGGATAATTCAAAATCCAACATTTCTTTTCCACACCGTTCTATCCACAAGGAAATGGCCAAGTGGAAGAATCAAACAAAACAATCCTGAAAATCCTCAAGAAAACAGTGAATGATGCTAGCAAGGATTGGTATATACAACTCAATCTGGCATGTTGGGCCTACAGAATGAGCATTTGCACACCTACAGAGGCTACATCATATTCATTGGTGTATGGTTCAGAAGAAATCCTACCTCTTGAGGTAGAAATCCCATCTCTCTGAGTATCTTTGAGGGGCCTCATACCCAATGAGGAATATCGAGTGAATAGGTTGCAGGAACTAGAGCTTCTTGATGAAAAACGACAATAGGCCTATGACCATCTCAAGGCATATCAACAACGAATGTGTAGAAGCTATAATCACAAATTCATCCCAAGGGCTTTCAAAGTTGATGATTTAGTCCTATAAGAAAATCCCAGAAATTAGAAAGATCGAGAAAAGAAGAGGAAGTTTGAGCACAATTGGTTGGGACCCTTTGTCATCATATCAGCCTATGAATCAGGAGCGTATCAGTTGTCAACTTCAGAAGGGGACATGCTCGACAAACCAACCAACAACATCCATCCAAAGATGTTCTACACTTGAGTCGTCCAATGCATGGATCAAAAAAATTAAAAAAAGTATCAAAAATCATCACTATAGTGAAAACTTGGCAAATAGGCACCTTGTGACACAAAACAAAATCAAAAAATTAGAAAAATGCAAAAACAATTAAAAAAAATCAAAAAGTACAATAAAAATAAGTGGTGAAAACCTAACAATAGGCGCTATTTGTGAGAGAACAAGTCCTCTATCTATCGGTAATCACATCATATCTTTGATCCATTTGATCTAAGCCCATAGCCATCACAAAACACTTATACATGCAACATTATCCCAGACATACTTAGCGTAGTCATTGTCCTTGATTCTCTAACAGTTATCTATATCATATCCCACCATGGCTTGTTGATCAATGTATATATCTGTTAGAGTAATTGGGTCTTTACTTGATTAATTAAACAATATTTGTTTAATTCTTTAAGTTCCAAATTATCTTTTTACACTTAAACTAACATTAGGTGCATATTAATTAATTATTTTATTAATTATTATGTGCAAGCCTAGGGTTTTCCCATTTTAGGGTTTATTGACCTATTAGAGGTTAATTTTTCTTTTCTTTGTATTATCTTTTCACAATACATTTTTGGTGAATTGGAGCTCTCATCTTTTAAGAATATTTTTCCTGTGTTTTGTGTGTTCTTCAGATTATTGCTTCCTTGCTTCTCCTTGTAACAGGTTATTCGGCTTGCAAAATATCTTCAGGCTACTGTGGGGTTGTATTTCTCAACTCCAATATGGTATTTGAGCTCAGATCTGCAGCTATCTGTTCCTATTTTTGAGAATTTTGCATTAGAAGCAGATTTGGGGTTTCAGGCTTTTTTGTGTGCTTGGGGTTAAGGTTTTTTTTTTGAGCACTATGGGCCTAAACAGACCTCACCATTGTGCTTAGAAGGCCCAAAAACCCCTATAGTCATATAAAATTTGTCCATTTGTGACTCCTGAGCATCTGGCTAATTTTTTTTCTCTCAACCAGGTCGAACGGCTCTGGCACACAAATCAAGAAAACAAATTCCAATTTTTTTTTTCCTTTTTATGGCATGCAGGACGGAATGTTGATTTTTTGAAAAAAAATCACAAACAATACAAAAAATCAAAAAAGGAGGGTGAAAAAATTTCTTTTTTTTTTTAGGTTTGTGGGTACCGTAGGGTACTGGACCTGACATTCGGCTGCCATACGGTGCCTGTGGCTCTGTCAGGCTTGCCCCACCAGCCCCCACCGGCCCTCCGGCCACCCCGGCCCCCTGTCGGCCTAGCCCCTGCCGGCATTGCCTTTCGGCCGCCGCCGACTTTTCTCTGCAGCCCGCCAACTGCTCAGCCCTCACTCCGCCCGACCGCGCCACTCAGCCCCTGCTCCGCCCGACTACTCCACCCGGCTTCTCCGCTCTGCTCAGCTGGCAGCTCCGCTCCTCCTTGGAGTGCCGCCGGTGCACCACCAATGCACCATCGGAGCCAAGCTTCTCCACCGGAGCACCTCCTTTTAGCTCTTTTGAGGGGTTGGTTTTTTGGCTCTATCTTGTGCATCTGGAGTCAGGTTTTGGCAAACGAATAGGCATTGGAAAGGTGATTCTGAGCCGGATCTTGTGGTGTTAGATTTTTTCCTAAATATTCTATTTGACTATAATTTTTACCAGTCAAAGTCGGGCTTTTTTTTGCACTTCCGGGGTCGTAGAATGGGCAAACAGACTCCGTTTTTTGAAAACGAATAGGTATTGGAAAGTTATCAACATGCTCTATTCAGATTTGTGATATTTTTTCTTAGAATATTCATCAACTACATGAGATGTCAGTTTAAATTTTTTTTGCTTATGCACTACTTCCTTCTCATTACTATGTACTAGGGTTTGGGTTTCTCTATTGTGGGGGGGTGTTTTTTCTCGCTTTCTGTCATTTATATCAAAAATCAAGAACACCTAAACTCTCAAAACAAACAAACTTTTCTGCATCTTCTATCTATTCTGACAAATCACATAATAAAAAAAACCAACAAGCAGGTGCAGGTGTAGAGTTCTTTTTTGTTCTCATGGCAAATCCTTCAGTTGAGTTGTTGACTTCCCACAACTATCACATCTGGAAGCCCCGCATCACGAGGCTTCTCAGGGTATGAGGGTTATGGTCTTCTTTGGATGAGGTTCAGCCAGTACTACAGCATCCTTATGAGATTCTTATGCACACGAACAAGCTGGATGAGGCCCTGGATTTTCTCTCTCAGCATGTCTCCGACAGTCTTCTGTTTCACCTTGATGAGTTGCTTACTCCTCGGGATATGTGGTTGAAGTTCAATTCTCTCTTCAAGAGGGTCAATGAGATTCAGGCATTACAGATTGAGATAGAGTTGGTTTCTTTGTCACTTGATTCCTTTCCCACTATTCAGGATTTTTTGAACAAATTCAAGACTACTAGATCTGTTCTTCAAGGATTTGGAAAGATCAAGACGGATACATAGTACATTCATTTGATTCTTTCGAAGCTTCGGGGTCACTTCCAATTTTTTGCCTCTGCTTTCTACTCCACCATGGATGGCTTGGGTGCTCGTTTCAACATGCCTACATTTGATGTCTTTTGTGAGCGATTGTCTCATGAGCAGTCTCATCTTTCTTAGCTGGATCAGCTCTCAGGCTCCAAAAACAAAGCATTGGTTGCTCAATCCTCTAAGGAGAAGGAGAAACAAAAGCAGAAACCGAAGCCCAAGAAGAATTCTGCAGGCAGTGAGTCTTCCTCCAAGCCACCTCCTAAGTCTGATTCTAAACCTCCATTTACTCCCAAGCAAGATAAATCTTCATAGTCTGGTGAGTCTTCCTCCAAGACTAAGAAGAAATCAGGTGACACTTGCAGTTTTTGTGGCAAGGAAGGACATCCAATTTCCAAGTGTTGGAAATGATTAGAGGCTTTAGAGGAAGCCATGCAGCAACATCACATTTCCTCACTTGAGGCGTCTTCTCCTTCTTTAGGGAAAGGTCATGCTCTCACTGCTAGAGCTTCGACCTATGGGTCCACATGGATTCTAGATTCTAGTGCTTCTCACCATATGACACACACTCAGCAGTTGGTTACTTCTCTTACCTCTTTTGGTATTTCACAGATTACAGTGGGTGAATCAATTCAGTTTTCAGTCTTGGTTTCAGGTTCTATCTCTTTGGATGGGGGTACTCTATAGGATGTTCTAGTTGTCCCTGACATCTCGACAAACCTCCTGTCCATTTATCAGATTTGTCACTCTGGCTTTGGTAAGATAGTTGAGTTCTCACCACATGATGTGGTTATTTGGGACCTCCATGACCCTAATTTGGTTGTGGCTACTGGTAGTGTGGATTCTGCATCTTGTCTCTATAGATTTGATGAATTTGAGCCCTCTTTAGGTACAGGTTCATCTCTCATAGCACATGCAGATTCAGTGAGTAAGCTTTGGCATGAGCGATTGGGCCATGTCAATTACAGATATCTTCAGCAGATGAGTACAGAGGCACTTGTTCTTGGGCTCCCACATATTTCTTGCACTGATGGTGTTTGTCATGGTTGTGTGCTTGGAAAGTATCACAGAGATCCCTTTCCGAAGGGAAGAGCCTCTCGTGCTTTGGCACCCTTGGAATTGATTCACAGTGATCTCATGTCATTTTCCACTCCTTTTTCAGGAGCAATGTATGTACTCACTTTCATTTATGACTTCTCCAGACGCACATGGGTGTACTTTCTTAAGTACAAGTATGATGTCTTTGATTCCTTTCGAGTCTTCAAGACATTTGTAGAGAAGCAGTCTAGCTGTTTTATTCGACAGATACATACAGATAATGGGGGGGAGTATGTGAATCAGGCTTTCAGATATTTTTGCACTAAGCATGGTTTGCAACATCAATTTACTATTCCCTACACCCCTCAGCAAAATGGTGTCACTAAACGCAAGAACGAAACTTTACGAGAGATGGCAAATTGTATGATTCAGTCCAGGTCCATGGATTTGTCTTTTTGGGCTGAGGCAGTCAATTGTGCCAACTATATTTAGAATCAAATGCCTCACAAGGCTATTTGACATATGACTCCTGAGGAGGCTTCATCTCATGACAAGCCTGATGTTTCCTTTTTCAGAGTATTTGGCAGTAAGGCATGGGCTTTTATTCCTGATGCTCATAGGCAAGCCATGGAGCGAAAGAGCCGACCACTCTTTTTTGTTGGCTACTATGAGGATGTTAAGGCGTACAAGTTGTTTGATCCTAATTCCAGAGAGGTCCTATTTCGACGGGATGTTCAGTTTGATGAGCGCCTTCCCACAGTGGATACCCTAACTGCAGTGTCTACTCCTCTGACTACTCTGACCACTGCACCCCTTTAGGATCTTTTTGAGGATGATTCTGATGATGGTGTTGATGCTCCACCATCCCTACCTCCACCCGCTCCACCTCAGATGCCTAAGTGGGCTCGCCTTACTGTTGAGGCGGCAGGTCCTATGGCCGGTGATCCTTCAGATACTCGTCGCACTCATTCTCATAATGTGGGTTCTAGTCTTTTGAGTCATGCTATTTCAGATGATCCTCATAAGTTTTCAGAGGTGACAGGTCACCTTGAGTGGGATTGTGTTATGGAGGAGGAGTATTCTTCTTTGATGAGGAATCATACTTGGGATCTCTGTCCTCTTCCTAAGGGCAGAAAGATGGTTAGGTGCCGCTGGTTGTATCAAACTAAGTATGCTGCTGATGGTTCCATTGATAAGTACAAAGCACATCTTGTTGCAAAGGGGTTTTCATAGGTTGAGGGTATTGATTACTTCGAGAAATTTGCCCCTGTTGCCAAGATGAATTCCATTCGCTTTGTACTCTCTCTTGTAGCTTCTCAGAGTTGGCCTATTTTTCAAATGGATGTGAAGAGTGCCTTCTTGCATGGGGATCTACAGGAGGAAATCTACATGGAGCAGCCTCAGGGATTTGTGCAGGATAGTTCTTTGGTTTGCAAACTTCGACGTTCATTGTATGGTCTCAAATAGGCCCCTCGGGCTTGGTATGAGAAGATGGATTCTTTCTTGCTCTCCATTGGGTTCTCCCGCAGTCATTCTGATCACACAGTGCATATTCAGCTTCTTGAGGGTGACATACTGATTCTTGTGCTATATGTTGATGATCTCCTCATCACGGGTAGCTCATCCTTTATGATTCAGCACATTCAAAGTGCCTTGATGGACCAGTTTGAGATGACAAATCTCGGTCTTTTGCACTATTTCCTTGGTCTTCAGGTGATTCAGTCTTTTGATAAGATCTCTCTCTACAAGCAAAAGTATGCTCTTGACATGCTTCTGTGCTTCAGCATGCTTGATTGCAAGCCCGCTCCCACTCTATTTCAGTCAGGGGTTGTTTTGATTACTGCTTGTCCCACTCCTTCAGTTGATTCTACACTTTATAGGTAGTTGGTTGGCAGTTTGTTGTACCTGACTCACACCCATCCTGATATTTCCTTTGTGGTTGGTCTTATCTCTCAATTCTCCCACGATCCTCATGAGAGTCATTGGCAAACTGCCAAACGTATTTTGAGGTACATTCAGGGCACTAGTTCTCATGGCATTCACTACACATCAGGGGAACCTCACATTGTTGGCTACACTGACTCAGATTGGGCTGGTGATGTCATTGATTGGAAGTCTACTTCTGGCTTTGTTTTCTATCTTGGCTTTGGTCCTATCACATGGTCTTGCAAGAAGCAGGCTGCTCATGCATTATCATCTACAGTGGCTGAGTACCGAGCTGCTGTGCTCTCTAGTCAGGAGATCTTATGGCTTCGATAGTTGATGATTGAGTTTGGGTTTCCTCCTAATAGTCCCACTGTTCTTTGGTGTGACAATCAGAGTTCTATTCATATTTCCCACAACCCAGTAGAGCATCAGCAGACAAAGCACATTGAGCTTCACATGCATTTCATCTACCAGTTGATTTAGGATGGTGTTCTCATTTTGGAGTACATTTCCACTTCCGAGCAGGTTGTAGACATCTTCACGAAACCTTTTGCATCGCCACGCTATCTTTAGTTTCCCTCTATACTTGGGGTGAAGGAAGTTGTCCTTGGGGGGTCTTTATGAGGCCTTCCTTCCTTCTTCTTCTTTCAACATGTTCTTTTATCTCTTTTTGGAGAGGAGTTTTTTCCCACTAGGTTTTCTCCTTTGTCTCCGTTTCATAGAGATTTCATTGTATTTGGGTACCTGATTAGGCCTTGTTGCCGGGACCCCTCTTTCATGCTTTCAGTAGTTGTTATAGGTTTTAACTTCTCCCTAAGTCTAGCTTAAAGAGGGGTGTTAGAGTAATTGGGTCTTTACTTGATTAATTAAACAATATTTGTTTAATTCTTTAAGTTCCCAATTATCTTTTTACACTTAAGCTAACATTAGGTGCATATTAATTAATTATTTTATTAATAATTATGTGCAAGCCTAGGGTTTTCCCTTTTTAGGGTTTATTGACCTATTAGAGGTTAATTTTTCTTTTCTTTGTATTATCTTTTCACAATACATTTTTGGTGAATTGGAGCTCTCATCTTTTGAGAATATTTTTCCTATGTTTTGTGTGTTCTTCAAATTATTGCTTCCTTGCTTCTCCTTGTAATAGGTTATTCGGCTTGTAGAAGATCTTCAGGCTACTATGGGGTTGTATTTCTCAACTCCAATAATATCCACATCGAAAAGTGTCCATAACTAGGGGCAACATTCATCTCGCTTTAGCATTCAGACAACAAACAAGGATTGCAACATACTAGGGAAACCATTGTCAAAACTGCTCATCGGACTAGAAAATAGGAACATTATCCAACTACAACTTCAATGCACACACAATGGATGATTTATTATGAATTGTGATTTGTTTACATTTGGCATTAATTTTTGACTATTTGTATCTTGATTTCTGAATCATTAGATCTCCTCAGCTACTCAAGGATGCACTGAGCTTGAAAAGCAATGAAGAAATCTGATATTTTCTTTTGGTTTTCTGTCTATGAGGTGATCATTCGTATGGTGTAAATTTGTCTCAAGATATGATTGGAAACATATCATTGAAGATATTTTCTATTTTGCACATAAAAATGGTTAACTCTTGTCTGTTTTATGTAAGCAACACTCAGGTCATCTTGGTTCAATTATACCTCGATGCTTGTATCATCTTGCAATATCAAAAATCCATGTAAGTTATACTCAGGTCATTATGGTTCAATTATACCATGATGCTTGTATTAAATTTCAACTTATCAAAATCTCAATGATGACAAAAAGAGCACAAACAAGTGACTAACAGGAATGACAATGACAAGATTACAATGATCATTTAGTGGAATTTCATACTCATTTGCATTCATTTAGCTGCATTTATACATCTCATATCATCATCAATATCATTTATATCTCATTTTCAAGAAACATCTCACATCATACTTGGTGTCATTCCTGAAGCCAGACTTGATCCCAATCTTATCAATTCTATCCATCCATTTCATCTGATCCATTCTATCATGTCTTATACAGGATGTATCTTTCTTGAAACGAGACGTTTTGATCAAATCTTATACAGGATATATCGTTCTTGAAACCGGACATTTTGATCATCTTTGTCTTATACAGGAGGTGTCATTCCTGAAACCAAACTTGATCCCAATCTTATCAATTATATCAATACATTTCATTTGATCCATTATATCATGTCTTATACAAGGTGTATCTTTCCTAAAATTGGACATTTTGATCAAGTCTTATACAGGATATAGCATTCATGAAACCAGACATTTTGATCATCTTTGTCTTATACAGGAGGTGTCATTCCTGAAACCAGACTTGATCCCAATCTTATCAATTCTATCAATCCATTTCATCTGATCCATTCCATCATGTCTTATACAGGATGTATCTTTCCTGAAACTAGATGTTTTGATCAAGTCTTATACAAGATATATCATTCCTAAAACCAGACATTTTGATCATCTTTGTCTTATACAGGAGGTGTCATTCCTGAAACCAAACTTGATCTCATTCTTAATCCCAATCTGATCAATCTTATCAATCCAATCAATCTAATCGATCTTATCAAACCCATGCATGTCATCAACTATCTAGTCTTCTATCTTTCAAATAATATTCTTCTTCTTTCGAGAGATCATTCATGCATTTAGTGCACGGATGATCTCTCGAGGGGGCATTATCATATCGAATCTTGACATCAATTTCATATCAGTCTCATATCAACTTTTCATATCAAATCAATTCTTCATATATGGGGCATCATATCAAAAATTTTGACAATAACATTATCATATCGAATCTCGACATCAATTTCATATCAGTCTCATATCAACTTTTCATATCAAATCAATTCTTCATATCTGGGGCATCATATTGACAATTTTGACGACAACATTATCATATCGAATCTGCATATCAGTCTCATATCAGCTTCATATCGACAAAATCACATCAGTGCTTCATATCGAAATCAAATTTTCATATCTAGATAATCATATCGACAACTCTGGTGACAACATCATATCGAAAAAGTTTGGTGGCATATCCAACTATTTTCTTTGAATCAACATGTGCACACATGTCACTTCAAAGAGGGGCAAAATGTAGACGTATAAATCTAACCACTTTCTTATATAAATATTTAATATTTATTTTAATCCCATTCCTCCTATTAATTAAATCCTATTTAATTAATTTCTTCATTTTCATTTATTTGATTAAATAAATTAGTCAATTTATCTAATTAAATTCACCTAAACTTTGTTAGAGTATTCAAATATTTACTTAATTAATTAAACAATATTTGTTTAATTATTTAAGTTCCCTTTATCTCTTTTACACTTAAGCTAACTTTAGGTGCATAATAATTAATTCCTTTATTAATTATTATGTGCAAGCCTAGGTTTTCCTTTTTAGGGTTTCTTGACCTATTAGAGGTTGGATTCTTTTCCTTTGTATTATTCTATTATCACATTACACATTTTATGAGTATTGAGCTCTCATTTTTTTGAGCATATTTTTTGTGTATTGTTTTTTTGTTATTTGCTTCCTTGCTTCTCCTTGTAACAAGTTATTCAACTTGCAGAGATCTTTAGGCTCCTGTGGTGTTGTATTTCTCAACTCTCACATGGTATCAGAGCTTCAGATCTACAACTATTTGCTCTTGTTTTGAGAAATTTTGAATTGGAAGTAGATCTAGGGTTTCAAGAATTTTTTTTTATGTACTGAGGGATAGGATTTTTTTTGAGCACTTTGGGCCTAAATGGACCTCACCATCGTGCGCAGAAGGCCCAAAAACCCCTAGAGTCATATAAAACTTGACCAGTTTTTACTCCTGAGCCTCTGGGAGTATTTTTTCTCTGGTACCAGGTCGCACGGCCTTGGCATGCAGTTCGAGAAAAATTTTCAAAAAAAAATAATTTTTTCCTTTTTATGACATGCAGGGCGAATTTTTTATTTTTTGAAAAAAAAAATTAAAAAATAAAAAATCACAAAGTTATTGAAAAAGGCAAAAAAAGGGTTTTGAAAAATAAAAAATTTTGTTGGGGGGTTTCCCCATGGTACGCAAGGTATCGTGGGGCCCTCTGACCTGCTGTTGGTCTGGTGCCGGCAGCGGTTCTGACATCGCTGGCCCCCGCCGACACCGCCTTCCCGACCCTCGTCAGCCCTCGGCCCCCACCGACACTGCCTTCCCAGCCCTGTTGCTGCAACTCCCCTCTGGACCCTGCTGCACTGGGCCGCCCACTAGAAACCCTGCACAGGTCCGGTCCCCGCTGCACTGCATCGCTCCCCAAAAACCCTGCGCAAGTCCAGCCCCCGCTGCACTGCGTCACCCGCCGAAAACCCTGCGCAGGCCTAGCTGCTGCTACGCTGCCCCACCCGACCGCCTCCTCACTGCCCGCGACCACCTCTCCTCCAGCCGCCGCCCACCTGCCGGCCACTGCAGCGCAATCCACCAGCCACCACTGCGCCACCTGCCCGCCATCAGCGCACCGTCCACGGGCCACCTCCTCCCGGCCCTGCCCCTGTTGCACCTCCCTCTTGCCTCTTTTAGGAGGGATTGTTTTTTTGCCATAACTTGGGCAAACAGAGCCATTTTTTTGAAAACGAATAGGCATCGGAAAGCTGGTTCCAAGCCAGAGTTTGTGGTGTTGGAATTTTTTTCCAATTTTTCTGTTTGACTATTGATTTTTCTAGTCAAAGTGGGGTCTCATTTTTGCACTTCGAGAGCCATAGAATGAGCATCCGAACTCCATTTTTTGAAAACTTTATATCGTTGGAAATATTGTCCTGTGTACTTTCTAGCCATATGAGTTTTCTTTCCAAATTCTTCTCTGGGAATATTTTCTTCAGTTTTTTGCTTTTCAGCACTCTGTGGATAACTTGGTTGTTTCAGGTCCTGGGATCTCTTCTTTGAGCAGGATGTCTCGGTTTTGGCTCTTCTTATTTTTTCCAATCTTCTTATCATTGTAGCTTTTTTATGAAAATTCACTAAGATAAAGTGCCATCATGCATTGTTTACTTGGGATCTTGCACATCTTGTGCCTTATTGTACATGCACTACTTATAAAGTGCCATGAGGGGGTTGATGTTTTCCTTGTTTTCCATCCACCTTTTTCAAGTGAGTGTTCCTTCCACGACATTCACTTCATACTATGTGTCAAGTGAGTGTTCCTTCTACAAAACTTTGTACTTTCTCTGTGCCTTCGATGTTCCTGGTTCTTCGTCGTGCATTTCTTGTTGGCCGTTCTTTTTAGTGTACCTGTCCCTCTCCCTCTTTAGCATTATGGGGAGGTTTGTCCTGTTGCTTCTAATGCTTCTTTGGTTCGATTGATCAGCTCTTCAGACTTTGGTTTCTCATGCCATCTATATCTTCAAGTTCAGTTGTTTGCCTTTGTTTGCCTTCTGATTCAAGTAGTGTCATTTGAGGGCACTCATGCAGATTACAGTCTTCTCTAACTAGTCATGTTCTATTTCAGTGGAGGTTCTTTAGATCAATAGTTATTATTCAACAATGTTTGCAGGTTCTTCATGCTTCAATGATTCTTCTGATCTTCTCTTGTTCCTACCTTTTTGGAACATTCTTGTTTGAAGGCTTTTTCAGTCCTTCTCTTGCTTTTCCATCTCTGTTTGGAGTAGATTTTTTTTCCCACGTGGTTTTCTCTATTTCTCCGATTCATAGATATTTGGTTGTATTTGGGTACCTGATCAGGCCTTGTTGTTGAGACCCATCTTTCTTGCTTTCAGTAGCTATTCTAGGTTTTAGCTTCTCCCTAATTCTAACTTAAGGGGTGGTGTTAGAGTATTCGGGTATTTACTTGATTAATTAAACAATATTTATTTAATTATTTAAGTTCCCTTTATCTCTTTTACACTTAAGCTAACTTTAGGTGCATAATAATTAATTCTTTTATTAATTATTATGTGCAAGCCTAGGTTTTATTTTTTAGGGTTTCTTGACCTATTAGAGGTTGGATTCTTTTCCTTTGTATTATTCCATTATCACATTACAGATTTTGTGAATATTGAGCTCTCATCTTTTTTAGCATATTTTCTGTGTATTGCTTTTTTGTTATTTGTCTCCTTGCTTCTCCTTGTAACAGGTTATTCAACTTGCAGAGATCTTTAGGCTCCTGTGGTGTTCTATTTCTCAACTCTCACAAACTTTTTCTAGCATTTAATTAAATAAATCACTTTATTTAATTAATTCCCCTTGTAGATAGGAATCTGGAAATCATCAAAGCAATAGAAAATACTAGCCTAGCTCAATCACGAAAACTAAATTGCAATGACAAATCCTAAAAACATTCAATAGAGATATGGAAATAAAACATTCAATTCAAACGCAAACCATCCAAAATGCGAATGTCTCCTCCATGATTCTCCCTTGTCCTTCTTTCTCTTTCAAATTGCTTTGTTTTGTGGATCTCACCTTCAAGTGCATAAGCATAATGTGAAAGCAAGATTGACAAGACGATAGTGCAAGAGTACTAGAAGCGTGATTGATTCGGGGATCAGATCGATTTGAAAATGTAATTAATTCGGATAATGTGATTGAAGAAATTCATCCAATTTATAGACAAATTGGAGAAAAGAAACGATTAGCATGAAAGTGATTCGAATGGAAATTCAAATCAAGAATAGCAAAATTATGACAAGTGTATGACAAATTGCAATGCAAGGAGTTATGACAATTTATGAAAAATTGCTATGCAAGAATTATGACAAGAATTTGAAATAGAAATAGACATTTAGGAATTTAGGAGAAATTAGAAAATTAGGTTAGAAATGATGACTTGGAAATTAGGAAATTGATGAAAATTAGGTAAATTAATTAATAATTTTTCATTCATTAATTAATTTACAAAAAGAGGAGGAATTAATTAGCCAATTAAATAAATATTTAATTGTGACAAGAAGAATTAAGATAAATAAATAAATTATTTAACCTAAAGGGAAAATGACAAACAAGATTAAATGAATAAATCATAAAACTCTAGAAGATGAATTAGAAATACAAGGACGACAATTAGGTCTTGACAAAAGATAATTGATGTAGGGTCAATGTGATCATGATTCTGACTTGATAAATGATTTGATTGATAAACAATTGAGATTGATTGACAAATTGACCAACATTGATAAAGAGACCAAATTGATAGGCGCCGATTGACATGATTGAAGAGGACAAGGATCGATTACGAATCGATCGTAAAATGATGAGATTGACAAGTTGATAAGAGATTGACAAGATCGACCAAAATCATGATTAAAGATTGCTATCGACAAGACCTAATTCAAAAGCGAGAAAAAATGAGGAATGCAGAAGAAGGACTCGATGCTCGCAAATGATAAAGACCAAGTGCGCAACATAGAAGAAATGTTAATGTGATGCAAAAATACCTAAAATAAGGCAATGCGCCAATGTTAAAGTATGACTCCACAAGCGTTGACCATTTTTAGATGTCTACACCCCTTTCTTCCTTTTAATTAAAGTTACTTTTAATTAAATCCCCCCACTTGTATTTATGCAAGTTGCATCTATTTTGGTTGAAATAAAATATTTTATTTTATTTAAATTTTTTTTCCCTCATCTACTTGCATTTTCTTACATCTCCCACTTACCTTTGATACCCCTTCTAGATTCTTCTAATCACTTCCAATCATGCCTAATTCATCTCCTAATCATTTTCATATTCCTAAGTAAAAGGAAGTTACTTCTCAAAAACCTCCAAAGTCTTCAATAACCATTAAAGGCTTTATGTCTTCAAATGGTTAACCTCTAAAGTCTTACAAACCATTAAAGGTTCTTACATAACCATTTATGGTTAACTCAACCTTTGACCTTTGGTTAAAGACTTTCCTCTAGCTTAATCATCATTTTGACTCAAGGGTCTAATCAAGCACTTATGGCTTTGACCATAGTTATCCATTTAACCCTTGTACAAGAGTTTACCCCTTGGGTAAAAGTTTTATCCAATGTATAACCCTAACCTAACCTTACCCCTTACCTCCTAAGGTAACCTTCATGTATTCGCATGAATTTAATGCCTCTTGCATCTCCTCTCAAGCAACCTCTTGTTGACAATTGTCACCAATTCATTGGTGAAAATTGTAAACATGGATTGATTAACTTTCAATCCTGGCCCTTGTTAATATTATTCAATCTTAACCATCCATTTCCCTATTTTCCCTATAAATAGAGCTCTCATTCTTCATTTTTTATATAACCAAGTTTTTATGCATCTACATTATAGCCTAATTTACTAAGCATTTTAGCCTCTCTTTGTTAAAACATCATCATAGCATTTAGAAACATTTTTCATATCATAGAATATTCATGCTAGGCTAGTATATCATGTTAGGATAATTTGTTAATATTTTATCATATCACTATCTTCATCTTAACTTAATCATCATAATTTTAACACATCATATAGATCTTAGAATGTATTCATGCATGTAGATCACAATATTACTTGTTCTTGGAGTTGTCATTTGCTCAATGATCTGAGAGAAAAATAATGGCTTTAGGGATCCTGTGAGATAGAGAACAATGGGACACCCCTTGGGAAGTTAAACTAGTTCAATTAGTTTATATACTTGCACCAAGAGTCTCATTGGTATGTGGGTCTTTTGATCTAAATGCATTCATTTTGATCACCGCATTTTCCTGTGTACACATAGTAATATTTTCTCACCCAATTATTCAAAAAATTAATTTATATACCATTTTAATTGTACCAATGGATATGGAATTTCTTCAAAGTAATATTGCAACAAGTGCATTAGTTTTTGGGAATCAATAAAAAGAGCATAAATTTGACCTTTCTTATATCTTTTATTTAAACTCATCATATGATAACTTTGTTGCATAAATTTAGTGATATGTATGGATCTAGCCCACCATAGCGTCGATTTTCTTCATTGTTGTTTCAAATGATTAAATGCAAGTGTTGCATGGTGGAGTTTTTTATGAATATCTTCTACATTAAAACTAATTATATAGCGTAAATTTTATTTTGTTCTGAATACCTAGTAATTTCTCTTCTCTTTATATAAGATTTGTTGAAAGTTTTAAAAGAGATTCAAGTGATTTGGGATTCTCTTTAGGAATTTCTACCTCTAAATTAGGTTAAATGAATTAAGGTTTAAAGGAGGCAATAATTTTTTTTGAGATAAATGAAGTCTATAATATTGAATTTTATAAAATCCAATCAAATATTTGATTAGAAAAAATAAGAAAGCCTTGATCACTTATCTATCTTGTACACACACTATTGGAAGAAAAAAAAGTTGGAAGAGGATTTGGAAATTTAGTTAAATATGCAAGGGCTGCTCATGTTTTGATGGCTTTGTAGCAGCTAGGTCATAGTTGTTGGTTATCTAAAATGTTTTGTGGTCACTATTTCTTTCTTTATAAATCATAACGGCTTGGAATTTATCAAGCCATAATGTGTGCAAGTTATGTGCAATGTGATAACCTTTTGTTCAAAATAACCGATTATCCATTTTTTTGTCTCTCAATTTGAAGAAACATTCACTCTACTACCCATAAGTGATCTTAATACTCTCAAACACCTTCAACATCTTCTCATGGATGTGTTGCTCTTGGTTGTATGATTTCTAACAAATTTCCCATTTAAAACTAGTTATTTCTTCTATTCATACTTAATAGCTTGTTGATAAAGAGTGAAAGAAACACCATGCTCTTACTTGTTGAATGTCTATTTGTAAACTAGTTATTTCTTCTATTCATACTTAATAGCTTGTTGATAAAGAGTGAAAGAAACACCATGCTCTTACTTGTTGAATGTCTATTTGTAAACTAGTTATTTCTTCTATTCATACTTAATAGCTTGTTGATAAAGAAACACCATGCTCTTACTTGGTGAAAGAAACACCATGCTCTTACTTGTTGAATGTCTATTTGTAAACTAGTTATTTCTTCTATTCATACTTAATAGCTTGTTGATAAAGAGTGAAAGAAACGCCATGCTCTTACTTGTTGAATGTCTATTTGTAGCACTATCAACCACTAAAATATTAAATAAACCTGATAAACATGATCACCCTCCTACCAATTATATTATTGCCGCTTAATAATTTTATTTCATTTTATTGGTATTCAAACTCAACCCTCTTTAACGTCGATTATTTGCCTGATCTCTGTAGTGGGGGTGGGGTAACCATCTACTTCAAATCAAATTCAGAAAACCAATTCTAAGAAGCCTGCCAAACAACATTTCACTATCTAGTGGTGCATGCCACCTAGAGATGCAATTAATCTAAGTATGAAAACAAAAAAGACAGACGCAACTTTCTGTCAGCAGGGACGTGTGATTAAAACCAGCTGTCGTTGTCCGGCTAAATGAAACAAAACTTTTTTAACTTCTTTTTAAAGCCTGGATTCTGCACATTAGTTAATTATTGATACCACAAGCCAAAAGTAAAAGATATCAACAATTTCACGTAAAAGATTGACGTTTAGAATTAAAAGAGAAGAGTGACCGGTGAAGATTGACTGGTAGAATACAGTCCCTCCCTAGTGGCGTTTCGCTGGCGACCATTAGAAGAACAAAGCCATTTCATTTCCGGATTTATGATGAGATGTGAGGTTAATGATACAGACTAATTTCCATATAAAATGGTACCCTAAATAATTTTAGATATGGCTTCCATGTTTCATCATGTCTGTATGTGCATGCCATGCTATACGCATTGATCACTTCATCGCTTGTCCTTAAACAAGCCAAAAAGCTTTCTGATCAGCTGTAGGTAGGGACCAATTCTATGCCCACTGCAATAGATACCTTATATATTTCGATTGAGTCAGTCCCATGTATCTCGAGTGTTGGTAGGTGAATGAATTTGTTTATTCAGCCGGCCCTATCTTTTATAGCTATTATAGAGGGGTGATGGGTTATAGTATTGTTTTTTATAAGAAAGGGTAAACATTTTTTATTTGATCAATCTATTTATGTGGTAAGTAGAGTATAGGATACTTTTTTATAGTTATTATAGAGGGATGTTTGATGATAGTATTGTTTTTTTCTTAAAGAAGGGTTAATCATTTTTGATGCAGAGCTATGAACTGGTTAAGTACATATGAGAGACCTCATCCTCATTTAAACATTCAACAATACCATCCTCAAAATTGATCTCAATTAATAATTACCTTCAAAACCAAATAATTAAATATTATTTTTAAATAACTAAATTATATAAATACCAATATCTCTATTTGTATATAAATAATTATACCTTTATAACAGTAAACTAAAAATTTATCCTCTACTCAACTGAATTAAGAATACAAACTGAAAAAACTATTTACTTTAAATTAAACTTTATAACCATAATCATTCTCTGTCTCTAAGCTCTCTGACAGACTTGACCTAAAAACTCTCTAATTTAGTAATAGACTTCTTAAACTTTAAAACGCCAGCATCATTTCAGGAAACGTTTGATGCTTTTATTCATAATGGTTTCACATACATGTATGATACTCACTCATACAGAAGAAGCAATCACTCTAAAAATAAAATACATCATCGCCCTTGCCCTGGTACAATGACACCATATCTCTGTGTTACCCAACTTTAGCGATTGACCAAATAAAACATATATCATTATTTAATAGTTAAAGTTGAGGCTGATAAATCTGCGGCTACACGGGCTGTGGCCTTGATTGTACTCCCTCCTTCCATGGCTGCCATCTTAGCCTGGTCCTTCAATTCCTTCATTTTCTCCCTCGCCTTTCTTCCCTCTTCTCCTTCCATCAATTCCCTCACCGATCTCTCCACTTGTTCTCTCCTCACAAATCCCTTGTTATCCATCTTCAAATCTATGGCTACGTTAAACTGCTTCACCAGTGTAACTTTGTTCATCCCCTGTTCGGCAGCAAAGAGGCCAAGCGATCATTGGGACTCCATGACAGACGCTCTCCAGCGTAGAATTCCACCCACAATGAGAAAGGAAGCCTCCGGTAGAAGGATGAGAAAGAACAGGTACTTGAGGGGCCCAATTAAGAACAAGAAGCCCACGGTCCCAGGTTCGACTCTTAAAACCCTCGGGTAAAAGTTGGGAAATGTCAGTTTCAAGAGAAGAAGAGTCCCCAGATTTGTACCCGCGCAGCACCCACAGGAATCGGTGGCTGCTGGTTTCGAGTCCAATTGCTAGATCTGTAATTTGCTCCCTCGAAAAAACGCCTAAGCTATCGAAGGAGGCAGGTGTTCGGATGTGAAGCCCAACAGTCACATGACTGTCTACCTTCCCCAGACTCTTCATTTCATATCTAAATATGATTATATAATGGCTGTGTGCAGCCCATGTAAGTTGAGTTGATTAATGAAGTGATTCCCTGCTTTGAGTGTGGATGTAGGTAAATTTGCCGAACCACGATAAATCGTGTGATGTCTTTTCTTATTGCTTTATTCTATTTCTGTTATTGTATTTTTCTCTACTCATTCTAATCTTTACAATTGGTATCAGAACCATGTTGGCTTGAGCAGAGATGGAGGAAAAAGGAGAAGGTAAGGTAAAACTTATAACTTCTATGGTCCATGTAAAACTATGCTTCAAGCGCCGCGTGCATTGGTGGGATGGCTGGAAGAAAGAGGGGGACTCAGTTGAAGAGGAGAATCCAGAGAAAGGAAAGGATGTTGGGATTCTTATTTGCTCTCCCCTTGAGCTAGCCTTGGCACTTATTGGCCAAATTGTTAATGGTCGGGAAGTTATTGGCATTCGTGTGGTGAAGGTTGAACGCCATGATAGTCCCTGTATAGACGCTGGAATTTTTGAGCAGAAAGATGCTGGAAAAGAGGTTGTTGTTGAAGAGGATGAATTCAAGAGATTGCGCAATGAAGAGTGTATGTCATCGGAGACCTAAGTTGATTCTGCTGTTGATTCTCGGGATGAGGAGGATGCAGATTGGAGTGTGGTAGCAGAGCAAGGAGGCCTGGGAGAAATTTTGGCTTTGGAAAGCTCTGCAGATGGAATGGCCTTGGAGAAGATGACGAGGCACTCCCATGACAATGTAAGACTCTTCCAGATTAGTACCGTGGATGCTTTGTGTTCGCTCACAATTTGCCAAGAAAATAGTCTGACAGTTCAATCTATTGCCCAGTCTGGGGACGAGGAGGCCACACAAGACGATAGCTCTGAAAAAGAGCCTATCGGTGTTTCTACTCGGGATGCAAAGAATGTGAGGCGTTGCGAGGATTCTGAATTTGAACCGTTGGAAGAAAATATGGTGACAAACTGCTTTAGCAGAATGATGTCAAGGGGAACTCTTATGCTGGCGGAATTCAGTGCTGTGGGAGGAAATGTCAGTTCCTCCTTTGTAGGGAGAATGTGGTCTCTATTGTTCGTAGAATCACCATGTTTTCCACATTTTCAGGGCCAATGGAATCACCTTCCTCTATGTGGCCATCAACACCTTTGGCAGACGAGTCCCACGCCCTCCCCTGCTGATATGAAGGATGTGTTGAACAAAGCAAATCTGCAGGTACCTAAGAGCAGTGCTCATGAGGAGGGGCGGTAGACTAACCCGAGCACACAAATGTGTGGGGTCTGCACACGCTACCTTGATACGCACTCCCCTCATGACCTCCATACTCATCCTCACGTCTCACATGAACATCGTGTCCACATTGCCCCTCCCGATGCAATCTTTCCTCTCTCGTCAGAACAAGGGATAACGTTTAATGTTTTCAACAATGGCTAGGCAAAATACATGGCTCCTCCCATCACAAGGGAAAAGGCTTCCATATTGGTAGCAAAGATAGCTTCCCACAAAGGGGGTAAGAGAGATTTCAAGCCCTGAAGATGACGGCAATAGTTTTTCCTTCCATTCCAAGGTTGAAGATCGTGGTCTGGGTCAACACATATTTTCTGAGAGAAACTTTGAGGCTAGGTGCAAGGCAAATGAACATAAATGTTTTGATTTTAAGAAGGATGCAAAGGAGATGGATCATTTTGGTTTGGATAAATTCCTAATGGAGGTGAAGAAAGCGATTAAAGTAGCATATGATGGTTTTATTGCCACAGATAGAGATGGATGTGGGATTACAGATGTGGAAGGTCTGTTACAAAGTATTTACAATGTGTATGAAGTTTTTGTGGTGAATCAAGAATGCCTCACTCAACAGAAGGAGAAGATAGAGAAAGATGACCGATTTTTCAATTTTCTATTACGGAGGAGCATCGATGATCTTAAGGATTCATTTCAGGATGAAGGGTTCATTTTAGAACCAATTAATGATCTTTTCAATGGTTTGGATATATTAGCTGTAGGAGTTCATTGTAATGTCATTCAATCTAACATGCTTTGGAGAAGATTAATCCGAAGTGTATGCGAGCAGTAGATCGCAAAGCTAAAATCTAGCAGTCTGGTTGTAATGTGAGTTTCGAAATGGAAGCAGGGTGTCACTGTGCATAGTTGTGCCAGTTGGCCTTCACGGGGGAGATTGTTGGGATGTGAAGCCCAACAATCACATGATTGTCTACCTTCCCCAGACTCTTCATTTCATATCTAAATATGATTATATAATGGTTGTGTGCAGCCCATATAAGTTGAGTTGATTAATGAAGTGATTCCCTACTTTGAGTGTGGATGTAGGCAAATTTACCGAACCACGATAAATCGTATGATGTCTTTTCTTATTGCTTTATTCTATTTCTGTTATTGTATTTTTCTCTACTCATTCTAATTTTTACAGCAGGCTGCTCATCCAACCATTTGAGGCAGGTGAAGTCTTGAGGAGTATCAGATTCTGTGAGCTGCAACAAGGGGCCTATTGGATACAGGGGAGGCGTTGCGGGGGTGCAGAGGGCTTTGATGGCTTCCTCCTCCAGCTCAGCAAAGGTGTTAATGAGAAACCCTGATGCTTCCTTCAAGCGGGTGGAATGGTGAACAAACCATTTAAAGGCGGAATTCGACCTGTCTTGAATGTGACTGGGCAGATCTCTGGCAGGAATCGGTGAGAGCCCCGGTACCTCCACTTCAAAATCGGCGTCTTTAAACGACACCTCAATGTTTGAGACAGAGTGTTGGGAGATGCATCATAAAACAAAGAACAGAAGCCGAGAACGAAATGAATAAATAAGTTGGCAAGTTCAGCTTGGCGCCAACGTCCAAGAGGTCAGTACAGAACGTATCTGTGACAAAGGCGGAGATGGGCGAAGACGAAAGCAAGGATCGCAGAGCATCTTCAATATGTGGCTTCGCTTTTAGCACGAACTTTGATACACGAGTAACCATGTTCAAGTCTTCCAGCTCGCCTTCATCGACGGTGATGTCAGCAATCTCTATAAAGCGGATATCCAGAGCAGAGGAGGCCAATCGTTCAAGCAGCGCGGGTTGCTGAGAAGTCCACATCTACTTGCTGATGATTAGGGTTACGGAGAAGCCATGAAGAGTGCACAGCCGCTTTACAAACTGAACTGATGGAATCAAATGGCCCATTGCTCCGCTCAGTGGGAAGATGGCGACATGAGGGTTTCCCATCAATGGCGGCATCAATTACAGAAGCTGAAACTGCAAATTTCGAGCAGAAATAAGAGATTTCACCCAAATTAGTAAGGCAAGTTGCGTATGGCTAAAGGGAGACAATGTTCTTCACAGCAACAGCTGAGCCAGAATTAATCTCAATCACGATAATTGGTGTTCTTGGTTGGAGGAAGTCACTGTGCTTTTAGTGAGGCCAGTCAGGATAGATAATTTAGAGACTAACCCCCTGTCCCCATGCGGCAGCTTAAGTGCATTATCTGCTTAAATTTAAGCAACTGATGTGTCCCCATGCAAATTTTTATTTAGGGAAATTGGATAAATTGGAATCTCTCCCTATTTTAGTGGAGTAGCTACTGCTTAGAAATTAAAAATAAGCTTTCAAAAAAAGGGGGGGCTGAAAATAAGCAACAACTGCTTATTGAGAAAAATGATATGTGGCTCCACAATTTTTTTTCCCTCTTTTTATGTTTCCATTTTTTTCTTTAAAATTTAGGTGAAAATTTATTATTATTAAAGATTATATTAAAAATACAATTTAAAATAACTGCTTGTTTTTATAAGCAGTAAAATTCAACTTTCATGGGGCCACCAGCTCCACAAATTGCTGCTAAAAAATTTGAGCAGCAGCTGCTAGCCAAAATAAGCTAAGCAGCCGCATGGGGACCTGCCCTAACCCCATGTCCCCTTGCAGCTGCTTAAGTGCAATTTATGCTTAAAATTAAGCAGCTAGAGTGTTCCCATGCAAATTTTTAATTAAGAGGAAAGGATAAATTGGAATCTTTTCCTATTTAAGTGGAGCAGCAGCTGCTTAAGACTTAAAAATAAGCTTTGAAAAAAAGAGGGGGCTGGAAATAAGCAGCAACTGCTTATTGAGAAGATTGACATGTGGCTCTCCAAAACAATTTCCCTCTTTTGATTTTTTTCCAATTTTTTCTCCACAATTTATGTGACCAATTAGAATTAAATATTTCTTTTAATAATGCAATTTAAGATGACTGCTTATTTTATAAGCAGCATAATTTTACATTCATGGGGCCATCAGCTCCACATATTAATGCTAAAAAAATTGAGCAGCTACTGCTAGCCAAAATAAGCTAAGCAGCCGCATGGGGCCCTGCCCTAAGTTGCCGAATTGTAGAGGGGCTCAAAGAACCATAGAATTGTGGGGGGCGCTTTTCCGTTGATAAATCGTTCCCGCTGCTTGCCGCCCCATAGAATTGTAGTATTTTAAAAATAATTGTAATAAAATGAGAATTCATGATATATAATGTGTGTATATATAAAACCCAAAAGCTATATTGATTTAAGAGTAACATGTTATAATGAATATATACAATTTCTTCTTTAAATTGTATGATAAATAATTTAGTTCAAGATTTGTTGTGTTAGAAGTGTAAATGACGAAGAGCGAATAATGTTTGTGCAAAGGAACTAAATAAAACAGAGAACAAAAAGAATAAACTAGACAAAGGAATTTATAGAGTTTCACCATAATTGGCTACGTTCACTTTATAAGCTAGGGAATGATTTTATTAATCACTGTTTTGTACATCAAATCACAACAACAAAAGAAACCTCTAAGTTTACTTAGACACAATAGAAAAGGAAAAATACAAACAACCAAAAGTCTTGGAGGGAAAACCAATATGACCATTGGGCTTCACAATACCAGCAATCTCCCACTTGAAGTCCAATGACTGCTGCAACAAACATTGCCCTACTTTGAAGATATTGTCAGAGCTTGACAATGCTGAGAGAAGTCCTACATAAGTCAAACTTCTCTCTTTGTACCACCTTTGTCAATGCATCAACGGGGTTCTCCTTAGAATAAATTTTTGCAACTTTAACTTGCCTTCCTCTAGGACACTCCAAATGAAGTGGTGATGAATGTCAATATGCTTAGTTTGACTATGAAATGTAGTATTCTTACTCAAATAAATAGAACTGTTGCTATTACAAAACAAGGTGAAAGAACATTGTTTATGTCCTAACTCACTTAGCAATCGCTACAACCAAATCATCTCCTTTGCTCCTTTAGTGAGGGCCATATATGCCTCAATACTATAAAGTGTAACCTCTTGTTTCAATCTAGAGACCCAGCTGATTGTTGCAATCTAGAGACCCAACTGATCACCGCCCTGACAAGTGTAAGAGCATAAACTGTGGTGGATCTCCATTTGTTCAAATCTTTGGACAAATTGGAATCCACAAAACCTTGTGAATGTATGCCACTCCCTCCAAAATGCAAAGCATAATGTGAAGTACCTTTCAAATATCTCATGATCCACTTCACCGCATCCCAATGAGCTTTTCCTAAATTGCTCATAAATCTACTAACAACTCCCACTGCATGAGAAATATCAAGTCGAGTACAAATCATGGCATACATGAGATTGCGAACTATGAAAGAATATGGCATGCCTTTTATAAAGTCTTGATCTTTCTATGTCTTGGGACACATAGTAGAGGATAAATGAAAGTGATCAGCTAAAGGAGTACCAACAACCTTGGCATCCTTCATTCCAAACCTGTCCAAAAGCTTGTTAAATTACTCTGCATGTTGAGATAATCTATTTCTTTCTTTTATCTAGCTAGGATTATAGAAATTCCAAGTATTTTCTTCGCTGCTCCTATGTCTTTCATTGCAAAACGTTAAGCCAAGTTTTGCTTCAATTCACAAATTATTTGCATGTTAGTTCCGGTTACTAACATGTCATCAACATAAAGTAGCAATAACACAAATTCACCATTAACAAGCTTCTTGTAATAAACACATGGGTCAAATTTGTAGTGGATGTGATTATCAGCCATAAAGCTATCAAGTTTGTGTAGAACAAAACTAAATAAAATGGGAAGAGTCGAGAAAATTAGAGGAAGTGATGTTCGCAATGGAGGAGTGTTTATCCAATAGTAAGATTGAGCCCCTATACCTACTTCTTCACATTTATCAAAGAAAAAGGAAAATTAAGAAAGAGAATTAAAAATTCACATGAAATAATAATGGAGGCTAAGTATTTCTTTCAAAGTAAAGGTTCCATATAATGGTTTAAAAAGCCATTGCATTTAAACAAAACTTTAACATGGATAATTTTTCAAAGAATAAATGATATAAACTTGGAAACTTGACTTCACATGTGGTATTTCTTTCCTCTCTCATGCAAAGAATAATAGGTAGCAACAATAACCTTCATAATGAAACCATCAATTGAATCTATAAAATACTTTATCTATTTAAATAATTTCCCAATGCTTGCCATCAGAACGAGATCAAAAAGATTTAGTTTAATAACCTCTCAGAAATCCTTGAAGAATTCAATAGGAAACCCATTAGGACCTGGAGTTATTTTTTTCATATGAAAAACAACTTCCTCCAATTATAGCATCAATATGGGCCAAAGTAGGGTCTCATTCATCTCAAAAGAGACTAAAGAAGGGTTGTTTAGAATCAAATTCTCTCCTTCTCTAGAAAGGGGAGAGTCCTTTATAAAAACAATAGAGAAAAATTAAGAACCCTTGTGGGAGATCTCTCCCAAAGTAGAAAGTTGAATCCCATTTGAGGATTCTAGGGATGTAATAAGACTTCCACCTCTTCCAGCCTTAGTAGAGTTGTCAAAGAAAGAAGTATTTATGTCCCCTTCTTGCAACTAATCAATATGATATTTTTTCTTCCAAATTTTCCCCTCTTATAGATCCCACTCCAACTCCTTAGTAGCTTCTACCTCCTCTCAATTCAAGTCCACTATTAAACCATAATCTTTAATTTGGTGAGTGATAGAACCCAAACAGCGTTGGGAAGTCAACTTATTGGAATGAAAATTGCCAAAGTGGAACCAATTCCACTTTTTAAGTTTATATTTCATCAATAATATTTTATTCACAAAGGAGTACATGGTTATACCAGGGTCAAGCCTCTCTTTCAACCACCAATAATGCACTAATTCCTAAAGGGAAAGATCATGAAGCCACATAAGTTGGAATTTAAAAGAGGGGTATTTGGAAGACCTCAAATAAACAACCAAGAATTTAATTGACAAGTGATCAGAACCCTTAAAATTTAAGATCTCATAGCTAGTAGTCCACCTATCCACTAACCAAAAATAGGAGACAAGGAATGTGTCAAGTCTCTTTGAAATAAGATTTTACCGACTCCTTTTTCGCTTCCAAGTGAAGATGCCATTATTCAGCTTCACATCAATAAAGTTTAAAAGCTCAATGTTATCCCTCAAGAGACTAGTAGAAGGATAAATTTTCACCCAAGCTTGAGACCACATTGAAATTACTTGCCAAGATCTAGGCAATAAAAGAAGCAAGAGAATAGGCACAAGTAACATGAGACCATACCTAAGATTTACCAAGAAAATCAATAGGAGCATAAACATTAGTGAAAAGATAGGTTTCACTAGAACCCAAACTTGTAGCAACCAAAGAAATAGAAGAGAAATTTGTAATCCACCAAAGTGGGACCAACTTCTTGTGGTCCTATAAACAAGCCACAACTCCAAAACTACCTTAGGCTTCTACACACTAAAACAAAGCATAGTCCAAATTCTAGGAGCTCTATCCAACTTATACTCCACTATCAACTTAGTTTTCTAAATAAAAAGAACATCAAGAAAATGGATACTAAAATATCCTTTTGTCTAGGGATGCTATTCATAACCCTCACATCTCATGAAATAAAAATCATTTATGCAATTGGGAAAAGTGGGCATTAATGGTCTCCACTAAGCTAGATTCCATCGATGTCTCACCAATTAGTTTCACCTTCTCTTCATCCTTCTTGCATTCCATCTTGGAAGGTTTCTCTATAGGTTCCTTTCTAAGTGGATTTTGTTGCAAACTCAGAACATGCAAAACCCCACTACATTTCCCAAAATCAAAAACCTCCATCACCTAGGGAGGAGTTGGATCAACCAAAGCTCCAACATCATTTAAAACTATATCCCCAATAAGATCAAATATATTAGGAACCTTGAATAATAATTTGTATCCATCTAAGTATCCTCCACATCTACCTAAGAGAGGTGTTGATAAAACATTTCTCTATCTTTAGACATGGGGTCTCCAAAGGACTCAACACTAGAGGGCAACTAAACTATAACTCCCTTAATCTGGACCATGTCCTCCAAATCATCAAATTGGTTAAAATTTCCATCCATTTTCTTATCCTTAAGAGTTATCTTATGTCCTCTCCCCTTATTGAAAGACTTAATAGGAATAGATCCCTCTTTATCTGCAACCATATCAGACAAGGGAGCCTTCCCTTTATCCAACTTAGAAGTAGAATTAGAGGAAGTATGAGATGTAGTAGTTGCATGATTGAACTAAGGGAATTTCCTTTGAAAATGTCCATACTCATGACAAATTTGACACCTAAAGCATATGGTGAATCGAGTTGCTAGATCTAAGAAGAGGCTCCAAGACAATTTTTTATAGAATCTGATAATGGGTTATTTAAATCAATTTCACCATAGATTTAGGAAAAATAAATTACCTTTTTGTCTAGAGTTTGTAGTTCAAATTTGACCATCTTTCCAAGTAGAAAAATAATCATATGCAAGATATCATGTCTCTAGAACTCAAGTGGGAGGCATGGAAGGTGAAGCCAAACCAGAACCCTTGAAGGGGGCTCCTCAATAGAATTCAAACCCACAAACTATTGTTTGATGAAGAGACCAACTTGGTTATATAATTATGAACTCCCCTCAAAACCCCTTTTCCTATCAACCATGCAATAAAAAAATTCCAAAGATTAATTATTATTTGCCAACATTATTTCATGTCCCCCTTGAGGTTCCAAGTCTACCAAGCCCACGATTTCAAGACCAAAATAGACATGTTAAGCCCCGTGAATTTGCATATTAGAGAACGATCACTCATTTATGTGACATCTATTATGACCAGCTTTGGTTGAATCACCAAAAATGGACAATCATTACTTCTCTCCAAATAGTCATTCACTTTCTTCAATTTTGGATAACCACTCATTAAGGAAGAATTCTCCTCATATGTCACCTTGTTCAAATGATCTATACAATTTTGATGTAAAGATGAAGATGAATCTTCCTTTCCCAAGACTCCAGAAATCATCAAACTTGATGGTATACCATCCCCTCCATGAAAAAAATTCCCAAAAGAAGAAAAAAATAAAAAGAACAATAAAAGAGGGAACACACCCAGCCGGAATCCCAAGATGAGAGCCTACACCAGTTGGTACACTCCCACCACCTCAAGGAATAGAGAGAGAGCACAAAAATATGAGTAGCCACAAAAAAACATCTCCAACTACCAAAACACCTCCCACAAAACCAAAAAAATAGGCTCGAAATCCCCTTGCACATTGTCTCACCCTTTAGCATGTCAAAAACTATGCTTGAATCTCTCAAATCCATTACCGAACTATGTAGAAATGAAGGAAAATTGTAGGCAAAACCCTACCTACACAACGTAAAGCAATTGCCAGCCATAGCTCCTCACAGCACCCAAAAAACTTTGATTTTTCAAGTACACTTATTTCTAAATGTATTTTTTATATTTAATAGCTAGCATAAATTATCATAATAGTTCCAACATCATAATTAATTAGTTTAAGATAACTATGGTTCTATATATTCATTTTATTAGATTAACTTAAACTAAACTAAAGGAGAGTTTATTTTCCTTTACATTTTGGTGACCTATCAAGATCCTACACGATCTTATCTTTCCTTTAGGATTTCTGCTTCTTATTTTAAAATCTAATATAATCATTATTTTTGTATATTTTAATATTCATCTAGAGGGTTTTCTCTCTTTATATGTAATTATCTTTCAATTGGGGTTTTCCATATATAATGAATTGTCATTTATCCCAAACTCCCAAAATGTATTTTCCAAGACTTTCATTATGGCACCAATTAGGATTTGTTCATTGACTCATTTAAATTTTTTGTTTTTAAGTTATAACTAGTTTATATCTCCCATATCATATAGCACATTTATCCGTAATATTATCATGATAAATTATTCTAATAATGAAGATATATCTTTTATGGAGGTTTTATTCTACTATGTGCTTATGTTTTCATTCCTTCATTGAGTTTTTTAGTTCTTATCATACTTAGTCGATACACTTATATCAAATAAGCTTCATGATATCTACCTAGAAAGGATTTATCATGTGTTGGTGATGATGTATAGTAATTATATTGTATACATAAAAAATGAAGCATATAAGAACAAATTAAACAAACTTAACTTATTTTACTTACAATATATGACACACTCAAATTAAAGCATAAAGGTTAGAAAAATATGGAAAAACAAAAAATAGATCTCACCAATACCAAACCTTTTTTTACTGACTCATAGTGGGTTTTCTTCAACATCTTGATGATATATGAGAACTCCTACAATTTTCAATATAATATTGAATTCCAATGAGCCTTAATAAATTGCTTATGTTGAGGCCAACTTAAAAAAAATTGGATGAGAGATAAAAATACTTCTCTATGATTACTAAATAAAAATATATATTAGAGATTCATAATTAAAGTGCTTCTATATGATCACAAAAAAATCATATTCTATATCATTAGTGATCACCATATTATTTATGACCACCTTGTATTTCTTGATCATGATGTAAGCTCCTAACACATATATAAAAATGAGTGCACTATTAAAGAGATGACATTATCTACATCGTATTGATCATGGTGTTCTTCAGAGCATAAACAATATTAGTTACATTATAAGTGGGAAGTCACATCAATAGAACTAGATAATCTCACTATGAGATCATCTAAAAAACCATGAAAGTGGAGCATATGTGTCCTATATTGTACAAGTGTCCTTGAGGTTAGAAATTACAAGGAGAGTTTGCACCTCCACAATCTTCTTAATGGCTAATGATACTATCATATGATGAGTATTTTTTTTCTAGTGGCATTCATTATCAATTTTCTATGCAATGAGCTCCCACTCTAACTTTGATAAAGCCTCTAATCTAACTTAAAACTCCCTCATATCAAAGTTATTGGTATTTCATAAAGATCAAATTCACTAATATTTTGTCAAAAAATATAGCAACATCTTAAAGTTGTTATAAGGAGGTTAATCAAAGATCATCAACCACCTATACTAAAAATTAATTTCTATACCAAATTGATTGTACCAATGGATAGGGAGTCTCCTCAAAGTGATAATAGAACAAGTGCAATAGTTTTGATATCGATAAAAAGAGCTCACAAGTTTGATCTTTTGTTATACATTTTTTATTTCACCTCAATGTGTGATAACTTTATTGCATAAATTTGGGGGTACGCATCTCTATGATTTTTTCATTGATAGATTTGACTCGTCATCAAGTCAACTTGCTTCATCATTGATTTAAATGATGAAGAGCAAATATTGCAAGATGAGAGTTTATTATGAAAGTCTTCAACATTGAATATAATTATATAATTTAAATTTTATTTTGTTCTAAATACTTGATAATTTCTCTTAATTTTTTTTAGGGTTTGTTGAAAAAGTTAGAAGAGATTTAGAGGTTGTTATATTCTCTTTAGAGCTTTTTCATCCAAATTAAGTTTTGGGTTAAGGTTTAGAGGAGTTTATGAAGAGAGAAACACATTATAATATATTAAAATTTATAAAAAAAATCCAAACAATATTTGATCAAAAACCTAGGAAACATTGACCACTTATCTCTCCTACATGTGTTAACGGGAAAAAAAATTAGGATCATGATATAGAAATGTAGTGAAATGTGCAAGAAATGGTCACATTTTGATGAATTTGCAAGTATTGATTATAGTTGTTGGCTATCTAAAATGTGTTGTGATCACGTTTTTCTTTTTCATTACAAGGCATAATGGTTTGCTATTTACCAATCCATAATGTATATATGTGTAGCTTGATCACGCTTGGTTTAAAATAATAGATTTCCATATTTTTGTCCGTAGATTTGGTACATTTAGCCTCTCAACCCGCTCGGCCACCTTCAACCTCTTTTAATGGGTGTGGTGCTCTATGCTATATGAATTCTAGTAACTTCCTCTATCTAGTGCTAGCTATTGCCTCTAAAAACATTCAGTAGTTTGTTGATTAAGACTAGGAAGAAGAGCATACTCTTTAGATGAGAACCTTTTGATGGTAGCTCCAATATTATTAATATATGAAATAAACCTAATAAATCTAATCCCCTTTCTTACTGATTCTACTTGTAACAACTTTATTTCTTATAATTAATGTTTGAATTTGACCTCTTTTTAAACACTTCTGTCTTTAATTTCTACCTCAGCCCTCCTAAACATCAGATTGAAAATTATTAAAAACTTATACATCCCCCAAAAAAACATTGAAAAAATATTGAGACAACTAGCAAGATTATAAAGGTTTTATTAGGTGCATTTAGATCACAAAGAACATGGCCTAGCACCGAATAAGTTCGTACCAACAAAAACTAAATAAAAACTGCACTTCTCTTCTAATTCGATTAAGCTCAAATAAATATTACAACGAACAGAAAGTAAGATCAAACATCTTTGGAAAATTTCTTCTAATTTGTTCTTGGAAGAAATTATAAAGAGTCTCCTGTCCATTATTATCACCAGCAGATGCTCGATTCTTTCCCTGTCCTCCGTAGTGAATGCGGGGTAACAAATCAGATGATGTTTAGTCATACAATTACTCAAAAAGTACTATGACCCTTCCGTCAAGTAGCCATTTCTACAGGAAGTTTATATTTTATGGAAAGATAAAAGTTGGACGTAACTTTCTGTGATTGGAAATAGTTGTCGTTGTGCGGCTAAATGAATCATAAGTTTTTGACAACATTTTAAAGCCCAGATTGTCCACATTACTAATGGAGTCAAATCAATCATGGATACTGGATATTGTTGGAATGTGTGGTTGAATTATTTTGGATTCTTATTTAGATATGTTTGAGTCATCATAGATTTTCATCTAGTGTACCGTTAGGCGACATCCAGTAAGAATGGTAGAAAACTTGCTATAAATAATAATTTTAACATGTGTAGTTGTGTATTTAGTAAGTTATCTTCAATTAGAACTCTGCAATTCTGTTATTTGATTTCCCTGTAATTTTTTACTGATATATTCTTAGGAGACTTTACCACATAAAATCTGTATGTTATGTACTATTGTTTTTCTCTGCAATTTTCACTACACTTATTATTTTTCTTAAAGATACCACAAACAAAAATAAAACATATAAACAATTTCACGTGAATTCAGAAAAAATACTAACCAGTGAAGAGTAACCAGTTGGCTGATAAATTTGATATTCAATCAGACATCTAATTATGGTTGCGTTTCCCTGGCGGCCATTACAGAAACGAAGGGCCCCGTTTCTAGATACTTTATCGCTTCTCTATGCCAGGCTATAAGAGTTGTCTTTGTCAGATGTGGTATCCAATTCGATGCCCACTGCGAAAGATAACTTATTTGTTTATTGGAACATAAAGTAGTCGGAGTAAAGAACAGACCTTTAAAACTATCATAGACGGGTGGGGGACCATAGTATTGGCTATACAACATTCCCAATCTAAAACTTATCCTTTCCTCAGCTGAATTGAGAAAGTAAAATAAAATAGACTTAACTGAATTAACCATATATTAAAGTATATAACCATGATCATTTTATGTTATATTTTCTAAGCTCTGGAAAACTTTAATTTAATAATAGAATTCTCAACTTTAAAATACCATGCATCATTTGAGCATAGGTTTGATGATTTTATTAATAATGGTTTCAGATACATGGTGCTCACTGATACCATAGAAGCAATTAACTCTAAAACAAAATCCAACGACTGAATTAACTCTCAAACAAAATCCGTCAACAGTTCAGTCGATCTGGTACTAGGGAGAGGTTCGAGGAGTATTACATAAATTATAGTAAATCTAATTGAAATATATATCATTACATAACATTTATAGTTGATGCTGATAAATCTGCGGCTACACGGGCTGTGGCCTTGATCGTACTCCCTCCTTCCATGACTGCCATCTTAGCCTTCTCCTTCAATTCCTTCATTTTCTTCCTCGCCATTCTTCCCTCTTCTCCTTCCATCAATTTCCTCACCGCTCTCTCAACTTCTTCTCTCTTCACAAATCCCTTCTGGTCCATCTTCAAATCTATGGCTACCTTAATCTGCTTCACCAGTATGACCTTGTTCATCGCCTGTTCAGCAAACAGAGGCCAAGTGATCATTGGGACTCCATGACAGACGCTCTCCAACGTAGAATTCCATCCACAATGAGAAAGGAAGCCTCCGGTACAGGGATGAGAAAGAATCGGTACTTGAGGGGCCCAATTGAGAAGCACCAGCCCACGGTCCCAGGTTCGACTCTCAAAACCCTCTGGTAAAAGCTGAGAAATGTCAGTTTCCAGAGAAGAAGAGTCCCCAGATTTGTACCCACGCAACACCCACAGGAACCGGTGCCCACTGGCTTCGAGCCCAATTGCCAGATCTGTAATTTGCTCCCTCGACAAAACGCCTGCGCTTCCAAAGGACACAAACAGAACAGACGAGGGAGGCTGCTCATCCAACCATTTGAGGCAGCTGGACTCATCAGGGGTATCAGATTCTGGGAGCAACAAGGGACCTATTGGATAGATGGGAGGCGTTGCAGGCGTGCTGAGGGCTTTGATGGCTTCCTCCTCAAGCTCAGCAAAGGTGTTAATGAGAATCCCTGATGCTTCCTTGAAGCGGGAGGAATGGTAGACAAACCATTTAAAGGCGGACTTCGACCTGTCTTGAATGGGAGTGGGCAGATCTCTGGCAGGAATCGGCGGGAGCCCCGGAACCTCGACATCAAAATCGGCGTCTTTAAACGACACCTCAATCTCTGAGACGAGTGTTGGGAGGTGCATCATAAAAGAAAGAAGAGAAGCCGAGGCCGAAAAGAATAAATAAGTTGGCAAGTTCAGCTTGGCACCAACGTTGAGCAGGTCAGTACAGAAGAAATCTGTAACGAAGGCAGAGATGGGCGAAGACGAATGCAAGGATTGGAGAGCATCTTCAATGTGTGGCTTCGCTTTCAGCACGAACTTTGATATGAGAGTTTCAATTTTCATGTCTGCCTCGTCTTCATCCACTATCACGTCAGGAATCTCTTTAAAGCGGATATCCAGACCAGAAGATGCCAATAGTTGAAGCACTGCGGGTTGCTGAGAAGTCCACCGCCACTTGCTGATGATGAGAGTTATGGAGAAGCCATGAAGACTGCACAGCTGTTTTACAAACTGAACTAATGGGAGCAAATGCCCCATTGCTCCGCTCAGCGGGAAAATGGCGACATGAGGATTCCCCATCAATGGCGGCCTCAATTACAGAAGCTGGAAATGCAAAGTTTGCGCTGAAAGAAGAGCCTTCACCCAAATTAGTAAAGCAAGTTGCGTGTGTTTAAAGGAGACAAAGTTCCTCACGGCAATAGCTCACCAATAATTAATGTCAAAAGTTGTTGTTTGGTTGCAGTTGAACCATCTAAACATTCTAGATTGAATGAGTTCTAGAATGTGTTGTTTCAGCTACTTTTCCACTAATCAATTCAATTTATTGTACAAGCATCAAAAGTCGTTGTAGTGGTTGGGTCAATGGAAATTTATATAAAATAAAATAAGATGTGGAAATGTGAATTTATTCGAAAATCTGAAGTATTTTAGATATAAATATTTATGTAATTAGTTGTTTATATTATTAAAATAAATTGTATCTTAGATTTAATGTTGTGTAAAGTTCTTTGAAAAATTGAATAATAAATAAATTTGAAATCATTTTAAAAATAGTTATATATTTTATAGAAAATGATTTTTTTTATATTTATTGTTTATATATAAAATTTAAAGTTATATTGATTTAAGAGTAACATGTTACAATGAATATATATATAAATTTTGGTGTAAATTGTGTGCTAAATATTTTAATTCAAGATTTGTGGTGTTGGAAGAGGGAGAGAATTTAGAGGCAATAAAGGAGCTTTTCTCCAATAGCTAGATTGGGCCCCTAAGTCTACTTCCTCACCTTTATCAAAAAGCAAAAGGAGAATTAAGAAAGAGAATAAAAAGCCTCATGAAACATAATGGAAACTAAGCATTGTTTTCAAAGAAAAGGTTCATGGAACATTTTTCAAAGAATAAATGATATATAGTTGAAAACTTAACATTACATATGCTATTAAACTCTCCTCTCCCATGCAATGAACAATAAGTAGCAACAACAACCTCTGTAATGAACACCATCCATTGAATTTGTAAACAACTTCATCTACTTAAATTATTGGTCTACACTCCCCATTGGAATGAGATCAAGTGGTTTAAATCCTCATAAATATTCCCCTCACAAAGCCACCATAATGGATATATACCACAGAAACAAGTTTTCAAAATATTTCTAAAATTGTTGGTTTACCCTAAAAGAAACCAAATTGTAACATCCACTTACAAAAACACATCGTTAAAAATAATGAAATGATCAAGGGAACAAATCTTGTGAAGGCCCTTTTGTCCAAAATAATATTTTTTGCAAAAAGTAAATCTATAATCAATATGATTAATAGTTGGCTTTTATGAATTTCTAGATAAATTAATTATTTTCTTTTACTTAGAATAGCTTCATAAATATATTTCAATAAATGAAATAGGAAAGAAAATTCAAATAATAATCAATTTATTCAATGTAAATGAAAATTCATATAGATCTAATAAATATTTGAGAGGATAAGTCTTTTTTCTAGTTGTGTGATCATGCTATCAAGTTGTGATCCATAGAGAGCTTGTGTAGAAGTATAGTAAGTTCCTACTCACAAAAATGCCATAGCTAGGACAATCTTAGATGTACTTTTTTTTTCAAGTTGAACACTTTGTGTGGCCTATTCTCCAATACCCACTTCTTGTTCCTCACTAAAATTTGTAAAGAGATTTTGTTCATGCCACCCTACTCATAAAATGTAAATTAATATATTCTTTTAGGTAGTTGACAAGGGTCATTGTATACATTGCATTTGAATAGACTAATATATTTTATTAAATTTGGTGCATGTTCATGGCTAATTCTTTTAGTCATCCAGCTAGTAATTCTCCCGATAAGCTCCAATATTGTTATTAAACATACATTCTACTCATAATTACTTGAATAGAGATGTATACATTAAATTGACTAAAATTTAATTTATTTATTTAAAATGTTGTTGAAAAAAAATTAAACTAATGACATCATAAATTACAATAGGAAATAACTATTACTAAAAGCCATTGGTTCTCTGTTCCATTCAAGAGCTTTCTAGTCCCTAGTTAGTTATTTTTTCTCAATGTCATGTCTTGTGAGATTCACTTCATTTTCCTTGATGGTTGAACAGTAATGGGTCTAGACTCTTCTCATGCTTACATAGTCAAAACTATTGTTGAAAGTATATTAATCCAATAAAACCATAAATTACAATATAGAAAATGTTATTTTGAATAAAGAATATATTACTTAAGAAGTACCAACCCTTGTCCATTGCTTGGAGTGGACCCTTGTTGCACCTCTAGAGAGAAGACAATCAACTTTTAGTAATCAATAAATAGATTAAATCCTTTTTTATTTCATAGTTCAAATAAAAAATACATGCTTGCTACAAAATAATACATTTTTGGTCTTCCTTTTTTTCTTTCAACAAAAATCTATATATTTGACCTTTTTCATAGTTACATATATCAAATATTTTGCTGTAGTAGAGGGGGTTGCTAATAAGTCTAAAACGGCTTGTTGATGATGAGGGTAATTGACAAGCCATGAAAAGTGCACAATAACCTTAAACATCGAATTGATGGAAGCAATTGACCTATTGATCCATTGAGAAAGAAGATGGCAACATGAGGCTTCCCTATTAATGATGGCCTGAATTATAAAATCTGTAAAAGTAAATTTAAGTATAAATAAGATTCTTCACACAAATTATTAAAGAAAGTTGTGTATGTTTGCATGTAGATGAAGTTCCTCACAATAAAATCCAAACTAGAATCAATCTCAATTATATTTATATGTGGACCCTATTTGAGACGTTAGTGTGGTTTTAGTTAGGCAACCTAAGCAAGTCAAAGCTTAGAATGTGTTGCTTAAGCCTCGCCACACTAATATATTTTTTGCATTAATCATTTCAATTTATTTTAGAAATACCAAAACTAAGTGTAGTGGTTATGTTGATTGAAATTTATTTAAAATAAAATATAAAAATATGAAGTTCCAAAAAATATAATTAACCTTAGATATCAATATTGTGTAATTTAGTTATAATCAACTCAAAAGTTATATTTATTTATGAGTAATTGGATACAATAAATATATAGAAATTTTGATGTAAACTTTGTTGCAAATAGTTAGTAGAAGATTTGTGACAAATATATAGTGTTGTCTTACAGCTTAATGATAGATCTTTGTGTCAACTAGTGGACTATGAGGGGATACCCTTTTATTGCACATTTTATTTTGCTACCAAGCATTTGGCCTTTGATTTCTCACATGGTGCTCAAAGGAATTCTTCCTCAACTTGGTGGAAGAATATTATTCATGACCACCTTGTTGTTTTTCCTAATGTTGTTTCTAAAGATGATACTATTTTAGAGGATTTCTAAATTTCTATTTCCTCTCGTCCTAGTTCAGCTGATGTTCCTGAGGAACTAACATGGCCTTTTTCTCTAATTATTTGTGCTCCTCTTTATCCTGTTATAGAATTACATGTTGGTGTTTTTTGCTATTCTAAATCTAGTTCCAAAAATAAACTAATAGATTTTGTATGTAAGGTTTCTTTTGTTATCTTTTCTACTAATGTCTGTCAGACAAATTCTTTAGACATAGCTCCTAAGTTCCACAACAGTGTTAATAATTATTTTATTGTTCCTCTTGATATTGTTGCTGACCCTAATGGTACTATCATTTCTAATTTCTATTTTGTTGACCTACCTTTTTCTTCTATGAGTCAGTGTTTCTTTGATTGTAGTGATGGATCTACTTGGAAAATGTTTAATGAAAGAAGAAATTTTACACTAAAAAGTTTCCACCTTCTCTTATTAGGATGCAAGCTAAGCAGTCCCAAAGTTCTAATTTAAAATAGGTCGTCTTCTTTCAGCTCCAACTCTATTGCTACTTCGCTGGTTGTCCTATTTTGATTCTTTTTTTACTAGTTTGGTTCCAGTATGGTTTAAATGATTTGTATTTTTTATTCGTAATGGGTTGGGGCCCTTCCCCATTTATTTTGATAAAAGACAACTAATCTTCTGGAAACATTAACACTCAAGTTTCAGCCACAACACCCCTTGTTGTAGCTCATTTTTCTTCTAAAACATTCAAGAAGGTCATAGCTTCACACCACTTTCCCAGTCCTTGCATACCATTATTTAATTGATTAACAAAAAATTGATGAAGTTTGAACTTATCCATCTTGTTTATACCTCAAAACAATTACCTCCTTCCTTAAACTCAAAACACTTTTTTCAATATCATCATCAACTTGAACATGAAACAAAGAGATGTATGCATCTAAAAAATGAAATTCAAGACCTCATCAACTCTAATGTTATCGTGGTGGATGGTGTGAATGCCAAAGGGAATAAATTGGTAACACCACCTAATCAAAACTTGCAAATACTTACCAATCATTTGCCTTCCTATTCCACAAATGTTGTTGAGTATAATGATGATATTCATATAAATATTGATGGCATGTACAATAAAGCCAACAATGTTCTAGATTTTATAGAACAAGAGAAACAAAATCTAACCCTTGTAGCCTAAATAGAGCAAGCTACCCTCATAGTACAACAAGATTAAAGGCATTGTTCACTTACCCTTCAAAAGGGGGTAGAATATATTGTTGTTGAAATTATTAGGCTTATTGATATCCTAGATAGCCTATCCTGTGATTTCTCACAAAGGGAAGGCAAGAAACACATATCAGAGTTATCTCTATAGTGAGAAGAAGTTATGCAAATGACATAGGCCTTGACCCTATCTCAAGTAGAGAATGAATTGCATGAAAGAAGGTGACAAATATTTGAAATGCAATTCCTCATAAAAAGGAGGATACTATCATAGAAGAAGCACAAGTACGGTATCTTGAGACACAATTTCCCATGCTAAATTAAAAAAACAATTGCAACACAAATTGAACCACGTAAGAGTCAACAATATTTTAAAATTTATAAATAAATAATCTCCTTTCTTAATAGGGACAAGACATTGTCAACCATACACATTATGCGCATCTATAAATCCTTCCCACAACCTTCATTATTCCTATCTCTCACATCTCTCTAGTTGAGTGAAAAAAATGTTGATTTCTAGAGGAATTTGGAGACATTTCAAAGTTAGAAAAGAAAAGAAAATGGATATATTTCTTAATTTTGTGAGATCAATGCTACTCTCCCAATTATATGAAAACCCTCTAGTATGTACATGCTTTTTTTCTCAATAGAAAAAATTTAAAATAGATTCTCTTAAGGATTTCATCCAATCTTCTTGTGCCCTTTCAATATAATCTTGATTTTGTAGAAAGTAATTATCAAAGCCCTCTAGAGCTTCATGACCAACTATGTGAATTATTCCAACATGGGTTCCTTATGGGTCATCATGAACTATCTATGCTAAATTTATATGTTACTAAGCTACATATTCAAAAAAAAATTCTCCACAATTAGATTAAGTGGATAAAAGGGATGGAAAAATATCATATGGCCCAACAATCCCTTGGACTTCCCATAAATCAGGGGTACTCTAAGACCATCTCATTTCCCAAATATTTTTGGGCTTTGCTTTATTAGTCCCATGTCACTAAACGAGGAATTTGGATGACTAGAAAATAATTCCTACACCAATCTAAGTGAGAAATATTACAAAATTTCTTAAAATCTTCTCAATTATAGACACAAATGAATATTCACTTAACATTTGTAGATCAGGAAAAAGGGGGTAATCAATTCCAAAACCAAAACATGAAATAATTGAAACTAAGCTAATCATAAAACTTAATCTAACATGTTTATTCTTCCTAATCTTATGAACAAGACCATTGAAACAAAAACATGATGCAAACCTTGAAATATTCAATGAAGCCTTGTTCTTCCTTTCATCTCTAATGATGTTATGTTGCTCTCTTGTTTGCCAGGTGCATGAAATAGGTGAAAGAAAGGATTGGTGTTCGACATCTACTAGGAATGTGATTATGCAAGATTAATTTCTAAGACTATTTTGACAGAAAAACAATTCTTAAGCTAGATGATTGCTAAATAAATTGACAAAATGAAACTATTCGAAAATTAGATCTCTAGATAAACTAACAGAATTAGATTAATACTAGATAAACCAATAGAATGAAATTACATGAAAGTTATTTTTGCTAAACTAATTGGATAGAATAAGATTACATAAGAAAATTAGATGAATTAATTGAAAGGGAGGTCTCAAATTATAGAAAATTGAAGACTGGACAAACAAACGAGATCGAAAAGATTTTTGATCAAGTGGATGGACCAAATTGAATGCATGACAGCAATGTCGTTTGAGGAAGGATGAAGGAGATGAGGAAAAAGCAGAGAAAAAGAAAAAAGCAGATTTTCAAGGATGCATACCTCATTTCAAATTTCAAATTAAGATATAATGAGATATTTCCAAAAAGCCATATTTTCTAAAATCAAAGAGGAATCCCAAGATAATATTGCCATTTTTCAAAAATTAAGAAGAAATTGGGCAATTAAAAATTAAAAAAAAAATAGATATTATCCTCATATGAGAAGATAATTAGAAAATTAAATAAATAAAGATATTTATTTAATTTCAATGGCATGATTAGTTAATTGAATAATTTAAATAAATTATTCAACTATAGGTTATGAGAAATGAACCTTGAATTAAGTAATTGAAATTATTTAATAAAAGGGATAAATCAAAATTAATTGAATAATTTAATATTATTTAATTAATATTAAAAGGGGACGAGGTTGATAAAATGTTTTAAGAGATTAAGGAATATTTAGTAAAAAAAAGAGTTTTAATTAATTAAAGAATTAATTAAACCTAAGAGGGCAAGTTAGTCAAATTGACATCTAAAAACCCAAATTAGGTCAAATTAAGTCAATTTTGGTGAAAATGAGTCAAAATGGGAAGAACTGGAAAGTTTTAGATAGAAAATGGGAAAAATGCAGTGAAAGGGAAAATTAGGGTTACTAGGATGAGTTCAGGACAAATTGACATGTTAAAAAATGAAGATGTGGGTGCTAACCATTTTTAATTTTTTATAACCTTAATTAAAATATGCAAGATATTGATAACCACAACATTTAATTTACATGGGGGAAGCCCTTTCAAGAGAAAAAACCCACATTCCATAAGCATAGCCTAAGTTATCTTATCAAAAAACATTTAATGTTACAATACATTAACTAAGCTAAGCTCATTTAGGATTCCTCAACTGTAATAGGATTTTTGGATTTATTTTTTATGGCATAATAGTGTCTCTAAAATATTCAAACCTCTACTTTGATAGTAAAATGAAACGTACCAAATAAATATAACTCCATGAGAGAATATGGACACCTAGAATTGACACATAGAAAAAATCTAATTTTTTTGTTCATTTATTGAGTTTGCTTGACATGCACAATATTTGTAAGGATACAATAGCCTTACATGGAGTGTAATATCATAAGTGGTACCTAGCTAACTGACATATTAATTTGTTTCCAATGTGTATCTCTTCATTAATAGGACCATTTGAAAAGTTAATGTGTTTGCATGCATGCAAACGCCTTACATGCATGCAAATACCTTGCATGGATAAGCATCACCCAATCATACTCAGCTCACAACCTATCATACTCAGCTCACAAACTATCATCATGACTCTTCCATCTATCATAAATCAGTCATATGCCAATCTACTAGCAAATCTATCATAAAACTCTTACAAGAAGTTATAAATAACATCAAATTAGATACATGATGGGGTGACCCACTAGGTGGGACACCTACTTCCACAATTTATGTTTTTATATAATACACATCACCTCCATGTAGGATACCACCTCACCCAGTAGGTTCCATGCAAAGTGATACAACATAGTCAATAATTACAAAAAACATAAGATAAATAATTAATCATTCTTCACAAATTCTATAAATTTTATAAAATTTAAGACACCTTGATCCCAACATTTTGCTCGGTATCTTGAAAATATTTGATTTAGAATAGACACATTTCAAGACCATGAAGGTACTCTTCCTTTGGTCACTACCAATGCTTGTATTATTAGGTGTGAAAGAATGCCAAAACCACTCTATTGCTCTAAATCAGTCTCATCAACCAATACTTGTTGGAGCCTTGCTAGGGCATGACAATTTATTTCATTAATTTAGGAGAAAAAATAGGACTAGATTGGTATGAGGTGTTGACCACCACAACTCTTTATGCTTGCACCTCTCATTACATCCCTTGATTAAGTACCTCTAAATGTGATCTAATACTAGCTCATCAAAGTCACCCACTATCACAAATATAAAAAAGTCGATAGGAATTTTTTATGACTACAATAAGGAGGAATATGACTATAGTGTATGACTGCAAATAAGGTATCCAATAAAAAATCTAGATGCATATATAATTTAGCCATGAGGATATGGCTTGATTTTAGTAGGGATATGCTGGTCTAGATTTATACTATATTGATTGCACATATTATGCCACATTTTATTATTGTTCTAGAAATTTGGTATATTTAGTGTATTGGCAAACCCTTTTAACTAATGTTAGGACAAATAGATCACATGTAGTGCCCCTCGTAGACTTGCATTTTGACTTGTGCTTAGATAGACTTATTTAGACTTATGATGGTTATTTATGACTCTTTTGCTATCTTAGATGGTATCATCGATGTTAGGACTTATGTGGATTATATGACTTGTGATGATACTAACCCTATTTAATGATGGTGATTCTACATGATGTTTGATATCATTTTGTGTGACTATCTTCATGAGTAGAGACGATGCCATATCACTCATTGCGAGCGGGATAAGTCGTCACGATTCTCTATCACTTGCCTGTTTATATATATGTATCATATATTTTGCATTGGTCTTTAATGCAGGTTTGCAAGTACCAGACATCGACTCCACCTGGCTTCATAGGTCTGAGCATGTCTTTATCTCAATGGCAAGTTGTCAGAGATGACATAGTTTCCCTCACACACTCTAGGTCTAAGATGTGTACCTTTCCGGTTGCGCCACGATGCAAGTTGTGGTTATGGTCTTGTCTCAAGTTTGTTCCCTTGGCGTAAGTGGTTTAGAGTCCATTTTTATGTGATGAATGTGTGATTGTTTAATTATTAGATTGTAAGTACTTATTGATTAATTGATTTAATCGTGGTGTATTTCTAATCATCAATTATCTATTTATTGATAATTATTTATGATTGGTGAGATTTAATTATTTTAATGATTGGTTTATTTATCATTTGATGGTTTATCCATTATGGAATTATTATTTATTTGTATTGTTTTATTATTGAGTATTTATTTATTTACTTGAGAATTATCAATTATTAGATAATATTTATTATTTTGATTTATTGATGAGCAATCTATTTATATTTATTTATTTGTTGTTGTTGAGCTTTATTTAATTATTAATTATTATTGATTTTTTAATTTATTGACTTTATCAATTTATTTATTATTATTGGTGATTTGATTTTATATTTTTAATTGGGTTCCTATTTCTAAGGCTTTATGCTTTTAATTTATTAATTGATTATATTAAGTTATGAATCATTATTTAATGTATTATTATAAATTGATATTGTCAGCAATAGCAAAATGAATATATTTACCTACCCTTGCATATGATTGGTGAAATTTTAATTGGTAGGCAAATTATAATGAGGAATAATATATGCCTCGAAACTATACAAGATAGGTAAATAATATAGTTTTTGGATTATTTTCATTGGTCAGCTTGCAATATGGTTTTTGGTTTTAATTTGTGTATTTATTCAACTTCCTGTGCATTCACGGGGGTTGGGAATTTAATTCATGAGATTGAAGATTTGGATTTCGGGAGATTTGCATTGAATTTGGATTCAAATTTTGTTGAAGGTTTTTGCTGGATTTGGATTGTGCTTCTAGTTTTCTCCTTGCTTCATCTTTTTCCAAGTTGGTTTTGTTGTCGGAACTCTGCATTTTGATTTCGGAAAGATTGTATGCATTGTCTAGAAAATATTATCTGGGGGAAATGGTTTCATGAATTGCAATAGTTTAATTGTTATTTGGTAGTGTATTGTTTTGGGGGAAATCTGCTTTTCATTGATCCTATTTTTTGCAAATTGCATTGTCGAGAGCTCATTGTGTATTCTTTGTGTTGATTTTTCTTTTGGTTTTGAGAAAGTGTTGGATCATGAATTAAATTGCATTTGGTTATTCTCTTGAGTAGATTGCAAAATCTTCCTTGGTTTGAGCTTGCTTTGGTGTCTTATTCCTGTTGTGCGGATGAGTATTCTTTGTGACTACACTGGGAATGTGCATGACACATGCAACCACTTGCATTGGCTGCAATTTTTCCCTATCTTTTTTCTTGAGTCCCCTTTGGGTGTATGCAACTTTTTTATACTCTCTTTTGATCAGTTTGGCTCCCTAAACCTTAGTTTTGGCTCAGTGGGAGAAGATCTTCTTATTGTAACATTTTGCAGAGATTATGTACTTGTTATGTTTGATTTATTTGTCAGCAATTGGATGTCTCAGACCTTATGTATGCATTATGAGGGTCGTTTGGGACCCCTAAGCCTTCCTGAGACCCCTTCTTAGCCTTATGTCTTAGTATTGTGCAGTTTTCTGCTATTCTCCCAAAAACACTATGAAATCACCCAAAAACGTTGTGAATTGGACTAGGAGAAATACCACACAAACCAAGGGTGTCAACCTGTACCCTAGAAGCACCACTGTTTGTACCAACAGTGCTGAGAAACATACCAGCTGTGCAAGGGTCCTGATTTGCATATGAAAGCCAATTGACCAAAAATGACATCCCAGAGGCAAGAAACACTATGGTATGAACCAAAAATACCATTGTAAGTTCAAAAAATGATAGCATACATACAAGGGGTGCCAATCTATGAACCAAAGGTGCTAAACTCTCTCGAGGGTCTCTGAAAGTCAGTTTTAGCTTATTTGAGTGCATTTTTGGATTGTGTGATTACTCTAGAGGCTTGTGCAATATGTATTTACATTATCAAAGTTTATTATGATGTATTTTTATCTCTTATTATATTTCATTTTCTCCGATAAGAGGGTTCATGCCTTTCCATTGAGGTGTTTCCTATGCGATTTGATGCTCCAATGAGAGGGAGAATGCCTCGTTGTTAAGGGATTGATTATATGACTCCAGTGAGATGTTTTATGCCTCATTGTTGAGGATTTGATCTTATTTGTATCTCTTTTATATTTTTCATCATGATTGGATTATCTTTGATGTTGCATTTGTGAAGGCCTCCTTCTTTGAGTTTGATTCATGAGTCCTTTTTGCTTAGTTTGTGCTCACTTTGTTGTGATTGTTGTTGTATCTTATTTGGGCCTTCATGATGATGTTATGTGTTCATTTGATATATATTTTCACCCTATGGTAATGGTCCATGGTAGAGAGAGTGAGCTCTTGCATGTGTGGACCAGGGTCTTGAGCATTAGGCCTCTAGGAGGGGGTCTAGACTTGTTGGAACCAAATGAAGAGTTTATTGTAATTGCAAGTGATGAATTAAACAATTGATTAGTGGGTTTGGGCATTTAGGAATTTACTAAAGAAGATAATAATTGACTGTGAGCCCCTCTTCATAGCCCTAGAAGCGTGCACGTTCGGGATGAGCTTGGAAAGACTGTTGTAGTGGTAAACTGGTCTCCCTTTAATGGCTCCAAGATTGAGATGACTCCACATGTCTATCAGGGTGAGTCTTGTCTCCTTCTATTGTAAAGATAGCATGTGATGACACTCTTTCCCTAGATGTGTCCATTGTCCATATGCCTTTCTTTATTGTTTTTGCCTCTGGAGGGTCTATTGTTGTTTTCAGCCTTGTGTTGTCTTTTTGTGTTGTGATATCTTGTTAAAGTCTTTTTGAGTCTTGATGTATCCTTTGGTTGATAGGTGTCAGATTAGGTCATGAGTATGAGTTGGAACCTTTATCATCTCCTAGCATGGGGGGTGGTTCCTTGATTGGTTCTACATGGTCGGGTGGTTGAATGCCTTCTTCCATTGGGATACTTTTCATAGTGTAGTGTGCGTGGATTGGATTCTTCTTGTGATTGTACTTCAGAGCCGATTCCTATGTTCTTGGAAGAGAAGACGTTATATTATAAATGAATTGCATATGTATAAGAGATGTAGATGATGCATTCATGAATAAGCTTTACCATGTATTTGAAAAGAATTTGTAATAGGACTTGATTTTGAGACTAGAGAAAGTACTTGGATTATTCTTTGATGTATCGGTTGTTCATTATGTAATGTAAGATAGGAAATCTATGTGAAATAAAATTATTTATATGTATTTAAGTTGCAATGCATTTATGAGATGGTTTGGTATCATATTGTGTTGTAGAGTGAATGATAGGAAGAATGGAATAGGTAGCATCGATCTTTACTTGAGTAACTAGGGGATCATTGATATCAATTGGATAAATGAGTGGTGAGATGTTTCTATTAGAGTTTATTATGTGATATAGATGTATGAGTTCTATATGGAAATTAAATGGAGTAGCTTGTATACATTTGTGTTGCATTTTCATTGAGAGTTGGTATCTTGCTACGTTGTCCTATGAAATGAATATTGGAAACAATAGTGATAGTTGCTTGAGTCCTAAGTGAAATGGTTAAGTAAATCTAAGATGCATTATGATAAAGGAAGTAATATTATGTGTGTATGTAATTCATAATATTAAGAATTTAGGATGTGATGTAGCAATAGAGACTATGTGCTTGTTCTATGTACCCCTATGTATTAGGTCTTGATGAAATGAAAACAATGGTCTTGTAATAAAATGATGCATTAATCTTGGGTTCACGTTAAAGAAATGTTCATTATGTTGGGATTGAGATACTATGTTAATGAAATGTTTGGGATATGTTTATAGTATTAATTATGATTCTTGAAATTGTTAGTAGCATGGTATCCTAGTTGGAAGGTGATAAGTATTTGCTATTGTTAGAGTTATCTTTTATTAGATAATAATTATTTATTTAATTATTAGTCTATTATACTTTATGCTTAAGCTAAACTTAGGAACCTTATAATTCTTTAGTGTTTTCACCTTTAGGGTTTTGAGTATCCTTTTATAAGGATTCTCTCTTTGTATTTTCATAACAACTATAATTATTAAATTGCATTCTTGTTGCACAATCAATATGACTCATCTTTTCTGGATCTCTGAATTTTGGCCTCCATAGCTTTTTTGCTTCTCTCTTTTTGTAAAAGGTTTGCATTCAGGTGATCTTTGGGAGCTGTAGAGTTGATTTTCCCTCAACTCCAATATCGTATCAAAACTCCAGATCTGCATGTCCCTGTTCTCTTCATGAGATATTTTGGGCCTTGTTCTTCAGATCTGTGTATTTGGGGGTTTGTGCAGTTGTTTTTTTTTCATTTCTTGGGGTAGCTGATTTTTTCTGGGGGTAGTTGTTTTTTGCTTTATGCCATCTTTTTGAACCCATCTTGATTCCCCAGTTTTGTCTTCAATCTTCTATAAATTCATCAATCTTTTTCATAATTTGGACCACAAATTTTTGAATATCTTTGCAATTACGCTGTCAGACTTTCATTACAGGTGAACAATATATTGAGAGCAACATCTGACTTGCATTTGAAGAGAAAGAAAGACAAGGGAAGTGAGGTGAACAAATTGAGACTAGGTTTGCATAAAGGTTTTTAGTTTCAATTCTTGTTTGCACTTTCATTGATTTTCATTAAAGTTAATCTATTTTAATTAAGCTTTTGTAGTAGCTTAGATACATATTTTGATTTCCCTTTTTCTGATGACATAATACACATTACATTTTTAAACATCATACAATTACAATCCAAATCATATGTATTCTTGGAGATCTAACCAAATCATAGCTGAAAATAAGTTCTATAATTATTTTTAAATTATCCTTAAATTATAAACCCCTACTCATTTGTGAAGATATAAACATGAAAGCTAAAAATAAGCTCTTTAGTAGTTCACAATTTTCTCTGTGTCACCTACAAATTATCATAACAAAATTTATACACATTCATTAAGGATCAAACATTCAACAACTAGAAATTAGTTTCATAATTGTTGGCATTGTACACATTCCTTTATGCCTTGCAAACATTAAAAACCTACATCCAATCCCCATTCTTTCTTTAAACCTCGCTAAGAAAATTAAGTAAAAATTAGAAAGAAAAAATTCTTGTGGTTTTCAATTGCTTATGTGCAAAACTTGTAGTTAAGTGCTTAAAAACTAAATAAGCATAACAACTTTATTAAATATAATAAAACTTCAACAAATAGTGAAGAGATCTTGTAGGATGGCCAATATGCAAAAATTATGGATAACAATTCAAAATTGAGTTATAGATATGCTCTTCAGAAATCAAAAGAAATGCTTACCATCACACAAATGGAAGTGGTTTCTCCACACAAAAATACTTTTAAAACTCGTGGTGGCTATAGCAAAAATAACTAGAGAACCTACTACAAGATAAGAGAATGACCAATCAAGAACATAAAAATTCAGAGGACCTATGAAGCATTCACTTTTAAAAAGAAAGTAAAAAATGGTGGTAATTGCTAGGGCCTTCAAAGATATTTTCAAGACATGGCTACTACAAGAGATGCACCTAAAATTATAGATGCAAAATTAAGAGTTGGCCTCACTAGGTAGAATATCATCACCTACCTACAACTAGCATAATTAAAATTATCATATCATTCATATGATTAAATTTTATGAATCCGAAAACATCTATCACAAATTGTACCTCTCCTTCGAAGAAAGAGAGTATGCCTTTCCTTATTTGAGACCAAATCATTGTAAAGCTGGAATAGGTATCAATGCATCTAAATCAAAGTATAAATATAATCGTATAGAAAATTTATGATTTGGTAATTAAATATTTGTTAAATTAGAGAATTCATTATGTGTATCACACTAATGATAACAACTAAAATATTTGTCAAATTAGAGATTTCATTATGTGCATCACAGTATTTATCAATACTATCACCAATCATATTCTGGCTGACCTTGAAACATCTTCTATGGCTTGTGAATTTGTGATAGGAAAACATTAACTCGTAGTCAATAAAAATTGGTACATCATCATTTACCAATCACATGGTCAAACATCAACTAAAAATGCGACAACCTTCATCAAGGCATGATTTAGGAGTATTTCTTTTTAGAAAGAATTTATTATTATGAAAGAGAAAAAAATCAACACCCCACTTGAATTAATTATTAATTAGACAATCAATAAGGATTTTTATTATCCTTAGATTGACTTGTTATGTGGAATTTTCAATTAAATTCTAATAAAGATTATATTGAGTAAAAAATGATACCCTTTATGACAAGGATACTTCAAAACATAAAAAATATAGGGTTAAACAAAAACAATTCATTAGTTTAAAAGGTAAGCACTACAATGTCCCAATTATCTTATTCATATACTTCATGGTTATATGTATTATTAAAATATAATGTCTTGTGAAATCATTATTGGACCAATAAAATGCATAAGGAAAGGGGAAAATAACAAGGTAAATAGAATCACTATTATCATGGATTTCATATAATTGCTTCCTTGTTTTAAAATTTATATAAAAAAATCCTTCTAATTTTTTTAACTTGATTGATCCATAAACTTAATTATATTGGTTGAGAGGGGTTGGTGCAAATTGAAAGGGAGCGAAATTTAATTTGTTGGTATTAACATTTGAATGACATATGTAAAATATGGATTAAATATAAATTTGTGCATAAAATGGTGAGCCTTACATATTTCATTTTTACAACTACTTTACTAGAAAGTAGTCGAGGTCTCCTAATACATTACTTGGAAGAAAATGATTCATTTGTTTGAAATAAATATTTTTCACTATGACAAGATGGGAATGTGCATTTCTCTTTTAAAATAAGTTTCTATTTATTTTAGGATTAGAAGTTGTATATTTATATATTATTTATATTATAAGTATGTATATAAGCTAACAACAATATTTAAACATTTGAATAAAAGAGTTGTAAGTGTGTGCAAACTTAACATATTTTTTTATTTTAAAACATAATATTTTGCAATGTATCTTTATTTTCAATGCATTAAATTGTCTTATGTTTCATGGGGAGCTAAGTGTTGACTATTGTTGTTTATATCTTTATGCAATGATAGATAACTATACACATTTTTTGTTTATCAATGAATATGTTATGTTAAATTATAATTAACTCTTTGTTATATATCTATTGATTTGTTATATCTAAATAATAATAAGAATAATATGTTTTATTAATAGATCAAAATATGCCAATTGTTAAAGATGTACTCAAATACTCAATCCTTTTTCATACCAACCCAAAGAATCTTTATTTTTTATATAAGTTTTTCACAAAAAAGACTTATTAATGAGAATAAGAGATTAATAAATTTAATACAATGACTAGAAAACTTTTGGATGTATTCTTATTTCTTCCCTCATGCTAGCATATTCATGGTTATATTTAGGTACCTTTCTTTTGCATGCAACGAGCCTTAATCACAACTAGAAAAATTATGATGAATTGGGATAAAAAGTGTTATATCTCTCATACTATTTATTAGATATAGTAATATCATAGAGTTATATTCCTGATGGTTTCATTAATTAATTTCCCACTATTTAAAAAACTAGAGAATGCTTCAACTAAATAAACAAATCAAGTACAAACCAAAAATTTAAACCATCAAATGATTGAATCAAGGTTTTTAATAATGCTCACAAATTCTATGGGACCATTGGATAAACAACCATAATAATAAGCACAAAATCCCAAACAAGCAAATGAGACTTACAATACCTAATGATCTCACCTTCCTTTTAGATCTCAAGATTTCTTTACTATGCATATTTATCAAATAATCTAAAACTTTTGTTATCCTTTCTTCTTTAAATAGGGTATTCATGGACCCAACATTCTCAATGTAATTGGCTCTAATATCCATGATCTATGGTGTCATTGCATCTTCACTAGCTCTAATGTGCAGCAATATCATATTATATCTTCCCACTGCTATTTAGGTATTTGTAATCTTTCAATTTCACATCTAAGCTGATGCAAACTACTCCTTCACTAAGCCATTAATATTTTCACTTTCTAATTTATTGTCACTCCTATATAGTTTTAATGGGTGGTCATATGAAGGATTGAATTTCCTGATATAGAATTATCTTTTTCTCCCAAGTATAATATATCCACTATGACAACTTCCTAGAAGAACATCAAGATTGAAACATATGCAAATGCATTAATAACTATATGTGGAAATTCATTTGTGAAGACAATTTTTGCATAAGAGTTGTGTATATAAATACATCATCGTGAGAGTTTGAAATATAAGGATCATACATTGATAGGGTATAAAAAGAACAAAATAATTTCTCCTCTCAGATAAATTAGTCATCAGTCCTAATCTACTATAATAAGGCATCAACAAAAAATGAAGTGGTCTTCATTATTAATTTCATAATTAAAAGTTACCACAAAGGCATATGTTAGTTATAATAATATATATGCTTTTATCAAACATAAACAACATTTTATTATTAACTTGGCATCATTCATTTCCACTACTTACATTAGATTCATCACCACCTCCATCACCTTTTACTATTGTTTACTAAACCTAGTGATGAATACTAAGAGGGGGGGGTGAATTAGTATACCAAAAACCTATGTTCTAAAACACTTAAACAGTTTGAAGATAAATCGGTAAAACAGTTTAAAAGACAGACCAGTTATAACACATGCAAACCAAAATGCAAATAAAGCATTCACCCACAAAAGAAATACAACCATAACACAAGATATTTGACGTGGAAACCCAAATGGGAAAAACCACGGTGAGATGGAACTCACAAGTCACTATCTGCATAATAGAAACTAGACCGGTTAAGGTCTTACAATGTTCTTCACCAGAACAAATCCTGTTAGGAATCTCAATCTCTGTTAGGAGATAAGTCCGATTAAAGACTACCTTGCTAGAGGATTTTAGATTCACAGAGGTGAACCACCTTGTTAGAGGATTTTACAAAAGGCTTTTGGGCCTACCCAATTAAGGGCTACAGACTTGTCAAAAATGTGAGTAATCAACAAGTGTTTGATCTATCTAATAGCACAGACTGCTTGGTTAGATCCAATATAGCTCACAATTAATGCATTCCAACATTACTTCAATCTTCTCTATCTCTCACTTAGTTACAAATTGATCTTCTTAGATAAGATCGCTCTTACAATGACTCATCAACCACCTTAAACCCTAGCACAACATAAACCCTTTCAGCAACTTTTTAAAACCATAGACATGATGTCCTTTTAAAGGAATCTGATTTCATGTCAGTCCAATAGGATTACATTACAATTTCCTAGGTTCAATGAATCTAGACATACTTAGTAACACAACATAAGAAGCATCGTCAGTGTGTCGGCACTGTCAAACAATCAGTGGATTAGTAACTCATCACAAAATGCCGGTTGGTAACTCATCACAGAGTATTACCGGTTCATACAAAATACCGGTTGTCGGTTTGACAAAAATGAAGACTGGTAAGAGTGTGTTATGCTGCTTTGCTCCCATGTACTGCTTGAGATCTATGGACCACTTGGGGTCGACATGCCGCTTCAGGCTAAGAAACACATTCTACAAAATCACCAATAGTCTAAAGACTAGAATAGAACATACCGGTTGGAACAGATACTAGTTGAGCTCTAGCTCATACATATAAAGGAGATCTCAATGCAAGTGTGTGTCCATCAATGACAATCACAACATAAACATCAAAAATGCCAACAATCTCCCCCTTTGGCATTGATGGCAACACTTAGAAAAATAAAATTTTGACATCTAAGTGTTTTACAACAAAAACATGCCATTAGCAAAATTGTTCCCCCTAAGCATATACACTATCCCTTAATCAATACAATGTATAGCAATTTTGCATACAGAGCATAAACATTGAGATATCAGAGCATAAAGCATATAGCAAAATTTTAAAGCCAAATACATCTCCCTATTCTTCTCCAAAATAGATAGAGTATTGCTCGCCCTTTGCCAACAATGACAAAGTATCGCTGAACAACCCTGTTTCCATATTAAAAAGAATAAAAGTTTATGACAACAAGGAATAATACTTGTCAAAAACCGATTTATAGTCCTACAAAAATTGTTTCATTGATAGAGACCAGGACTCAAGTTGGGAGGTGGCCATTTCTTTCTCTGTTTGCATCTAGGATACCTATTCTTCCATGGCATCAACTGTGCTCATCTCCTGTGTAACTGTCAAGGCATCCAGGTTCAGATAACACTTCTGAAGAATTTGTAGACGTGGAAGTAAAACTAGTTTTAGCTCCTACAAATCTCTAGACTGTGTACTCATCTCTTGCTCCATTTTGGCTGATTGAACCTAAAACCGGTGAACGGTTTGCCCATAAGTTGCAAAGGAATCATAAGGTGGCTTAAATGTGCTTAAGTGACACTGTAAGTCCATTTGAAGCTTTTGCTTCTAGGCTAGCACATCGTCATAGAATAGATGGGGTTGACAGATTTTGCTTAGTAGTAGGTTTCCCTCATCCAAAGCGTCCCTTATATCCTTTTGGTCTTTCAGCAGTTCAGACCAGAGTTCATTCAACTTCTTCACCAGAGCAATCTTAAGAGCCTTTTGATTCTCTTTCTTGACATTTGCCTCAGCTACTTCTTTCAAGCTCTGCACTTGATCATCCACTACAGTACATAGTAGCTTAAGCTGTGCTAGTGATGATTGAGTGTTGGGAAGATCATCCACTACAGTACATAGTAGCTTAAGCTGTGCTAGAACTGGTATGAGATGCAGAAGCCATTTTAGGATATTTTAAGAACTCAAAGAATACCTTTAAAACACAAATTTAGGGCTTTCTGATTCTCCTTCACTCCACACTCCGTCGGTTGCCAAATCACCGCTTTGTGTTCTCCACTTGACCATTTGCAAAATGAATTTGAATCTCCTTCAAGACTTGTCAATTTCTTGAAATCTTAGCTCAAATCGCCTTTTCTTCACTGTGCACTTTGAAAAACTTTTCTTCGCTCGAAAATAGATAGTGAGAAATGATTTGAAATATGCTTTTATACATGTCTCTCACCTACCACCATTAATGCTCCTCTATTAGGGCGTAAACCCTAATTTGCCTTTTTACCATTTTTGGTCTTCTGCCAAGCGACAGGTATCGCATACCGGTTAAGGTCTTTTACCGGTGTAAACCGGGGGTTTGAAAACATTTCACCATTTTTTCCCCTAAGCCTTTTGAGACTTAGTTTGTCAGTTCTGATATTTCCACACTAGGTGCAGAAACCGGTTCCTCTTCCAACATTGTTGGTTTCTTACTCTAGGTTTTGTTCATGTCTGCTTGAACTATTTCAACATCAATTTCTCCTTCCTGAGTGACTGGTATATCATCAGATATACTCTTTCTGCTTCTGCAGAATTTTGCAATGTGACCCAGTTTGTTGCAATGGTAGAAAACCAATCCAGGTGCTCTCCAAGGTCCATTGTTCATGTTTCCATTCTTCCTTCTGCATGTTGCAGCAGTGTGACCATGACCATGATAAATCCAATAGTTTTCTCTCCATCTAGTTGCCGCTTGATGGCCACCACTTCTTGATTGATGATTGAAGACATTAAACCTGTTGCAATTCCAGTTCACAAAAGGTTCAGGACCAACTCCTTGGGTCCTCTGAGGATATATTTCGGTGTTGTTAATGACAGACCTGCATTCAAATGCTCTATACCCAAACTTGTTGAATGCATAACAATGACTGTTGAACTTATTGGATCTAGGTATATTGTTAATAAAGTAAGGAAAATTATTGTAGGCTTTGCTCCTACATACATTGGTAGTGTCTCCTTCTTTAAGATAGTTAAAGCAAATAGGTTTGAATTTTTTCTTACCTTTTCCTTTGAATGTTGGTTGCTTCTTTGATGCTTCAACATTTGTTCCTGAGGATTCTCCTTCCTCATGTCCAGAGAAACCAAGTCCATTGGTATTCTTTACTGGTCTAGATGACTCAAGCTTTTACTCTAGCTTGACAGTACTTTTGTTGAACTTAGCAAGTATTTCCTTTGACTCAGAGAGTTCTTTGGAAATAGCAGTATTGGTCTCCATTAGGCTTGCATTTTTAGAGATGGCTATGTTCAGTTCATCTTGTACTCCTTCTTTTTCCATTCTACTCTCATGTAGGTGAGCAATTAGTGCACTAATCTCTTGTTTCAACTTGGAGATCTCATGATCTCTGTCCTTCACTAGATCTTCAGCTTTCCTCCTATTCTCAAGCTCTTGACTAAACCGGATAGTCAGTCCTTCCGACTCCTTTCTTAGGTTGGAGTTTGATTCATTCAACTTATTTACTTCTGCTATCATGGCTTCCATATCTGCTTCATTTGCAGAACTATTTTCAGATAGCTCCATCAACTTTTATGCATATTCTCTCCTTTTTGCTTGAGATGCCTTGTATTTGACCATAAGATCATCATAGGCTTGCTCAGACTGAGTGAGCCATTGAGTAAGCTCCCTCAAGGTGTATTCTCCCATATCTCTTTCGAAGTGGTTAAACTTATAGAAAGGTAGGCTCTGATAGCAATTGATGAATACTAAGAGGGGGGGTGAATTAGTATACTAAAAACTTTTGCTCTAAAACACTTAAACAATCTGAAGCTAAATCGGTAAAATAGTTTAACAGATAGACCGGTTATCACACATGCAAACCAAAATGCAAATAAAGCATTCACCCACAAAAGCAATACAACCATAACACAAGATATTTGACGTGGAAACCCAAATGGGAAAAACCACAGTGAGATGGAACTCACAAGTCACTATCTGTTGAATAGAAACTAGACCAGTTAAGGTCTTACAATGTTCTTCACCAGAACAGATCCTATTAGGAATCTCAATCTCTGTTAGGAGATAAGTCCGATTAAAGACTACCTTGCTAGAGGATTTTAGATTCACAGAGGTGAACCACCTTGTTAGAGGATTTTACAAAAGGCTTTTGGGCCTACCCAGTTAAGGGCTACAGACTTGTCAAAAATGTGAGTAATCAACAAGTGTTTGATCTATCTAATAGCACAGACTACTTGGTTAGATCCAGTATAGCTCATAGTTAATGCATTCCAACATTACTTCAATCTTCTCTATCTCTCACTCAGTTACAACTTGATCTTCTCAGATAAGATCGCTCTTACAATAACTCATCAACCACCTTAAACCCTAGCATGACATAAACACTTTCAGCAACTTTTTAAAACCCTAGACATGATGTCCTTTTAAAGGAATCTGATTTCATGTCGGTCCAATAGGATTACATTACAATTTCCTAAGTTCAATGAATCTAGACATACTTAGTAACATGACACAAGAAGCACCATCAGTGTATCGGCACCATCAAACAATCGATGGATTAGTAACTCATCACAAAATGCCGGTTGGTAACTCATCACAGAGTATTATCGGTTCATACAAAATACCGGTTGTCGGTTTGACAAAAATGAAGACGGTAAGAGTGTGTTATGCCACTTTGCTCCCATGTACTGCTTGAGATCTATGGACCGCTTGGGGTCGACATGCCGCTTCAGGCTAAGAAACACATTCTACAAAATCACCAATAGTCTAAAGACTAGAATACAACATACCGGTTGGAACAGATACTGGTTGAGCTCTAGCTCATACATATAAAGGAGATCTCAATGCAAGTGTGTGTTCATCAATGACAATCACAACATAAACATCAAAAATGCCAACAATCTCCCCCTTTGGCATTGATGGCAACACTTAGAAAAATAAAATTTTGACATCTAAGTGTTTTACAACAAAAACATGCCATTAGCAAAATTGTTCCCCCTAAGCATATACACTATCCCTTAATCAATACAATGTATAGCAATTTTGCATACAGAGCATGAACATTGAGATATCAGAGCATAAAGCATATAGCAAAATTTTAAAGCCAGATACATCTCCCTATTCTTCTCCAAAATAGATAGACTACTTCTCCCCCTTAGCCAACAATGACAAAGTACTGCTGAACAACCCTGTTTCCATATTAAAAAGAATAAAAGTTTATGACTACAAGGAATAATACTTGTCAAAAACCGATTTATAGTCCTGCAAAAATTGTTTCATTGATAGAGACCAAGACTCAAGTAGGGAGGTGGCCACTTCTTTCTATGTTTGCATCTGGGATACCTAGTCTTCCATGGCATCAATTGTGCTCATCTCCTACATGACTGTCAAGGCATCCAGGTTTAGATAACACTTCTGAAGAATTTGTAGATGTGGAAGTAAAACCAGTTGTAGCTCCTACAAATCTCTAGACCGTGTACTGATCTCTTGCTCCATTTTGGCTGACTGAACTTGAAACCGGTGAACGGTTTGCCCATAAGTTGCAAAGGAATCATAAGGTGGCTTAAATGTGCTTAAGTAAGACTGTAAGTCCGTTTGAAGCTTTTTCTTCTTGGCTAGCACATCATCATAGAATAGATGGGGTTGACAGATTTTGCTTAGTAGCAGGTTTCCCTCATCCAAAGCGTCCCTTATATCCTTTTGGTCTTTCAGTAGTTCAGACCAGAGTTCATTCAACTTCTTCACTAGAGCAATGTTAAGAGCCTTTTGATGCTCTTTCTTGATATTTACCTTAGCTGCTTCTTTCAGGCTTTGCACTTGATCATCCACTATAGTACATAGTAGCTTAAGTTGTGCTAGTGATGATTCAGTGTTGGGAAGATTGGTACCGGAGATCAAACCTGTAAGGGTGTCTACAATCGCTTGAATTATATCTTGCTCCTTTTTCCTTCTAATGATTTCAAGGTGCTCTTGAGCAACCTTGATGCTCTGCATTAGTTCTGATTCACTTGCAGACTAGAGATCGATAGGACTGGAGATATCAGCTAGTTTGGCTTGACTCTCGGTTGCCTTCAGAGTCTCTGTCTGTGTGCTCTTCACCGCTTCCGCTGCCTTGTCCACTTTTCTTTTCTCTGTTCCCTTGTCTTCTTCTTCCTTCTTCTTTTCTTGTTCCTTGTCTTCTTCTTATTTCTTTTTCCTCTCAGCTTCCTTCCTCTTCTCTTCTTCTTTTCTTCTTCCTTCCGCTTTTCCTTTTCTTTATCCTCCTCTTCCTTCTTCTTCTTTTCCTCTTCCTTCTTCCTCTTCTCTTCATCTTTTCTTTTCTCCTCTTCCTCTTTCTTCCTTTTCTCATCTTCATCCCTCTTCTTCTTCTCTGCCTGTTCCTCAACCACTTCCTATCTGTCCTCGGCTTGCTCACTACCCTATTCGACCTGTTGCACTTGTTATGTTCCCTCAAAAGGTATGCCTAAGTGACATCTTCTATGTCCAGGGAATCGACATCAATAGTGTCGATTGGTTCTTCAACTAGGTTTCCTTCTTCATCAAAAACTTCATCTGGGTTGGATATAATTGGTTCTTCTTCTGCTTGTCGGTTGGCCAGTCGTGCTTTGTGAGCTTGGATAGCATGATTCATATGCTGATGAGTGTCTTTTTCAACATCATCAATTCTTCCCTCTAACAGCCAGAGTTTTCTTCTCCTTGTGAAGAAGAGTCCTTTATTTTGGTCAAAAACATCAAATAATTCTGAGTTTGAGAGGTCGGGAAAGTATTGTGCAAAGACTTTTTCCCTAATCTCCTATTCTTTTTCAATGGCAATGTGCCATTTATTATCTAATGCCTTATATAATGAATCTGGTGTCTGAGATTTAATCTCTGATGGTGACCAGTCATTCTTACACAAATAAATAATAATTTCCTGTAGTACTTCCAATTTCTCCTCATCACTAAAATCATCATAGTAATCTACTAAATCATAAAGTAATTCTCTCCTAATATTCTTTACTGTTCTTTGACAATGTGTCAAAGGTTTATATGAGGAGATATCAATATTTACTAGTGCAGACACTGCCAATTCATTCTTCTTCATCTGTCTAGCCTTCTTTGGTATTTCATCAGACTCAGTCTCTTCAGAGTCCAGTTCATTTGACTTAGTCTTCCTCTTTCTTTCAAATACTTTTGTCGGTGCCACTTCTGGTTACTTCTCTGCAAGTGACCGCTTAGTCACCCTTGGAGTTGCAGTAGTAGGTGGTGCCGATGCTGCAGGCACTGCCTTTGCCTTCTTTGCTACCAATTCTTTTCCTTTCTTAACAGAGGGTTCCTCAGCCGGTGCAATCCTTTCCAGATAGGTTCCGGTCCTCTTTGCCTTGGGATCAAGAGGTGAGGCAATAAGGGTTGAGGCATAGCCTTCCGGTATATTGTACATCACCTCATAGCCCATTGGCTCCACTTCTTCCATTCTAGGCTCAACAGCCTCCATTAGGCATTTGTCCACCTAGATGGTGAAACAAATGTCATCTTCATATTTCTTGATGATGTCACCTGAGATCCTCATCCTTTGGATCATCTTCCATCTGAACTCATCAAAATATTTGTTCAGCACATCAAGGTAACCGATTCCGATTGCTTGAATGCTTTCCTTGATCTGCTTGGTTACCGGTTGGTCAGGAGACCACTAGACATCTCCTACTCTAGGAAAGTAGCCTTGGAAATAGAAGAACAACCCAGCCAATAGTTGTCCGAACTTGAATCTCAGTGCATTATCCTATTTGGTCGACTTTAGATTAGACAAGAGTTGCCTCTATATACCAGTGCACAAGTCAAATGATGCGTCCTCTTTAATCATCTGGTAAGCGGCATTTATAGTTGCAACAGATACAGAGTTAATTCTGCTAGCAGAGAATGTTCTATAGCCTAACACCATGTAGGCATACTTAACAAGATCATCCTTCATGGAATTCACTTTTATGCCTCGTGAATCACTTGTTGAACCAATGAGCTTGGCCATTCCAGTTTTGCTTGCCATTCTTAGGGCTGGCACTTCTCCTGTGTTGCAGAAACTGGTGACTGCATGAATTGCCTAAGGCATAATATCATGCGTCCTCTCCAGGTACATCTTGTCACCATGGACTCTGCTCACAATGATCCTAATATGATCCTCTGTAAAGTCTTCTTGAAAATATACTGCATTATGGAGTTTCTTCTTCTCTAAGATACTATATTTCGGTTTGATTTTCTTGTCCTTTTCATAAAATAGACCTAGTTGAGAGTGGATGGCTAGAGACCCTAGGTCTTCAATCTTGCAATCAATATAATCAGAAATTCCCTCTTCCACTATCACTCCAGCCGGAACTTGTGATAGGGCATTATACTTTGACTTCCTTTGAATGAAACTTTCAGACTCAATGGATGTACTAGAACTGGTATGAGATGCGGAAGCCATTGTAGGATATTTTAAGAACTCAAAAAATACCTTTAAAATGCGAATTTAGGGCTTTCTGATTCGCCTTCACTCCACACTTCGTCAGTTGCCAAATCACCGCTTTGTGTTCTCCACTTGACCGTTGGGAAGCTGAATTTAAATCTCCTTCAAGACTTGTCAATTTCTTGAAATCTCAGCTCAAATCGCCTTTTCTTCGCTATGCACTTTGAAAAAATTTTCTTATCTCAAAAATAGATAGTGAGAAATGATTTGAAATATGCTTTTATACATGTCTCTCACCTACCGCCATTAATGTTCCTCTATTAGGGCGTAAATTGTAATTTTCCTTTTTACCGTTTTCGATCTTCTGCCAAGCGACAAGTATCGCATACCAGTTAAGGTCTTTTATTGGTGTAAACTGGGGGTTCGAAAACATTTCGCTGTTTGCTCCCCCTAAGCCTTTTGAGGCTTAGTTCGCTGGTTCCAATATTTCCACACTAGGTGCAGAAACCGGTTCCTCTTCCAACATTGTTGGTTTCTTCCTCCAGATTTTGTTCATGTCCGCTTGAACTGTTTCAACATCAATTTCTCCTTCCTGAGTGACTGGTATATCATCAGATATACTCTTTTTGCTTCTGCAGAATCTTGCAATGTGACCCAGTTTGTTGCAGTGGTAGCAAACCAATCCAGGTGCTCTCCAAGGTCCATTGTTCATGTTTCCATTCTTCCTTTTGCATGTTGTAGCAGTGTGAACATGACCATGACAAATCCAACAGTTTGCTCTCCATTTGGTTGCCGCTTGATGGCCACCACTTCTTGACTGATGATTGAAGACATTAAACCGGTTGTGGTTCCGGTTCACAAAAGGTTCAGGACCAACTCCTTGGGTCCTATGAGGATATATTCTGGTGTTGTTCATGACAGACCTGCATTGCATGCTCTATGCCCAAACTTGTTGCATGCATAACAATGACCGTTGAACTTATTGGTTCTAGGTATATTGTTAATAAAGTAAGGAAAATTATTATAGGCTTTGCTCCTACATACATTGGCAGTGTGTCCTTCTTTAAGATAGTTAAAGAAAACAAGTTTCAATTTTTTCTTACCTTTTCCTTTGAATGTCGGTTGCTTCTTTGATGCTTCAGCATTTGTTCCTAAGGATTCTCCTTCCTCATGTCCAGAGAAACCAAGTCCATTGGTATTCTTTATTGGTCTAGATGACTCAAGCTTTTGCTCTAGCTTGACAGTACTTTTGCTGAACTTAGCAAGTATTTCCTTTGACTCAGAGAGTTCTTTGGAAATAGCAGTATTGATCTCCATTAGGCTTGCATTTTCAGAGATGGCTATGTTCAGTTCATCTTGTACTTCTTCTTTTTCCATTATTCTCTCATGTAGGCAAGCAGTCAGTGCACTAATCTCTTGTTTCAACTTGGAGATCTCATGATCTTTCTCCTTCACCAGATCTTCAGCTTTCCTCCTATTCTCAAGCTCTTGACTAAACTAGATAGTCATTTCTTCCAACTCCTTTCTTAGGTTGGAGTTTGATTCATTCAACTTATTTACTTCTGCTATCATGGCTTCCATATCTGCTTCATTTGCAGAACTATTTTCAGATAGCTCCATCAGCTTTTATGCGTGTTCTCTCCTTTTTGCTTGAGATGCCTTGTATTTGACCATAAGATCATCATAGGCTTGCTTAGACTGAGTGAGCCGTTGAGTAAGTTCCCTCAAGGTGTATTCCCCCATATCTCTTTTGAAGTGGTTAAACTTATAGAAAGGTAGGCTCTGATACCAATTGATGAATACTAAGAGGGGGGTGAATTAGTATACCAAAAACCTCTGTTCTAAAACAGTTAAACAGTCTGAAGATAAATCAGTAAAACAGTTTAACAGACAGACCGGTTATCACACATGCAAACCAAAATGCAAATAAAGCATTCACCCACAAAAGCAATACAACCATAACACAAGATATTTGACGTGGAAACCCAAATGGGAAAAACCACGATGAGATGGAACTCACAAGTCACTATTTGCAGAATAGAAACCAAACTGGTTAAGGTTAGACGAGTTAAGGTCTTACAATGTTCTTCACCAAAACAAATCCTATTAGGAATCTCAATCTTTGTTAGGAGATAAGTCTGATTAGAGACTACCTTGCTAGAGGATTTTAGATTCACAGAGGTGAACCACCTTGTTAGAGGATTTTACAAAAGGCTTTTGGGCCTACCCGGTTAAGGGCTACAAACTTGTCAAAGATGTGAGTAATCAACACGTGTTTGATCTAGCTAATAGCACGGACTACTTGGTTAGATCTAGTATAGCTCATAGTTAATGCATTCCAACATTACTTCAATCTTCTCTGTCTCTCACTCAGTTACAACTTGATCTTCTCAGATAAGATCGCTCTTACAATAACTCATCAACCACCTTAAACCCTAGCACAACATAAACCCTTTCAGCAACTTTTTAAAACCCTAGACATGATGTCCTTTTAAAGGAATCTGATTTCATGTCGGTCCAATAGGATTACATTACAATTTCCTAGGTTCAATGAATCTAGACATACTTAGTAATACGGCACCAGAAACACTGTCAGTGTGTTAGCACCATCAAACAATCGGTGGATTAGTAACTCATCACAAAATGCTAGTTGGTAACCCATCACGGAGTATTACCAGTTCATACAAAATACCGGTTGCCAGTTTGACAAAAATGAAGACTGGTAAGAGTGTATTATGCCGCTTTGCTCCCACGTACCGCTTGAGATCTACGAACTGCTTGGGGTCGACATGCCGCTTCAGGCTGGGAAACACATTCTGCAAAATCACCAATAGTCTAAAGACTAGAATACAACATACTGGTTGGAACAGATACCGGTTGAGCTCTATCTCATAGATATAAAGGGGATCTCAATGCAAGTGTGTGTCCATCAACGACAATCACAACATAAACATAAAAAATGCCAACACCTAGGAGCTTCACTAAGGTTTGTTAACAAAGTTTCATATCTCAAACTCTCACATAGTAGGCTCCTATTGATTTTATTTAGAACTTCATTATTATCCTTACGCTATATATGTAAATGAGAGGATTTTACTATATTTATCAAAGCATTCTTTCTTCTTGGTATGAAATCGAAACATTATGAGAAAAATTCTCTATATGAACTAAATATTTGGTGTGACCTTATTTATAAGCCATCAATTTATAGACAAATTTAAATGGGTATTGACATGGATATAAAAAATATACCATTACAAAGTACCCATGCACCACTTTGAGGTGTATGTGAATCCCTTAATGATTGTGCACCTCAAGATATGTAACACTCACAAAGATGCATGTAAAGTAATTATTCAAATACAAAAGAATACATAAAGGGGTTTGTATAAAGTCATAGATCCTACAAGATTTCATCATATGTGTTCATTATTTGTCATGCATTCTCCATGGATAGCTATAAAGGAAAAATATGAAGCAAGTAGCTTATATAGTACAATTAGTAGCAATACAAAGTAAACCTCAATGTCAACAATCATAAGTTGGAATGGGGTGGCCAAGGGAATCTTGGGCTGACAAGGTGTGGGGGAGTAATTAGGGATGAAAATGGCAGGCTCATTTCAGTGGTGGCATACCCCTTGGGTAACCAGACCAACCACCTTGTTGAAGCCATTGGGTCCTATCATGCCTTATTTCTAGCCCATCAAATTAATTGCAAAAAAGTCTAGATTGAAGGGGATTTGAACAATACTATTCAATGCCTAGAGGAGAATAATAAGGAATCATGGACTATACAGGGATGGATTAGTTTATCAAAAGAGATTATCCTTTCTTTTGATGAATGTTTTATATCCCATGTTTTTAGGGAATCCAACATGGTGGTGGACTTCTTTGCCAATAACGGGATGACAACTAAGGGGAGGATGACATAGACTTATGAAGACATCTTGCAGGATGATGTCTGGGCTCTTCTTGGATATGATAGCTCACATGGGATATGTGGTATTTTCCCATCACATTGCTAAATGATGGACAGGGCCATTATTACTATTCATTGAAGCTACCATGGCAAGGTTAGAGAAGGTTTTTCTCATTATTGCTCACATGCTTTCTAGGTTATTTGTGAGCTCTTTTGGTTTTTAACTTTCTTGCACATTCTGCTAAACCACTCTTTTCTTGAGGACTAATAATGCCAAGATGGGAGGAGAAAGAGATCATGTTGAACTTCTAGAATGTGAAGGGCTAAGGGCCAACTTGACTATATGAAGGATTCTAGTAAAGGGGGAATTAACGCCCTAAATTGACAAGTTGCATGGATGGGAACCACTAATATTTTTGCCAAAGGGTGGAATGAGGGCAAAATTACTCTATCTGGGAGGTTTGTAGTGGTTGATGAGAACTTATTTGCAGAAGTCACTGGCTTGTCTACTAAGGGACTCAAGTTCTATAGAGGCAGAAAATACTCTAACCCTACAATGAAGAAATTTCCCAAAACTGACAAGGAGAGGAAAATGTTGGTCAAGAAAAATAAAATTTGCTATGATGCAGACACTATCAAGCTAATTTGGAGGGATGTGTTGAAGGTGATAATGAAATATATCACCATGGATGACTGATACTTGAGGGTTTTTGGGCATCATTTTATCTTGCTCAATCATTTCAAAGACCAGGTTAGGGTTTCTTTCCCTTTTGATCTCATGTCTTCCCTTAATGCTAGTATTTCTAAGCATAAAGAAAACCCTAGTGTCAATCCTATTCTTCATGAGGGGTTACTAGTCTTGATTTATGAACATTTTAAAGCCAATTCTGCTAAGCCTAATTCTCCCCTTATTTCCATTTTGGAGGATGAGGACTCGAAAATCCATAGTTCCAATGATCCTGATTGGAACACGGATATGGAGGATGATAGTTTTGTCCCTCCTGAAAAAGGAAAAAACAAATATAAGCCTATCAATCCCCCACCTTCTAGGAAGGGGAAGCTTAAAGAATCAGAGATTGCCTCCCCCAGCTCTGGAACCAAATGTGGCAATAAACTATCTAAGCCTCGCCCTATGTCGAAGGGTAAAACTCTAGCTTCTTAGAATACCTCTCTAGAACATGGTAATCAAGACCCCCCATCTCCCCTGCACTCATTAAATTCTTATCCTTCTATGGACAAGGAAAATAGACCCCATTTTCCTTTCTAGTTGAACCCAGATTCTCACCTTTGAATTTGGACCAAGAGTTTCCCATTGATATTTTGGCCATTGCTAGAAATGGGGTAGTGGATTCTTTCCAGATAATGAAGTGGGCCTTCCATGAGATTAAGAACCTCAATTTAAAATAGAGAGCTATTAATAGTAAGGTAGAAATGCTGGAAACTGGTGGTGAGGGTTCACATGACATACAGGGCACTAAAGGCAGTGAGCTTTGGACGAAGGAAGAAAAATTTCTAGTTGTTGATTGCCTTACCAAAATTGTTGAAGCTTTGGATAATCTTACAAAAGACTATGAGTATAAGATTGAGGCCTTCGAGAATAAAATGAAAGGCATTAAAGATTCTCTCTATTCTATCTTGTCTCATAGTCACAATGTTATCAAGACCGCGACGGATTGCATGAACACCATGGTAATGATTATGGAAAAGGGCTATCAGGGCAATTTAGTGGTGGAGTTGGACTGGAGAAAGAAAAAGGCAATGAAGAGTCAACGGGTCCAAGCAAGAGGACTCGGGCCAAATTGAAGAGGAAGGCAAACAAATCCCCACAGGAGATCCGGGCCTTCAAGAAAGTGGCTCAGAACATGAACCAGCTAGAGGCTGAGGTCACTGAGACCTTGAAGACTTTGGCTTCTAGACTTCTTTCCTCTATCTCTGTTTGGTTTTTTCTTGTTTTTTTTTTTCTGGTGTTGGGTTGTTGTTGTTGTCTCTGTTTTTATCTTTTGGTGGCATTTTGTTTAATTGTTATGCTTTTCATGTCTTATCCTAGTTTTGACCTATTGAACTTTAGAGTTTCGGGTCCCTTCAAAACCTAGTTTTTTTGTGATAAAAAACAATCATAAGTTGAAGAGGAGAAATTCCATCTATACGGAAAGTGATAGTGTTCCTCTTCACTAGGTGATAAATGGATTACAAGGTTCATGAAGCATAAGACATGCCATATACTATAGATGAGTTCTTGTGGGAACCTATAGCTATGTACAAAAATCCATATGATATAGTGAAAATAATAGAATATACCTCTTACAATTGGTACCATTTATATAAGATACATGAAATTGTAGGAGAGGTAGAAACAACACTTGAAATGTAAATATACTTGCTAGGCATGTAGGCATGTAAGTCATTTAAGATAATAGTGAGCACAACCAATTACGACTTCAAAATCGAGTTGAATGAAAGTGTATCCCCTCCGTGTGATCATGGCTCCAAAACCCGTATTTTGAGCACAATATCAATCATCAAGAGTGTGATCTAATAAAAAGCTTTATAAAGATTATGGAGAATAGTCGTCGCCTGTGGATACACCTCATTTATATTTGTTTCACATAAGCGTTCATTACAGTAACCAACATATACAATTACCTGCTCATCAGTGGGAATAAATGGAGAGGCATAAGCAATATACACTATAGACCAACTTCTCCTCATTTAAGACTTTCTAATAAAATGCGCTTCCTTCGTGTGTGAAAGCAAAAATTCAATCTTGTAAAATCGTCTGTGCAAATGAAATATAGTTTTAGGCGTAGTTTTGATGGATTGGGCGGGAATGAATTTTGAACTTGGCATGATATCATGATATTGTGGATGGTATTGATGTTTGGGCACTGCTACAGGACAAATACTAACAAACGATGTGATAATACTGCAGGACAAACAGTGCAAGCTACCTTAACAGGGATGTGGCTAATCTGGTTCTAAAATTGTGATGTTGTATGATGCATAATTTTTATGTTATGTAGATAAAAATTGCAGAATAGATACAGAATGGCTGGGAGACTAGGCAGAACAGCTGCAGCCCCTAACCCTCATTGTATAACACAAAAGTTCTTTTAAATGTACGACAATACAGATGGGATGTTTTTGGAGCCAGAATAGCTACAGCGCCTTAACAGTGAGAAACAAATCAGAAGGGAAACAGAAAAGGCAAGAGAGAAAAAAAAAAAAAGAGAGAAAAGAAAAGAAAAGTGACCGGTCAGAGCTCAATGTGTGCAACTTAAGCCAGCCCCAATTCGTGGGTCTGGCGAACACAGTTCAAGCTTGTTCTTTGGAAGAAACTATCCTATGAAGCCTGTGAAACAACATTTCATTGACTATCTAGTACTGGATACCACCTAGCGATTCAATGTATCAAAGTATGGAGTTCATATTTTATGGAAAGAAAACAGTCAGACTTAACGTTCTGTTCTCATTTTGCGGCTAAATGAAACAAACCTTTTTTGACTACTTCTTAAAGCCCGGATTCTGCACATTAGTTAATTATTGATATCACAAGCCAAAAGTAAAAGATATAAACAATTTGACGTAAAAGATTCACGTTTAGATTTAAGATTGAGGAGTAGCCGGTGAAGATTGACTGATAGAGACACAGTCCATCCCTAGTGGTGTTTCGCTGGCGACCATTAGAGAAACAAAGGGCCCCATCTCTACGCCATTCTATACTCGTTGATCGCTTCTCCTGAGGTAACCAAAAACGCTTTCTGGTCAAATATGGAGATCGAGTGGATGCCCACTGCGAAAGTTAACTTATTTATTTCTATTGACTAGGAGTCTCATGTATCTCCAGTATAGGTATGTGAACGGACTTGATGATTCGGCCGGCCATACCTGTCTAGTAGGTAGGGTACAGAGCAGTCCTCCATAGCTATTATAGAGGGGTGCTGGGCCATACTATTGTTTACTCACCATTCTTTATGTATATTTGATGGTCACGTTTATTGATTAATTGAAATTTAAAAGTCAAGTTTATTGTGTCTCCCACGAATTTGGGAGAATGAAAATCCTTCAGTTTTTGGCTTTTAGTCAAAAAGGGTTGAAAAAACGAATTTGTAGATAAACCTATAGCAATGAAAAAAAGTATGTTATATTTTGAATTTCAATTAATTAATAAATAAGTCAAATGTACATTTCATGTGTTCGATAAAAATTATCATGATTATTAGATCAATTAGAATTTGTCTTCAATATGAAGTTTAAAATTGGATGAGGATCTATTCTAGATGCCCTCACCCTTGCCCCCCTATTTTAGTATTAATGGATTTTTAAAAGATACAATGATTTGGCAAACTATATTTAAAATAGAGAGTGAACAACAAGCCTAATTAAATGGTGTAATTGGTACAAGAGAATGTGTATTACATTTACTAATGACCAATTATGTCAAATAACATTTTTATCATTGCTATTCAATTTGTGCTCTTAAAAATCATAAATTGTATTTTTAAGTCTTTAAAATTTGTATGTATTTCGTAAAACACTGCTTGTTTCATGGATATGATAAATTCTTCATTAATCCTTTAACAATTCAAAAATAACCTCTCTATTTTTCTAATTTATGCTACTTGAGGAAGTAACAATTCTTGCACCTAGCATCAAGGATGGAGCGAGAGAAACAGGTGAATGGGTAGGAGAATCGGGTTTTTGAAATTTTGAATAGTGGAACTGGTTGTGGCGATGCAGGATCTGGGGAATTGCAGGTGGAATCAATGCAAGGACCAAGTGATAAGCAAGGGAAGGAGGAGACAAAAGAGTCTGCCCCAAGAAAGAATATTCAGGTGGACCCGGGGGGAAGGGTCTTTCGTCTGATGGCGTCTTTCATAGGGGGAACGAAAAGGAAAACCCTGCTCATGTGGTTTCCCCTGTCCCCAACAATTGTAAAGCTCATATTGATCCTTCTAAAGGATAGGGGGGCATTAAGAAAGTCCAAAATGAGGTGGGGGCCGCTGGAAATGATGTCTCCAGACAAAAACCTTGGGTGTACTTGTTAGGAGTGAAACCTAGTGGAAAATTGATGTTCCCACCAGTCAACAATATCTCTGATCCGGCAAAGGGTAAGTTTGTCATTTTTGTTCTTGATATGGTTATTGATCATAATATTTCCCTAATGAACAGAACATTGGTTGGCAAATTTATGGGTCTCAAGCCTAACATAGAAGTTGTTAGGGCCTTTGTCAAAAGAAAGTGGACAACTAATGGCCAAGTTCTTATCTCTAATCTTCCTAAGGGCTATTTCACCTTTGATTTTTCATGCAAGGAGGATATTCAAGCTATAAGAAGTGGAGGCCCTTGGGTTATTGGAAAGTCCGCCTTGGCTCTTAAGAAGTGGACTACAAACTTGGATCTTTCTGACTCCATTTTTTAAAATGTCCCAGTATGGGTTAGACTTCTTGGACTCCCATTGGAATATGGGAATGAAGATGTTTTTAACGGCTTGGCTAACTCTTTTGGAGAACTTCTATCTATAGATCCAATGATGGCGTCCAGGAGGAGGTTGGTGTTTGCAAGAATCTGTGTTGGTGTATACCAGAATGCAGATTTACTGTCATCTATTGAAATACAATCCAAGCTAGGCACATGGGTTCAAGCTATTGAGTTTGAATCAATCCCTTTTGTGTGCTTTAAATGTAGAAAATCGAGACATTGGGCTAAGAGATGTCTGTTGAATGTTAGTAAGGAGAAAGAGAATCCTCAACCCAAGCCCAAGAAAATTTGGAAAATAAAGAATAAAGGAGATGGTAATGGAAGTGTGACCCATCTGAATGGGGAAAAGGATAGTAAGAGCACTGTTAAGCCCTTGGAGGCCTTGGATAAGGGGAATGTCCCAGATAATCAAGTGGACCTGGAAAACCAGGAGCCAGTTATCAATATGCCAATCCTCGATTTAGGTGACAAGGAGCAGGGTGTGATTAGCCTGGAAGACATCCAAATTTAGGAATCTACTATCTCGTTCAAGGAAATCACCTAAATGTGGATATAAGGGCACCCTGTAATCCTTCGGCTTCAGATGCTAAGGACGCTCTAAGACAAGGTCCAACCAGGAGCCATGTATCTGTGAACTCCCAGGAAATTGTAAAGGATGCATTTGGTAACTCAAGTAAATATCTAGGGGATTCCAATGAGAACTAAGTTCAGAATCATCACAGAGCTATGGATACCCTACCTTTGTCTCAAAAAGGACTTCTAGATGAAGATTGGGAACCAGGAAAAGAGAACCTTAGTCTGGAAAATTCAAAAAGAGAAGAGGAATATTCTTAGACAAGCAAGGAGAAAATAAAGAACAAACAATAGGAAACTCCGATAGGAGTCTCTACAAGGTCAAGATCTAACGCAAATTGTGGAGCCTCAAAGGGTAGTTAAGGAAGAAGATCCTCAAGATGACATAGGAAGAAGGAAAGCTTTCAGGATATTGTGGGTGGTTTGCAGAAAACTGTACCAGAGATTTTCAAACTCCACTCCCCTGGTAAAATATAAAGACTATGTCTTAGAACATAAGGGGCTTGAATAGCCTCCATAAGCAGGATGTTTTGCATAATTTAGCTAGAGATCGTAGACCGGACATTTTACTAGTTCAAGAATCTAAAATATCAAAAGGAAAATCAGAAAAGATCAAAAGGTTTAAGTTTTGTGGGGTGCATGGTAATGGTTTTGAGGGAGTGTCTCGTGGAATTTGAACCTTTTGGAATTTGAACCTCATTAGAGGAGAACCGCTATTTGAAAATGATAATCATGTGGCCACCAAATTTTCCCATATTAGAGATATTTTTTGTTGGATTCAATCCAACATCTATGCTCCTAATGGTAGAGGCACAAGAAAGCTTTTTTGGCAAGTGCTCATGGATTTTCATAGAAAGTTCAGTATTGATTGTGATGGGTGATTGTAATACTCTGCTCCAGGATAATGAAAAATTTGGAGGCACTCAGGTGAATCTAGAGAGCAAAATGGACCTTCTGGACTTTATTAATTCACAAACGCTTACGAACATTGATCTTCAAGGAGCTTCCTACATCTGGTCAAATCAGAGAATAGGTAAAGAGTTGATTCAAGTTAGGTTGGACAAAAATTTAATTTTAGATCAATGGTTAAAATTATTTCTGCTCCTTAAAAGCCCTTTCAAGGATAGGCTCTTGTCACTTTCCTATAAGTTTTATGGTGGATCCCATCTAGGCTAAGAGGAATTTTCCTTTTATATTTGAATGCATGTGGCTATCTCACCTTCGGATCTTTGAGGAAGTCAGAAAATGGTGGAATATCTCTGTTTTTGGAATTGCTATGTTTAGGGTTGCCAAAAGGTTAAGGGAGGTGAAAAACAAAGTCAAAAAATGGAATAAAGAAACTTTGATAACATTTTTGGAATCAAATCAGAGTTACAACTGGAAATTAAGGAGATTTAGGAGAAAATCCAGCTGGAAGGATATATAGCTGATTACAAATATAAGGAAAATGAGTTGCTTAGGAAGATGCATGACATCATATCCAAGGAAGAAGAATTTTGGAAACAAAGATCAAGAGCTTTGTGTCTGTCTACTGGGGATAAAAATACCAAATATTTTCACATAACAGCACCAAAATATAGAGCATCTAATAGATTCTCTTTTATTGAATACAATGGTAGTAAGTTTGAGAAGGATGAAAACATGAGAAGAAATGTTGTCAATTTCTTTAGCAATCTCCTTAAGATGAATGGTGGTATTAATTGGGAAGTTCAAGATATCTTATTAGAGGCCATCCCTAGACTTGTCAAGGAAGAAGATAATAAAAAGTTTTCCTCTATTTCGTCAAGGGAAGAAATCAAAAGAGTTGTTTTCTCTTTTGAAGGCAATAAGGCTTCGGGACTAGATGGGTTCCCTATGTTCTTTTTTCAATGTTTCTGGGAAATTGTTGTAGATGAAGTGGTGGATGCTATCAAAGAATTTTTTGGCTCCAGATGCCTTCTTAAGGATCTTAATGCTACATTCTTGGTTCTCATCCCTAAACGTCCTAGAGCTATAGATTTTGAAGCATTCAATCCTATCAGCCTCTGCAATTCCTTTTACAAAATCATTTCTAAGGTCTTGACCTCTAGATTGTTGAGTATTTTGCCCTCATTAATTTCTCATTAGCAAAATGGGTTTGTTCCTGGAAGGTAGATCCTTGATTCCATAATCATGATCCATGATAATGTCCATTCCCTCACAAAATCTAAAACTGAGGGTTTTCTCCTCAAACTGGACATTTCGAAAGCTTATGATCGAGTAGATTGGGTCTTCTTGCTCAAAATGATGAAGGCTTTCAGCTTCAACAATAGAGTTCTCCAGCTGATTGGTCAACTCATCTCTATGGATACCATCTCTATCATTGTGAATGGATCTCCTTCACATTTCTTTAAGAATTAAAGAGGGCTAAGATAGGTGGATCTCATTTCCCCTATTCTTTTTACAATAATGGCAGAATGTCTTGGTAGAAACTTGCAAAGAATGGTCGAGCGAGGGTCCTTAATGGGTCTAAGCCCTCCTCAACCAATATGGTTTGTACTCATCAATAGTTTGTTGACGATACCATCCTAATGGGGAGATCCACTATTACCAAAGCTAGGAGCTTGAGAAAGGCACTGGATGATTATGAGCCAGCCTCTGGATAAATGGTGAATAGGCAGAAAAGATCCTTATTTTTCTTCAGCACTCTAGAGCCTAAGCAAGAGAAAATAGCTAGAATTCTTGAATGCAGAATAGAAGCTTTACCCTCTATTTATTTGGGTCTACCTCTGGGTCTTAAGCTCCTTGACTCCTTTTGGAATGTGTTGATTGACAAATTCAGTAAAATCCTTTCTAGTTGGAAGGGTGATCTTCTCAATCAAGCAGGTAAGATTCAACTTCTTAAAGCTACTCTCTAGAATCTCCCAATATATGCTTCGAGTCTCTTTAAAATTCCAAATAAATATGCAAAAGCCATTGAAAAATTCAAAAAATAAAATTAATGGTCTGGAGTGGAGGAAAGGAAAAGATTGTTGCTTATTGGTTGGGATTCGATCTGTAGACCTAAAGAGTCTGGGGGTCTGGGTCTCAAGAGAATTAGAACCATAAACAAGGTCCTCCTTGCCAAGCAAATCTGGAAAACCTTTACTACTAATAGTGAATGGAACAATATATTAAAAAGAAAATATTTGGCCAATAGTGGTTCTCTTAAATCCTTCCTTGAGTCCACTAATATTTCGCGTGGGTCAGCGCTCTAGAATGATATGATAAGAGGAAGTAAAATCATTGAAATGGGTATAGGCTGGTGTATTACAGATGGGAACCAGGTTAGGTTTTGGGAAGATAGATGGATTATGAAGGAGCCCTTAAAGTCATATGAGAGTTTCTCAGTGTGGGTCGATACCTGCAAAACTTTATTTGGAATTCAGGTCAAGGATTATTAGAGGAATGGAGGGTGGGTGGATCGCTGCCAGGTCAACCTGGATCTTGCACTTATTCAATCTTCTCTGTTGGCGGTTAAAATTGGGATGAGTCAATAGGGGGATCAGTTAGTCTGTAGGCCAAACCCTTCAAGCTGCTTCTCAATGTCTTCGGTTGTCTCTATGCTATCCTTTTCTTTCACCCCTCGCCCTATTTGGTCTAAAGCCTAGATTAAACACCTTATTCCTAAGATCAATATATTCTTGTGAATTTTACTTCAGAATAAGATACTGACAGTTGATAATCTTTGTAAGAAGGGCTTTCAAATCCCTAATCGATGTTACTTATGCAAGGAAGCTATGAAATCAGCTAATCATCTCTTTACCCACTGACCATATGTGGCTTCTATATGGGGAAGATTTTTTGCTCTCTGGAATTTATCTTAGGTTTTCCTTGGATCGTTAGAAGACTGATTCATCCAATGGTATGCTCCCTCTTTAAAACCCACTATTCATAGACTATGGTCTTTTACTTTCCCCCATATTGTCTAAGGAGTGTGGAAAGAATGAAATAATAGATTATTCAAGAACAAGGAGGATCCAGAGAATATTGTGTTTGAAATAATATATAGATTAATTATGGAGAATGTGAACAACATACCCACTAATGAGAATAAAACAGAGATAGTTGTTTGTATCTCATATGATCTTAAGATGATGAGAGAATGGCATATCAAAGGGGATATTTCTAAGGCTGCTAGACAAGGGAAAAAGGATCGTGAAGGTGTTAGTTGGATCCATCCCCCTAGGGGATGGATAAAAGATAATTTTGATGGGTCGGCCAAGGGTAATCCCAGGCTTGTTGGGAGTGGGGGAGTGTTAAGAGATCACTATGATAACTTTGTTTCGGCAGTGGCACTCCCCTTGGGCTCTCAGTCCAATCACTTATCCAAAGCCATAGGAGCATTCTAGGTCATTGATCTTGCTAGCAAATTGAATATCAAAATAATATGGATAGAGGGGGACTCTAAAACCATTATCGAATGTCTTCTAGGTAATTCCCCCCTCCCCTCATGTACCATCAAAAGTTGGATCATTGAAGCCAGATCCCTTCTTTTCAACTTTGAAAATGTTAAAATCTCACATGTGTTTAGGGAAGAAAATGCGGTGGCTGATTATTTTGGCAAGGAAGGAGTCAAGATCACTAGTCAATGGACGTGGTACTCCTATAATGATTTGAAAGTCGATGTTCAAGCTTTAAGTGGATATGATGTCACGCATGGAAAAGTTGTCATTTCAAAAAATGATTAAGTAGATCGGAGAAGGGTATTGTTTCATTCACTACAATGATGGTACCATAATTACTTCTTGAAGTTGCGAGAAGTGGCACATTTTGTGGGTGCCTTGGTATTGTTGTAGGATTATTGCCAATTTTTTATGCTCTATTATTGCGAATAGAGAAGTCTGCAGAAAAATGGGGGGTAGAAGGAAGAGGGTGGAGCCTAAAAGTTGTGAAAAGAATCATAATAACTAGAAGGTATGGAAAAAAATTGATAAAGGTGGGATGAAACCTTTTCTGGAAAAACTTCACGGTGCTAACCCTGACATTGTGAAGTATTTTATCAAAAATTGGAAGGAGGAATGTATCATTCTCTCGAGAAGAAAAGTGATAATCAATGAGGGTCTTATTAGGGAAGTTACTGGCCTTTCTACAGAGGAGATGAAGTTCTTTCATGACAGAAATATCTCGGATGAAGTAGTTGTTAAGTTTCTGAAAACCGACAAGGAAAGGGAAGTGTTGGTTAAGGTTTCAAATGGTTATTTTGAGGCCAACACCATTAAGAAGCTCTAGAGGGAGGTACTAAGGGTGGTGATGGAATAAATAACTATGGATGATAGATTCACCAGAGTCTACAGATACTATTTTGTTCTCCTCAACCACTTCTAGTACAAGGTCACGGTTTCTTTCCCCTAGTACTTCTAGTGTTCTCTTGAACATTGCATCCTAGAACACCATAAAATCCCTAGGAATTTCCCTATTCTGCATGTTGGTCTCATTTAGCTCATTCATGAGAACTTTGCTAATATGCCTACCCCATCTAACCCCCTTTTGACCTCGGAATTGGAAGGGTATGACACTAAAACTAGTGTGTCTAAGGATAATTCTTATGGGGATTCTGATTGGGAAGAGGAAATTACGTGCCCCCCCCCCCCCAATCTAAAAAGGCGCCTAAAATATCTCCTTTTAGTAGGCCTTCGGGTAAACAAGATCTCTCTGTGAAAACCCAATCCAAAGCTAAAAAGAAAGTGAAGGACCTTCCTAAGAATAAGTTGGTTTCTTACTCCAAGGACTCATCAGAAAACTCCTTTGATACCTCTGATCACCCTGATGGATCCCAATCTTCTCACCCTGCCACTGACAAAGAGAATAGGGATAGATTTCTCAAAGACCTCAAATTGGATGACCATTACTTTAAACCAGATAGGGAATCTTCAAATGATGTCTTGGCAATCGTCAAAAATGGTGCAGTGGACCTCTTTAGGATTTTTAAATGGGTCATTCTTGAAATTAAAGACATTAACATAAAGAACATGGTGGTTGCTAGAAAACTAGATGACCTAATCGAAAAAGGGCAGCCTCAGAAGGCTGAAGGGGTATTTTGGACCGAAGAAGAGAAGCTTTCCATGGTTGAATGTCTACAAAGAACCATGGAACTTATGGAAAAGATGAAAAAATAAAATGAGAAAAAAACCATGCAGCATGAAGGAGAAGTTGGTAAAATCAGGGAAACTATGAATTCTATTATGAAACAAAGCCACAAGATTGTCAAAAACTCTGTGGCCACTATGAATATGTTGGTGGATAAGTTGGATAAGTCCCAGTAGGGTTCCCTGATCATGGACCTCGATGCTAACAAACAAAAAGGCCAAAAAGAGGAGTCATGTCCCTCCAAGAGAACCAAAGCCAACCTGAAGAGAAAGGTGGAGTCCTCCAATCAGGAGCTACAGGAATTGAAAAAGGCGGCCCAAGATATGAACACTTTGGAAACTGAGATAGATGAGACTTTCAAGTCTTTAGGTTAATGTTTATCTCGTTTTACTTTTGCTTCCTTTTTGTTCGGTATGTTGTCCTTTTGTATATTTGACAACTTTTATGTTATGGTTAACTTTGACTGTTTATTTTATTTTAGACTATTACTCTATGGTTTCATATCCCTGTAAAACCTGCTTTTTCCCTAATAAAAATTGATTCTTGCGCCTAAACAAACTCATACCTAAAAAGATATAATCAAGTAAAAAATCATTTTAATTCATGCATCTTAATTATATTTAAGAGGAATTCAAGTGATTAAATGTCTTCCCACACATTTCTTCAAAATATTTGTTTCTTTTTGGTAGTACTCTATTTCCAACAATGAGAAGTTAATTTTGTTTGACAATTAAGATTTTAGAAAAAAATCTCAATACTTTTATGATAGGTTAAATCTATATTATGAAATATATGTTATTATGGAGGGCTGTGTGCATGAATGCAAAGGTGGAGAGTGTATCTTCACTAGTTTTTACTTGTTTTGGTATTTTTTAGTGTTTGATTTGTATATTCTTGTATAAGACTTGGTTTTTAAGATGAATTTGATTTTAATTTATGTTTTCATATTTCAATAATTTGAGCTTAATCTTTTTTCTAATTCTGTGATAAGATTGTTTGGTTGGTATTATTCATGGATTAATACTATTAGGGAGCTCTTCATCCCTATTTTTAAAAATCAAATTTAATCATGGAACCAATAAAAATTGATTTCAACCAGTTGTTATCTGCCAATTCAAGTGCAAAATATTCAAAAATAGATGCTATGGTGTTGTTCAAAAGGACAAAGTCATGGGTCTTTTGTTGATCCATCTATTAGGATATAACATTATCATTTGATTAAAGAGATCATTCAGTCTATCAACATGTACATACATAAAAATAGATCTACATAAAAAAAATTGCATTCTACTTGGCATGTCTTCAATCTTTTTAAATTGTCATTGAACTAGTGCATGTGGCTTGACTAAAATGTAGAGACAACGTAGATTATTCCACTTGACAACAAGTCAAGTAGTACTGAGGTTTCAAGTAAAACACAATCTAGGTATACATAGTGATCTAAAAATTACATTAGAAGTGTTGAACCATTGGAGTTAAGAAGATATACTTTAATTGAGAAAATTGTGAAAGCATTGTGGAACCAAAATTTCATCATAGTTTAGTGTGGTATGGAGGTCCAAGATGGTCAAGATTATATTGGAGAAGACTTGAAGTAGAAAACCTAATCTGATATTTTCACTAGTTTTGTGTATGTCGTAATTTTTCCTTTGATTATGACAATTTTTTTTGTTTCTCTATCAAAAGTGACAATTTCACATTTTTTAATAAACTAGAGGATGATATTTTAAATTTTATAATATAGAGGGAAAGGTTAATAGTTTGGATAGCATACTCTTAATGATAGAGAATGTCAATATAGAGAAAAAATATCAAAAAATTGACTATAAATAAGGAGGACCATCTCATATATTCTTCTTCAAAATTAAAGATAAAAATTGACATTCAACTCTTAAATAATGAATTAAGTGCCAAGAAAATGATAAATATGGAATATACTTATTTCTTATATGAAAATATCGTGCTTCATTATTGATTGCACTAATTACATATATTAAGTCAAACCATTTACAATAATATTTTTAATTATAACATATAGATATAAAAAATATACTTATTAGAATATAAATCTAAATTTAAGACATACTTACTAATATCATTATTTAAAAAATTATATCAATTTAAAATAAATTGCCATATTATAAAAATATATATCTAAACCCAAACTTATCTTATAGGAGGAAAACATTCACAAGGTTTCAACCATTGAAGTTAAAGACACCAAAATTATAAGAGATTTAATACTCTTTTTTCCATTAAAAATACAACCACTAGGTGGATATTTGGATGGAAATTAGGAGTAGGTTTATCGAAAAGAGGTCACCTAAATAATTTAGAAAGAACATAACTAAAATTAATTTTAAATTAACATTAAAGCAAGGATTGCAAATAGTCTTCAATGTGTGATTATGCTTCCAACATGAACATTTGATATGAGAATTTCAATTTGAAGAAATTAAAAAATACACAAATTGGTACATCAATGATTTCACACAAATAGTTTTTGTATTGATTCAATTGATTACATAAAATGATCATCTAATTAGAGATCAAGACAACGAAAGAACTACATAATACATCTCTATACAAAGGCTTTGCAATTTACAAAAATTAATATATAAACTTATCATGCATACTACATGTAGATTTCAAACTCTTTAAAAAAAGACATGCAAATTTTATATTTTAAAAAATCTATTTTTAACTACTACAAGACTATAATTCTTAGCCTTATAAAAGGCCTTAATGTTTTCTTAAAAGAAATTAAGTCCCTCATATAAGGGGAAGAAAGTGTGGACCCTTTAAGGAGTCATAAAAGGAGATCACCACACAAAAACCATGGTAGGAGAGAAGCTCATAGAAGTCAAAAGAAGGAAATAAGTTAGGCATTGATGTTGTTGTGAGAAACATAGCAAACATAGCTATTTTAGTACTAAATAAATTAATGGTGAAAATTGGGGTGGGGGGATATTTGAGTATTCAATAATTTCTCCCACATCGCATGGGAAGAATTATAGTCAAGTGAAAGAGTTTAAATTTTTTTTTTTAATAGTACAATTTGCATGGACCTATTCTTAGAGTTTGTAATCTACACGTGTTGAAGTGATCACTGGAGATCTTCAATCTTCAACACCAAATAGCCTGCTAAAAACAAGAGAGAAGCAAAAACGAAAGATGCCATTCCACCAAATCAAGAATACAATACGATACAAGATGCAAGAGAAGCCTTTCTTATATAGACAAGGTGAAGGATAGGATTAGACAACATCATGACACATGTGTCTTAATCCTATAATATGAGACAACTAAATAACACAAATATTATTTATACATAGGACTCAAGAATTAAATAAGATAAGATAAGATAGTTCATTTATCTAGATAGTTCTAAGACTTCAAGAAAAGATTCCTAGGACCTAAGTGAACTTGACATGTAAATAGTACCTACTAATAAATTTGTTAGGTAAAATACCTTATTCACACCAAAAACCCCCCTTAAAGTGCAACTTAGGGGTGGAAAAAACAAATGCAAAGATGCAAAATATGGGTCTTGACAACAAGGTATGATGAGGTACCCATGTACAATCTCTCACAAATAGAAAAAAGGGGAAAACCTTGTGGGAGAAAACTCCCTTCCGAAAGATAGAAAATACAAAAGTGAAGGAGGAGTCAAGAATACAAAAAATAGAAAAGTGACGGACTCAAGAATATAGAAAATAGGAAAGTGGAGAAGCAATCAAGAATTCTTCCTAAGGAAAACTTCCTTCACCTTGAGCATTTATCGCAACTAAAGATAATGAGGTGATGCCAAAGTTTTAGTGAAGGTGTCTCCAATCTGTTGATTCATAGGCAAGTACTCCAAACTAAGAACACCATTTTGGATAAGTTCCTAGATGAAATGCATGTGGATATCAATATGATTTGTACATTGATGCTACACTAGGTTGCATGAGATATAAATGGTACTCTAGTTGTCATACTAAAGACTAATGGGATGATTAGAAGGAAGACCATACTCAACCATCAATTGATGAAACCAAATAACCTCTTGACTAGTTAAGACAGCACCTTCATTCTCAACCTTTGTGAATGATAATGCAATAGTTGTCTACTTCCTACAAGACCATGCAATCAAACCACAACCAAGGCAAAAAAAATTGAAAAGTAGATTTCTAATCATTAACATCACCAACGCAATATGAGTTAATGAATCCCACAACCTAAAGAGCTACTAATATTTAATGAATGCCAAAGTGTGTAGTGCCCTTGATGTATCTAAAGATACATTTGGCTACCTTCCCATGACTCTCATGAGGATATTGAGAGAAATGGAAGACCAGTCCAATTGCAAACGAAATATCAGATTAACTCTGTATCAAATAAAAATAAAAATAAAAAATCCAACCAACTATCAGTACAAAATTGTATCAAATAAAAGAATAGTACAACTAGTAGATAGTACAACACTAGATTGAAAAGGAGTAGGGGTAGGCTTGCAATCAATAGTCCCTATTAAGATTCATCCGTTTAGGGTTTGAAAAGACTTTAGAAGTGGAAAAATGAATTGAGTGAACGACAAATGGAATTTCTTTTCAAGGTATTTGACCGACACAACTTAGACGTGGGCCATGCATTCTCAAACAAGGTAATTGTAGGTGCAAAACAAGTGGATTAGGAGTATCATACAAGCATAGATAACATTTGTTAGAACATAAAATGCAAAATGTCTTCATATTCATGGATAGGATTCTCCATTTTATCTCTGCCAAAGCACAGTATTGTTGATTGTAACGATCAATAAAGACTAGTAGTTGTAGGTGTAGTTTCGCATGAAAGAGAATAAGAGATCGAACGTTTGCTCCTCGATGTGCATGGTGAGTTGTTAGGTCAAGGAAAGAGATCGAACATTTTGCACCAAAAGAATTATTACAGATTCGATAAGATTCAAAATATTCGATAACCCCACTGGAGTGAGAAGCACCATGGGTTCCATCTGAATAGGAGTATAAAAGGAGAAACCCGATGTCAAACAAGGCTGAAATCCTAGACAATCGAGAGGAGTAGGTAATTGATTTGGAAGTATGTTCAATTTCTAAAATAAAAGAAGAAACTCATTGTCAAACATGTTGGAGATTATAATCCCAACTACAGTTAGCTCCACCTGCCACCGTCTAACTTCAATGTGCCACCATTATAGTCAGTTATTTCCTCCAGTCGCTAATAAAATTGAGTGAAGGCCTACCTAAGGGGAAGTGCGGCTTCAAATTCCTAAGTATGTGGTGGAGAGATGGGGAGTTTTTGTCCAATCTTGAACGTTAGTGGAAAGAAAGTAATATATTAGGGGTACCCCTAGCTATTACTTTGTAAAACGAATAAAGTTTATGAAGGAAAAAATTAAAAGGTGGAATAGAGATTGCTTCAAAAACATTTACGAAGAAAAAAGTCGAATTGAAGAAGCACTTTTGCAAATAAATTCGGACACCATTTTGAGGGGAATGACCAATGACACATTCCTAAGAGAAAAAGTGTTAAAGGAGGAGCTGGCAGAGGTTTTACTAAGAGAAGAAATATTCTGGAAAGACAAATCCAGAGAACTCTGGATCAAAGAAGGAGATGCAAATACAAAATTATTTCATGCATCGGTCAAGACAAAGCATGATAGAAATAGAATTGATTCTGTCATGGACCAAACTGGCAATCTTCTTTCCTCCTTTGAGGATATAGATATTGGCAAATGCACACTCCAATGAGACATTGTAGGTGATTGAAGGTTTTGTCATTGATGGAAACCTTACAATCCTATTACACTGGCAAGGCAATCCACCGACAACAGCAAAGTCAATACCACCGGCATCAACTGAGCAAGACAAACCTTTGCTCAAAGAAATGGAAACACAAACTGACCTACCAGAGGTCACCACAAGCAAGGATATTGCTCCCACCGACGGGATACAGAGTGTTGGCACTTCAACTGCAAGATTCAAATCAACTAATGTAACAGAAGTTCTTTTGGACTCCTTAAAGAAAATAACAGATTGTAGCTCACAAGCATACAAGGCTATAGATGATACAATTCCAATTCTTAAGATGATAGCTCCAAAATGTAATATAGAAAATAAAGATTCTTTGAGTCAACTTGACACTTTATCTAAGTATATTACTGAAAACACTGTGACAGTTGAACAAATAAAAGAGGAAGCATTTAAGGAGAGATTAGAGAAGGAAAAACACAAATTCTTTGAGGAAGAAATAAAGAAGTTTACAAGGCAGTTTGACACACTTCTACCAAAATTATGTAGCACATTAAAGGAATTCAAAACTTTGTACAGAGATACTTGTAAGACTAACTTTTTGACAGTTGATATAGACAAGAAGATCAGCAAGATACAAAAGGAAATAAATCAACTAGCTGACAATTTCATTAACTCGTCTGATTCATTATTAGTTTTTGAGCAGAAGATAACAGGTTTTGAGGAAGAACTATTAAAGCTGGAAAGAGAAAAGGAAAGAATAAAAGGTAAGTCTAAGGATCTCAAATGGAGACTACGTCCACAACTGGACTACCTCGTCACCTTAAGGAAAGAAATATATAATGCCCTGGTTCAAGGATAGAAAACACTGGCAGAGCAAATGCAACACCTCACCGGTACAATTCAGAGGACAGAGGCCACAATAAAAGACAGTAAAAAGTTCATTGAGAGCTTGAATATGGTTTTGGTAGATCTTTTTCAGATTGTAACCAATCCGTTACAAGGTTGAATTAGGAAACTACACTCTATTGACACTTTGACAACCTTTGTCATTGATGCCAAAGAGGGAGTAGTGGTATGAGAAAAATCCAATAACTTAGGGATCATCTGCTCAGGGGGAGCACACATTTTTGGTAACAATTTTTGGATACACTTTTGAATTTTCTCATGAGTGTTGCCATCAATGCCAAAGGGGGAGATTGTTGGCAAATGCACACTCTAATGAGACATTGTAGGTGATTGAAGGTTTTGTCATTGATGGCAACCTTACAATCCTATTACACCGGCAAGGCAATCCACCGGCACCAGCAAAGTCAGATTCTACACCGGCACACAGACCAGCGGCACCGGCAGTGAAAGGAAGCATACCGGCACAGAAGCCGACAAGAATTTTGATTGTAATTTATTTTGTTTATTATTGTAAAATCATTGTAAGCCGACTTGGGAAATTGTAAAATGACTCATATATATAAGAGATCGTTGTAGAACAATTAGGTAATGCATGGAGGAATGTATTTAGGTGAAATAAGGCAGACCTATTATGCAAATTATAGGTTAAGGGTTTATGTATGAAGCAGAGCTATAAACTGGTACTGGATCTGGCATAGTAGATGCTATTTTGAAGCAGTACAAGACATTGGATTTATATAATCCATTTTGTAAGTCAGTGAGACTTCACTTGGCCTTCGTGCATGTGCAGGCCCCTCTTGTAGCAGTAATATTCTCTTATTGGCTAGTAAGTGAATATTGTGGGTCACAAATCCCACCGAGGTTTTTCCCACACCGGGTTTCCTTGTTAAACTACTGTGTTATGGTGTGTTTCTCATGTGGTTGCTGGTATCTTTGTTTTCTACATTATTTCTTGTTTACCGGCATACAGTATTAATATGCTTTACATGTTTTAAGTCAATAAAATCAATTCACCGGTTAGATACTGATTCACCTCCCCCTCTCAGTATCTATGGAAAAGAGATAGCAGTTAATAATTTCAAAATATTACTGGGCAATGACAATGGAGCAAAAAATATTCAATCGGCTCAGATGGTGGATGTTATACAGCAAGAGATCTCCGATGAGGATAACAAATATTTGTCGAGTCCTTTTACTAAAGAGGATGTGAGAAAAGAAGTGTTTGATATGCATCCAAACAAAGCCCTCAATCCGAATGGAATCACAATGGAATTTTTCCAGAAATGTTGGAGTTTTATGGGCGACGACATATTCAAAGTGGTGGAGGATTTTAGAAAACAAGGAAGATTTGTAAAAGAGATCAGCCATATTAACATTGTCCTTATTCCAAAGAAACAGGATTGCACTTCAATGACATATTACAGACCCATATCCTTATGCAATTCTATATATAAAATCATTTTCAAGACGATGGTGAATAGACTCAAACCAATTCTGATGAAGATCATATCACCGGAGAAGCATGGCTTCACCTCGGGGAGAGAGATTATGGACAGTATAATCATGGCAGTAGAGACTATCCATTCAATGCATAATTCCAAAGCTAAAGGTATGATCATTAAGCTAGATGTGAGCAAAGCATATGATCGGGTTTCTTGGAATTTCCTTTTTGAGGTTCTTAAGAAAATTGGTTTTAAGCAAAGGTGGTTGGATTGTATAAAACATTGTGTTTCATCTATGAACTACTCTGTGATTGTCAACGGGACTGCTAGCGGTTTTTCCAAGCTACTAATGAGCTAAGACAAGGAGATCCCCTGTCACCATTCTTGTTTGTATTGATGGCAGAAGCGCTTGGAAGGAGTATCAAATATAGAGTTGGATAGGCAGAATGGAAAGGTATTTATATCAATGGGAATATGGAACCTATGTCACATTCGCAATTTGCAGATGACACAATATTATATGGAGAAGCTTCAGAAAGAGAAGCTTTGATAATAAAAAAGGTGCTAGATGATTATGAGGAATGCTTTGGTCAGAGTATGAATAAACAAAAATCAATGATATATTTTTTAAATTCAAACAAAAGGACACAATTGAAGATCAAGAGAATCTTGGATTATGGTCAAGGTTGTTTTCCTATAAAATATTTAGAGGTGCCATTGTTTGTTGGGAGAGTGGACACTAAAATATGGGAAGAGGCGATAAACAAGTGCTAAACAAAATCGACCTCTTGGAAAAATAAATGGTTGACTCAAGCCAGGAGATTACAAATGATTAGGTCGGTACTCTTGGTTGTCCCTACTTATTCCATGTCTTGTTACAGATTGTCCAACAGGGTGGCTACTGCTCTAGATGGGATGCTAAAAAAATTCATTTGGGAAGGTCATAAAGAGGAAAAAAAATTCCCTTAATCAATTGGGACATGACATGTTTGTTAAAGGAAGATGGTGGGGCAGGTTTGAGAAAAATGAGCCTTCAAAATTTGGCACTTGGTGCTAAATTAGCTTGGAAATTGTATAAATATCCCCACAAGGGATGGTGTAGACTGATGGCAAACAAGTATCTAGATGCGAATGAGCCCAAAAGAATATTTACTATGGCAAACACTGTAGGAGGTTCACCAATTTGGAGATTTATTTGGGAGAGTAGGAATATAATTACAGAACATCGTGGTCAAAGATGAGGAAGGTAGTTTTGTAGGGGCTATATCTGGGCCTTTAGGAATTGTTTCCAACAACGTGGTGGAAATCACTGCATTAGAGGAGGGGCTTAAATGGTTTATCGCTAACAAACAATCAAAAGTTGTTATCGAAAGGGACTCTCAAATTATACTAAATGGTGTTAACAAAAAAGATTTACCAATTGGAGGCTTAACAAATGGATCCCAAGAATAGACCAACTTATTCAAAATCTAGAAGACTATCAAGTAAAACACATATACCGTGAAGGAAATCATGCGGTGGACTTCCTTGCTAACCAGGACGTAATCGAATCTCAAAAAAAGGCCATTTCAGTGGCAGATTCGATGTACAAGGACCTGAGTTATTTTATGGAAATGGACAGAGATAAGATCCCAAGGATGGGGATCGGGTAATCCAAACCACAGATAGGTACCATTGGGATAAGAGAAGTACTCTCTTATCAACTTTGCTATTGGAGGGCAGGGCAGGTGTATATATGGACTCGGGTTGATGGATTTTCTTTGGTTATTGGGATTCTGGTGGTTGCAGTGACAGAGAAAGACTATCATGACACATTGAAACCCGAGTTCAAATGAATCTAATGGAAAGGTTAAATTTATATAACGTAAGGGGCATCATTGTTTTTTCTCATAGTGGAGGAAGATAGTGCATCGATTCGGGCTTAGCTGCCTCTGTAGAGAGGAGACATTGGAGGAACAGTGTGATAGATTGTTCGACATCGACACAAATGGCCTTGAGGTGATATGCAGAATAGTGGAGGGTGCCCTTTGTGAGGATAGGCACTGGTGCGATGGGCAGATCTATGAAATAATTCTGTGTCTTCTAGTTGATGTTTTACCATCCAAGGAGGCATGTATCAAAAAAATTGTGGGATTTGTCAGGGAGGTTGATGCAGATGTTGTGGGAGGTGCGGTCATGGAGGTGGAAGAGGAAAGGGCCATCATTCTAGGTCCCTTTTTTAACATTGTAATAAAGACAAAAAAACATTCCCTCTAATCTTTAGACCATACCCTACAAAACACCGTCCTATCAGCTTATCATTGCACGCACATAACGTGCAACTACTAGTATTATAATGTCTTAAATTTATTTTTTATTTTGTCTTAGCTTTTTAATTTAAGCTATAGGCTTTTTGCCTTTCTTTCTTATTATTTTATTTTATTTTATTTAGTTCTTATATTTTTTTGTTTGTAGTGTATAGTTGTCAATTCTTATTTCTAGTTTTATCATTAACTTGTTCATTTGGGTATTTTTCTACTCTTTTATACATGTATGTATGTATGTATGTATGTATGTATGTTCATGTGTATGTATGTATGTATGTATGTATGTATTTTCCTTTTAGTTTATATTTTTCTTATGTGTATTTTTAGTATATTGATAATATTTTATTTCACACATTTATTGATATGTGTGTTAGGTATCTTATATTATTTTGATGATTAGCTACCTCTTACTTTGTAGATACTTTTCACATCCTTTTAAGTTATTTCTTGCCATTAATTTTTTTATTTATTTGTTACCTTCCCTTGTCTTTCCCCCAACCCTAGTATCCACCCCCTGCATCTATTTATTCTCTTCAAGCTGCAGCTATCCTTTCATTTTTCTCTCTAACTATTCGCTTCATCTTGATGATGGATTGTGTAGTATGATCTGAAATGTTGATGGTGAAAAGTATCACACATAACTCAAAACTAGAAATGAGAAAAACTAACATTATGGACTATGGAAATTACACGAGTTCAAGTGAAAACAAAATCCAATATTTATTTTCAATGATAGAATTCACTACAAGATTCAATTTATGAGTGGATTGAGAGGAAATTTGAGCTGGAGACATGATGTTTGCAATGAAATTCACGACAGATTCAATTCATAAGTTGATTGAAAGGACATTTGAGTTGGAGACAAGATGTATTATCATTCAAGAAAAATAAATATTAAATTCTAAGAATGCCTCCAAATCAAATATTTTGAATGCTAAGACATTCAAAATTTGATAGTATACTTGAATCTAATTTGGTTGTATTTGAAAGGGCATTTGTCTTATCATCTAATGTCGCACTAGAATCGAAATATTGTTTAACAACAACTTGTTTTTAGCATTGGTAACCAGAAAAATGTTTCACCACGTGAAACAACTTTCTCAATTAGTCTTTACAAGAGCTTTTTCGTAAGGGAAGCCTATTGACTAATTATTTCACTAATTTGACAAATATATATATAAACTTGATGTCATGGAAATGGGGACAAGGCAACAACAAAGTTCAATGTTAATAAGTTAGTTTCAACCATAAAAACAAAACAAAGAACTAAAAACCATTCCAAACATATCAAGAGAGAATTCAAAAAGCATGAAAGAAGTTTAACAAAATAAAAGAAAGGAGAAGAGCCTCCCTAAGATGCTTCCATGATGCCTTTTGATGCTTCTCCCTTGTTTCTCTCCTCTCCAAGTCCCAAATGAGTGTAGCTCTCAGCTTTTAGCACTAGCCATGGATGCCATATGGAGATTCAAGATGGTTGAATATGATAAGCAAATACTATGCAAGAGTAGATAGTGATGCTATGAAAAAGCTCTATGCTAATGCCAGTATAACAACAATACTCTAAAAATGCTTCCTTTTGCTTGAGGAGAAGGGTTCTATTTATAGAAGAAATGGGGAAATGAAGGGTTAAGATTGAATGGTTTAATCAAGGGCCAAGTTTGAAAGTTGGGGATCCATGTGCACAATTGGCACCAATAAAATGGTGACAAGTGTCAACATAGGATTGGGTTGAGAGAAGAGGTTGGAGGCATTAAAGGCCTGAGAAGACCTCATGGTTATCTAGAAGGTAAGGGTCAAGTCTAAATTAGGATTACCCACTGGATTAGGAGTTAATGCAAGGATAAACCTTTGTGCAAATGATTAAGAGATAATCATGGTCAAAGCATTAAAGGCTTGATGAGACCCTTGGGTTGGGTAGAGGTTGAGTCAAAACAAATGTTTTAACCATGTGGGAGGGTTTGAGGTAACCATTAATGGTTATTGGAGACTTTGGGGATTAAGTGGTTGAAGGTTGAAAGCCTTCAATGGTTATCAAAGACTTTGAGCCATTTAGTGGTTGAAGGTTGGAAGCTTTCAAAGGTTATCCAAGACTTTTAGGCTTTGAGAAGTGACTCCATTTTGCTTAGGAATGTGACAATAATTAGGGGATGGATTAAGCTAATTAGGAAGGGGTTAGAAGAATCTAGAAGGGGATTAGATTTTGCAAGTGGATTTGGTGGGTGAGGGAAAATAGGATTTTATTAAAATAAAAATTCATTTATTTCAATAAATGTGTGCAAGTTGTATTTGGATAAATATTCAAATAAATATTAATTTATTTAAATGAGAAAAAGGAAGATAAAGCATTAAAATGCTTGAAGACTTTGAGGGGAACCATTAAAGGCTTGAAGACTTTAAGGAAAACCATTACAGTCTTAAGAAGACTATAGAAGGAAGCCATCAAGTTTGAAGACTTTAAAGCCATCAAGTTTGAATACTTTAAGGGAAACCATTAAAGGTTTCAAGTGGGTGAGGATAAATAGGATTTTAAATAAATAATTTATTTAAAATAGTTGTGCAACTTGCTTTTGTAGGAAAATACAAGTGGGTGGAGGATAAAGGTGATTTAAATAAATTATTTATTTAAAATAATTGTGCAACTTGTATTTGTAGGAAAATGCAAGTGGGTGGAGGATAAAGGTGATTTTAAATAAATGATTTATTTATTTAAATGTGAGAGGTGGGATTTTGGGGGATTTAAATAAATATTAATTTATTTAAATGTGAGAGAAGATTTAATTAAATAAATATGATTTATTTATTTAATTAATGGTCTGAATTTGGTTAAGTGAATTAAATCAAATAAATTGAATAATTTATTTAATTAATAGGAGAATAGGGTTAAGATGAATTAATTAAATATTAATTTAATTAATTATTAATTGATGGTTAAATAATCAAATAAATACTAAGTATTCATTTAATTAAGTGGACAGATTTATGTGACTACATTTGCCCCTCTTTGAGACGGTGCGGTTTATCGCGTCGTTTCAAAGAAAGAAAAATAGGTGTGAAGAAATGCCCCATAAAATGTAAATTTAATGGGTGGTATGCCCCCTCGAGAGATGGGCTGAATTTTTTTGAAAAATCGGGCGATCTCTCGAAAAAGAATGAAAAGTGGAGAGGATGTAGAATAGAAGAAATTAGAACTAATGATGAAAGAATGGGAGAAAATGGAGTGAATATGAAGAAACAACAAGCCAGCGAGTACCCTGAGGTCATGCAAGAGATACATAGCAGATGTAGTGTGGGGTTTTGATTGATGCTATACAATTGATCAAAATTGGTTGGACAATCTGGTGCAATCGGTTGAATTGCCCCAGTCAAGTCAAAGCATGACAGTTGATGTCAGTTGGTTGCTTGGACATGATAAAGTCTGAGTAAGTGAATCAAAGTGACCTGATGTGACTTAGACAATTGATGTAATTGTCCGATGAAGTCAAGGTATATGAAGCAAAATACTCGTTGAGACGTAGACAATTGATGTAATTGTCCGTTGGATTGTGTTTGATTGGTTGATCAATTGATAGTGTGTGCGTGTGATGGATGGTTGTGGGGAATCATGGCAACCCCATTGAGACTAGGTCATTGTGATAAATGCTTGATGTATTCTAGGATTACCATAATCGATTACCTGTTGAGACCCGAAGATACTTGATCAGAGTATCTATTGATAGTCTAGGTGTGTGGGAGTCGATGTATCTGTGTAGATAGAGTAACTGGCTTAATTTTGTGGATGAGTGAGGATGGGAAGCGATGAAGGGATTAGGATGATGTTGATGATCAAGATAGGGAGGGTGAGGGGGGATTTGATGTTAGATAGAAGATATGGAGGACTAGGATCGAGTCCTATGGAAGAAGATGAGTAAAATAGAGTATGCATTATTATGACTACGTATGCATGATATGCAGCTATTATGAATGTATGGATGGGTGGAATGCAACGAAATGCAATATATACAAATGAGATGGAATGACGATCCATGGTGCTTTATTTTTCATCATTGAGCTTTAAAATGTTGTAAGAAAATACAAGCAACTTGACATAAAGATTCAAGATGACCAGAGTATTTCTTACATGGATTTTTATATAGCAAGTTAATACAAGCAACTTGATATAATGGATCAAGTTGACCTGAGTATTGCTTGCGGAACAGATAAGGATTATCTCCTTTCATGCATGACTTGGAACGTCCTCCTTGATCTTAGGCTGATCATATCCTGAGACAAGTGCATACCGTAATAAGAGATAAAACCTTTATCCAGTTTGGATGAGGTAGGAGGAACCAAAGAAAGAGAATTGTACCTGCAAACAAACAGTATATACATAAAGAATAAAGAATATGGATCCTTGGTAATGGTTCATGCTCATATGGTTGAGGTATACACTATAGTCAACAAGCCGTAGTGATCTATGACTGTGTTTTTGCCTATGATCACATAGCTTAGTGAACTTCCCACGTAGACACCATTAGTACATGCCCCAGAACTTCATCGGAAATAATGCGCAAACGATACAAAACAATGCTGAAAGATCCCGATACAGATAAACAAACGATTGTACTCACGAATCAACCAAGCATTTGATAGCTTAACATAATTTTCTTGTCAAAGAAAACGTCACTTTTGTCTTTGTTTTGGTAAGGAAGGATGCATCCTTGTTTTTAAAGACAGTTTCTGATTGTTGATGTTGATTGTGTTGGTCGAGTGATAAGTGGTCATTTGTGTGAGTATTGTGTTAATGTTGGTTTTGCATCTGCTTGAATGAATATGTACAAGGTGTTGCCATGTTTTTGTGTGATTTTCGATGGGTTTTTCGATGTTTTTGGATTTTGTGAATCATTTTTGAATGTTTTTGGATTTTGTATTGTTTTTGAATGTTTTTGCCAATGAATCACCAGTAATGTAGAATCCACTTCCATCATCTAGATTGTAAGGGCATTGCCCCCAAGTTGGACATGATTTATGAAAAAGCGGGATGCAGGATGCATGTAGTACTTTCTTGGATTTGTAGATTTATAACAAGCCATGGTTAGATGCATGGATGTGTGTATGTATGAATGGGATCGCAACGAGCCTGGAAGATACTGGAGCCATTGCCTTTACGAGTGGCACTTGTTTGCTAGGTTTTCGCCATCGCACTTACCCAAGGTGCCATCGGAGTGGTTGTTCACTGTTTGGATGCATGATTTTTTTTCTTTACTTTTTTGAATGTTTTTTGTATTTTCTTTAGGACATTTTTCTGAATGTTTTTGGTATTTTCTGATATGCAGGGGAGCCTGATGCTCTGTACACCTTAGGTATAAAACCGTTTGAGGTGCATGCTATTGATTGGATCTGCGAGCGGTTCTCCATCTGATGTAGCCAACTGATATGCCCCGGACCCGAATACAGCAGTGACAACATATGGGCCCAACCAGTTTGATTCAAACTTGCCTTGATGTTCTCTGTTTGATTGGTTGCGAGGATTTTCTCGAAGAACAAGATCACCTACCTCAAATGTACGAGATCTAACTCGGTGATTGTAGCTTCTACTCATGCGCTGCTGATAGGCTTTGAGGTGATTGTATGCAGCTTGTCGCTTCTCATCTAGTAACTCTAAGTCCTGAAGACGAGATACTCTGTATGCTTCATCATCGATGAGATTGTGCAATGAAACTCGTAAGGATGGTATCTCGACCTCAATAGGTAAGATAGCTTCAGCACCATAGACCAATGAATAAGGAGTTGCACCTGTAGGGGTCCGAATGCTAGTTCGATATGCCCATAGCGCTGGATTTAATTGAACATGCCAATCATGGCCGACATCATTGACTGTCTTCTTTAGGATCCTCAATATGTTTTTATTGGATGCTTCGGCCTGACCATTGCCTTGTGGGTAATAGGGAGTGGAAAAGCGGTGTTGGATATGAAATTTCTCACAAAGCTCACGGACATCCTGATTTTTGAAAGGAAGACCATTATCTGTGATGATGGAGATGGGTACACCATACCGGCAGATGATGTAGTTGAGGATGAATGAGGCGATCTGCTTGCCGGTGACTTGGGTAAGTGGAACAGCTTCGATCCACTTGGTGAAATATTCGGTGGCGGTAATAATGAATTTATGGCCATTGGATGAAGATGGATGGATTTTACCCACAAGGTCAAGGCCCCATTGACAAAAAGGCCATGGTGTTGTGATTGGTTGCAGTTCTTGAGCTGGTGCATGTATTAGGTCGCCATGAACTTGACATTTTTTGCACTTCCTGACAAAGTAGTAGGAATCCTTTTCCATAGATGGCCAATAGTATCCAGCTCGCATGATCTTCTTGGCTAGTGATGGACCACTTGAGTGAGTCCCGCAAATTCCTTCATGTACCTCTTCCAAAACCTTTGTTATCTCATCTTGTTCGAGACATCGAAGGAGAGTACCATCAAGACTACGTCGGTATAAGATTTCGGCAATAATGGTATATCGAGCAGTTTGGCGAATGAAGGTTTTTCGTTGGTTATTTGATTGGTTAGGAGGAAGGGTGTGATCACGGAGATAGGTGTAGAACTCACCATACCATGGGGATTCTGAACCGACAAGGCAACATATCATCTCGGATTCAGGGATATCATAAGCGGGGATCCAAAGCCGTTCTACCAAGAACTTGTAGTGTGTTGAATTCTGTGGAAGATCTAGTAGAGATGCGATGGTAGCCATAGCGTCAGCAGCTCGATTCTGATCTCTTGGTATCTGCTCAAAAGTGATAGTAGTAAATGATGTCTTTAGATTGTCCACCATTTGCTTGTATGGCATGAGTTTATCATCTTTGGTCTGATACTCATCTGTCGCTTGTCGAATGACTAGTTGGGAATCGCCATATACTTGCAATTCTTTTAATTTCCATTGTATGGCTAATCTGAGTCCTGTGATCAAGGCCTCATACTCTGCTATGTTGTTTGTGCATAGAAATGTGAGCCTGTAAGACTTCGGGATGCTATCACCTTGAGGTGTGATAAACAGAATGCCTGCCCCCGAGCCGTGCCTAGTGTATGAACCATCAAAGTATAATTTCCATGACTGTGCTTCTGTGAACATGAATATCTCTTCATCTGGAAAATTGGAAATGAGAGGATGATCACCTATGAGAGGTGCATCGGCCAACTGATCTGCAATAACCTGACCTTTGATAGCTTTACGGTCCACATACTCAATATCAAATTCACTTAGAATCATCACCCATTTGGCTAAGTGACCTGTCAATGCTGCTTTGCTAAGTAAATACTTGAGTGGATCAATCTTTGCAATGAGTTGCACCTTGTGTGTTAACAGATAGTGCCTCAGTTTAGTGGCTGCCAAGATTACTGCTAGGCAAGCTCGCTCAATAGGTGTGTAATTGAGTTCATAGCCCACCAGTGTGCGAGAGATGTAGTAAATAGCACACTCTTTTCCTTCTGCATTATGTTGTGCGAGTAGTACACCCAATGTTGTACTTGTTGCTGAGATATAGAGCAATAATGGTCTACTTGGATCTGGTGGCATCAGCAATGGTGGATTCATGAGATAGTCTTTAAGCGCCTGAAATGCTTGCTGGCATCGGGCATCCCACTGAAAGCGGATGTTCTTGTGTAGCAGGTGTGTGAATGGGTGACACTTATCAGCCAATTGTGCAATGAATCTTCGGATGGATTGAAGCCGTCCTTGTAGTGTCCTTAGCTGACTGATATTCTTTGGAGGTGGCATGTCCATGATTGCCTTAACCTTTGCTGGATCGACCTCAATACCTTTGCTTGAGACAATGTATCCTAGAAGCTTCCCGGAGGTCACTCCGAAGACACATTTCTTTGGGTTGAGTCGAACATGGTATTGTTCCAGTCTATCAAAGATTTTATCTAAGATGTGAAGATGTCCTTCTCTAGTAAGTGATTTTGCTAGTAAATCATCCACATAATCTTCCATTATAGTATGCATCATGTCATGGAAGATGGTGGTCATTGCTCTTTGATAGGTCGCTCCTGCATTCTTTAGACCAAAAGGCATTACATTCCAGCAGTATGTGCCCCATGGACAGGTGAAGGTTGTCTTATGTTGGTCCTCTGGTGTGATCTTTATTTGATTGTATCCTGAAAAGCCATCCATGAGTGAAAGCATGGCATGTCCTGCTGTCAAATCTACTATGATGTCGATATTTGGTAGAGGGAAGTCATCCTTAGGACATGCCTTATTCAGATCTCTAAATTCTGTACAAATGCGGATGCCCCCTTTTGGTTTGCCAACTGGTACAAAGTTGGAGATCCATTCTGCATAATCAATTGGTCTAATGAAACCAACATCTAGGAGTTTCTTGAGTTCTGTTTTGACTAGCACGGCAATCTGAGGATGCATCTTACGAAGCTTCTGCTTGACAGGTTTGGCTCCTTTTGCTACTGTGAGATGATGCATGACTAAATCAGGATCAAGCCCAGGCATGTCTGCATATGACCATGCAAAGTTGATCTGACGCTGTTGGAAGAACTCTATAAATTGAGGCTGTTTCTCTGGAGTGAGAAGAGATGCCAGATGTATGATATGAGGGTTTTCAGGAGTCCCCACATTGTATTCTTTAGTCTCCTCAATGAGAATCGTCGATCATTCCTGTTGTGTACTAGCAGGGAGAATGTCAAACCCTTCATCCTCAAGTGCCTCAGAGAGGTTTTCACCATTGGATACGCTCTTTCTTTTTACTTTTGTTGGATCAAACAGTGCCACAGTGTGGTTTTCACTGGAAGATCCATGTTTTAATGTTATATTTTTGCAGCTGAAGGGTTTGGCATCCGCCCCGAAGTATGCTGCGCTATTAAGTTCAATGGCGAATCCAGCTTTGTGATCCCCGCTTGGTAGATTATCCCTTAATTCCAAAAAGTCAATGATAGCCTCATCGTTCTGGAAGAGGTCAAGACATGGAGGATTTGATTGGTTCCATTCGATGAGTTCAGGGTGGATAATGGGCATTACTTCATCGATTAGATTAAGTTCGTTAGAGGTATCAGCGAGGGTTAAGACAGTGTGGTGAAGGTCGTTGATGGTACTCTCCCTGTCAGAATCAGGCGTAGGATGAGACGTAGGGTCTGTGGAAGATGTTTCCAGCTCAGGTACCCAAGTGGTCTTTATCTGTGCTTCTCCGTAAATAGGGATGTCTTTGCATGGTGGAGGTGGTGATGTGTCTTCCTCATCTGAAGTATTAAGCTACACAGAATCAAATTCCCACTCATGTGAGTCGGTCTCTGAATCACTCTCCAGCATCCGATTGCTATACCATACTGGGATGTCTTTGGAGTTAAACACGGCAGGCGTGATTGGTTTATGTACCTTTGTGGTGATCGGTGCTGCAGGAACCGTGATGGGGTTTAAAGGATTTGTCACTGGAAGTATCAGCAGTGTTGATTTAGTGACTTCTATTGGAACGGCTGGTGCCATAGATGTTGCTACGGGTTCCAATATAGTTGCTGCTATGAATGGTTTTATTAATGTGATGACTGCTGTGGATGGGATTACTAGTTCGATTGGTGGGATTTTTGGCACTGATGACGGTTGCGGTGGGTTTGTGAGCCTCGATGGGGCAGTGACAATATTGCTTGATGGTGCTTTGATTATGAAAGGTGTCCTCTTTACAGTAGGTGGGCAAAATGGTTTGCTAGGTTTTCCTTTAAATCTGAGTTTAGGAAGGATCTCTTTTTCAAAGCCTAGGCCTGTATTACCTTTGGGCTTGAACTCTGGCAGCAGCGGTTCATGTCGTCCTTGTTTGCAGTATCCCAAAGCACTCTGACCATCATATCCCATTCTTTGCATAATGAGGAGGCCTTTGCCATACTGTTCTGTAGGAAGTGTAACTCGCAGTTTATCAGTGGTGATGGGATCTTTATAGATCCAGTCCGCTAGGTCCTCATCTTGTGTCTCTTCCTCTTGACTCTTTCCAAGGACGAATGGCGTCAAGGCACATGCTGGTATGATTAGTGGTTGCTGGAGTAACTGTTGTGGCTTACCATGTGTTCTAGGAGAAGTGGGCATTTGTCCCACACAAAAGAGCTGACTCAAGTTGTATTCTCCAGGACCTTCCTCTGCGATTTTCATCTTAAGCTTTTTTTGCTTGGGTATAGGGGTGTTTGAATTGGCAAGAGAGGCGGGATTTACATATGATGTGGAGGAAATGGCTTCCCTATTATTAGGAACAGTAATTTCGGGTTGATTGCTGATATTATGGCAAAATGCAAAGGGATTTGCATCACCCAGGATTGTGATCTCTGCACCATTATGTGGGAACTTGATACATTGATGGTAGGTAGATGGAACGGCTTGCATGGCATGTATCCAAGGTCTCCCTAATAATAGATTATATGGCAGAGGAAGGTCCAGAACTTGACAAATTATGTGTTTTACCACAGGGCCCACTCGGATTGGTAGGACCACAGCTCCTTTAGATGAACGCTCTGCATCATCATAGGCTTTGATGGTGATCTTCTTGCGAGGATCCACTGATTCTATTGCATATCCCAATGCTATGACCAATTGCAGTGTACAAATGTTTAGGCCTGCTCCATTATCGATCAAGACTCGCTTGATCCTGTGTTGGTTGACAAAGCCTTCAATGTGGAGTGAGGCGTTATGAGGTTGTTGGAAAGAAGAGTTGTCACTTTCAGAAAAAGTGAGACAAGGTGATGACTTTAGATTTCCAACCATGGCTTGAAATTGGTCCGTGTTCAGGTTTACAGGGACTGACGCCTCTTGGAGTGCTTGATCCAAGATTTTTTTATGAGATGGTGATAGGCGTAATAGCTCTAAAATGGAAATGAGCGCAAGCGTTTTATCTAATTGTTCCACAAGATTGTACTGCTTTGGGATGGAGGTGGTGCCTTGTGGAGCTGCCTTGATGGTAACTTTGCCGTGACGCATAACAACATTGCAATTTGAGGTGGGATTTTTGAAGGTTATAGTTGCAATTTGTTCACTGGCATCATACAGGTGATTTATAGTGTAGTTATACGCAGCCTGCGTATAATCAGTGGTATCAGTGCCTCGCCGGGAAGTGGAAGGACCCCTTTGATCTTGTGATGGAAGTGGATCCTTGAACATGAGATGATCATTATTGGTCGTTTTTGGGTCATGTCCTTCAATTTCAATTTCTCCTCGATCAATAAGATCCTGAATGAGATCCTTCAATTGGTGACAACTACTTGTCTTGTGTCCTCATCCTTGATGGAACTCACAGTGTTCAGTATCTCTCCACCATGCTGGTTTGACCTGAGGCTCATAGTTGGATAGTTTAGGTAGAGTGACCAAATTCTGAGAAAGGAGTTGTCGCAACACTGTTTCAATGGGTTCCCCTAAGGGAGTGTATGTGTGTTTTTGTTTTTGTGGACGAGGTCTTGGTTCATCATGAGATGTGATGCGACCTTGATTAGGAGGAACATTTGTGTTATTCTGAGGTGGAGGATTTTGTCCTGCAAATCGAACCACAGGTTGTGCATTTTGGATAGTTCGAGCATCCACAACCCCATCGTTGACGATATTTTTATTCTTGTTCCAGAAGTTTGGTTTATCGCTATTGAAGCGCGGGCGAGGACCATCTTTTGGTTCATTAAAGATTTTGATGAGTCCTTTCTTGATGAGTGCCCTTTCACATTTTATACCCTTGGTGATCATATCATTAAAAGAGTCTATGTCTTTGACATCCAGGTGAAATTCCATTTCTTCATTTAAGTTGGAAATGAAAATTTCCACTAGTTCTCATTCAGGTAACTGAAGAGAACGTCTGCTAGACATTTGGAGCCATCGTTGCAGGAATACTGAGAATAATTCACCTGGTTTTTGTTTGGTGTTGCATAGATCAGCCATGGTGATGTCGCGTTCAATATTATAAGAGTAATGAGATAGGAACTTCTGGATGAGTTCCTCAAATGTTCTAATGCCACCTGGAAGTCGGGAAAACCATGATGTGGTTGTTCCTCCCAAGCTTTGGGGAAAAAGGCGCATTAGGTATGTGTCCTCATAAGCTACTTCAAGACAAGCAGAATGAAATTCTCGGACATGATCGCGGGGATCTCCCTTTCCTCTATATTTTTCAAATTTTGGTGTTTCGAACCCGCGTGGAAAGGGTGGCATATAAAGATTCCTATCAAACGGATAGGGACAGATGTCGTTAAGTGAGAATTGATTGGTCTTAACACCACTATGAAGTTGTTGGACGAGATTCTCGACTTGTTGCCGCAACATCTCCATTTCATTTGGAGGAGGAGGTGGTGGGTTACCTCGAGGGATGTTATATTTGATGTGATTTCTACCTCTTTCCTCCTCATGGCGACTTTGTCTTTCTGATGCTTGTCTTAATTGGGCAAGATCAAAGTCTGAGGGGAGTTTGGCTCCTTCTTGAGCAAGTCTTAAAAAGTGAGCATCCGCATTGCTCCTTAATATTTCATCAAATAATCTGTTAAAATGAGGGTTATGCTGAACCCTTTCGATTGTTGAAGGAGTGGGAGTACTTGGGTTTTCGTCATTCACATTTCCTCCAAGTGCTTCTTGAAATTCATTGAGGTTGTCCTCTTCTTCCTCAATTTCTATTTCTCGTTGCCTTGATCGTGATCGGGTTTGAGCCATTTTGTTTGCAAGTTTGTTTTGAAGTTGATTGAAGATGATGATGAGTTGGTGATGAAATGAAAGATTGATGGTTGGTGGATTGTAGATCTCTAGCACTCTAAAGGTAAATGTAACCAGAATTCTTTCTTTGAATTGCTTGTTTGTTTTGATGATTTTGGATGTGATAAGGTGTAGAGAAATCTGAGATGTGTTACAGATTTTGACTACCTAGTAATGAGAGGATTCACTCATGAACTAGTTTTAACCTGCGTATATGTGTCTCTTAGGATGAGCTTATCCTAGATGTAGAAACAATCTAAAAAGTGATGTGATGTGTTTGATTTCAAGCAATATCTAAAAAGGAATCGTGGGACAAGAACCTCTTAATGTTTTGAGAGTTGGGATGGATTGATGATGAAGTGATGATGTATGAGTGGGATGATGGATGAAAATGTTTTCAACTTTCAATAAAAACTTTGTGTCACAAATGGGACAAACTCTTCTTCTTCCCTTTCAGACGTTGGTGGCACTTCTCGAGCTGTGTTGTAGGTGATACAGATGTTTGGGAAGAAATTGGGATTAATCTTTCCTCCTTGATTTTTGTGATAACTCAGAGCTCTATATTGCATAAAAGCTCTACGGTTCAATGATTCTGAATCAAACTCGTTTGTTTTACCTTGAATATAGAGACGCATGCGATGTAGAAAGACTCTATGTGAGACAAAGATTTGCCTATTGAGATAGAAGAATTTCCTCCTTTTGATCAAAGCCTTTGAGCTTAATGGTCTTCTTTTCAAGGTAATATTCTGATGACACTTCTTCTTTCGCAAGATGTGAAGAATGGTCATAAAATTTGACTCTTTGTTGTTTGTACTTTGTTTTTGATGTGTTTGGTTGTTTTTGAGAAATGTTGGATGAATACTGTGTTTTTGGGATTGATTTTCTGATTTTTCTTTGACAAGGAAACAAAGCAAGCACACAAACACAAGAATGTTGCCTCAAAGGCACAAATGAGTATGGGTCTAGATCAACCCAATCCTTGGACTTGTTTTTGACCCTTCCTTTAGATGTATTTTAAGGTGTATTTCCAAAGCCTGAAGTCGGCTCAATTTGCACTTGGTCTTTAAAACGAACACACTTCAAACACTTTTTATCCCTAAAGTCAAATGGCCAGTTGTGATAAATTTAGCCCACATCTTGATATTTCTTCGACTTTGGTACTACATACCTTATGAATCCCGCCGTGGCAGGTAAGGATGTGATATACTAAGTCTTGCACGAGCATAACAAATAGATGATCCCTATGATGGGGGAGTCACCACTTTTATCAAGCCACAAGTGACTTTTCAAAAAGCTATGTTTCTACTCAAGGAAATATGTATGGTGAGTATCTTGGGAGCAAAACCATCTATGCTCTTGCACTAAATTATATCTCAAATATCCTCAATCAATAGAATGGGTGGGATACTATTTAAAGGTGTTTAGTCATGTTCGATGTTTTTGGACATAAGTTCATTCTGCAGTGACTCACTTAAGAGCCTTGTAACTGGTGGTGGGGCCCATTTGTCCTTTCGGCCAGTTACACTGTAGGAACAGCTATACCCAAGGCTACAGCTTTCGCTCTCACCTGATTTCTATAGCGGCTCGAAGGATTTACCGCTCGAGGTCGTTCCCAAGAGTATCGATCCCTTGGCAGGCCTCTCTTAAAAAAGATAAAATTTGAGCGTTACTAACACTTTTCTCTTGCACCTAGGACCACGAGAGCCAAGGGAGAGGATAGTGTGTGTTAGAGGTAGGACCACTCGACTGACCTTTGCACAAGTGTGCCAAGCACGAAAAACACTTGTTCTTTTTTAATCTATCATTGCAATGTGATCTAACTATTTGGAGATGTTGCTCCAACAATCATGGTGTTCTTTTTAATTTTCAAAGGCAATTGTTTGAGTAAACTAGAATTTGAAAATCCTGGTCAACTTAATGAAAAACACGTTTGCATGAAGTAAAATTGCTTTGAAAATGAGACAAGTTGATTGTGAATTTTATTTGCACCAAAAATGGAAGTGTGGATTGTGAGTTTTATCTTGATGCAAGAAATAAAATTTGCCTTGTTGATTTTAAGCACCAAAACGAAGTTTGTTTCCTAACTTGTAAAAAAAAAAAAAAAAAAGTTGTTTTTGTATAAGTTTGTGGTTCTTTTTACCTTGGAACAATGAAATTCTTTTTAAGAGCCCCAAACAAATATGTGAGTCTTTTTTTAAAAGCCCAAAGTTGAAATGTGAAGTTAATTTTAAACCAAAATAAAAAGTGAATTCATTTTTAAAACCAACTTCAAAAAACAAGTTAGTAAAAAATATAAATCTACTTTTTAATTTAATTTAAATCTGCACAAAAGAGAAAAATAGTTAGTAAAATCCGCCTATTTGGTGGGCTTCTACAAGCCTAATTTTTATTTTTTTTTTGGTTACAAGGTGATTTGTACAACGTTTTGTTACAATAGCGCTAGTCTGCGTTTGAACAGAGGCACTATTTAACACAAACGCACTAAAAGAAAGGGAAAGACAGAGAAGGGAAAAGCACTGAAACAGGGTGAATAGCGCCAAAATAATGTCAAATGCACCAAAACAGTGTCAAAAGCGCAACCTGTGTGACATTTTCAACATTCAAACATGTTATTGGTTAAAAAAAAAGTTGATCTTTTTGGTGTTTGGATTCACGTCGGGTTCACCAAATGATGTCATGGAAATGGGGACAAGGCAACAACAAAGTTCAATGTTAATAAGTTAGTTTCAACCATAAAAACAAAACAAAGAACTAAAAACCATTCCAAACATATCAAGAGAGATTTCAAAAAGCATGAAAGAAGTTTAACAAAATAAAAGAAAGGAGAAGAGCCTCCCTAAGATGCTTCCATGATGCCTTTTGATGCTTCTCCCTTGTTTCTCTCCTCTCCAAGTCCCAAATGAGTGTAGCTCTCAGCTTTTAGCACTAGCCATGGATGCCATATGGAGATTCAAGATGGTTGAATATGATAAGCAAATACTATGCAAGAGTAGATAGTGATGCTATGAAAAAGCTCTATGCTAATGCCAGTATAACAACAATACTCTAAAAATGCTTCCTTTTGCTTGAGGAGAAGGGTTCTATTTATAGAAGAAATGGGGAAATGAAGGGTTAAGATTGAATGGTTTAATCAAGGGCCAAGTTTGAAAGTTGGGGATCCATGTGCACAATTGGCACCAATAAAATGGTGACAAGTGTCAACATAGGATTGGGTTGAGAGAAGAGGTTGGAGGCATTAAAGGCCTGAGAAGACCTCATGGTTATCTAGAAGGTAAGGGTCAAGTCTAAATTAGGATTACCCACTGGATTAGGAGTTAATGCAAGGATAAACCTTTGTGCAAATGATTAAGAGATAATCATGGTCAAAGCATTAAAGGCTTGATGAGACCCTTGGGTTGGGTAGAGTTTGAGTCAAAACAAATGTTTTAACCATGTGGGAGGGTTTGAGGTAACCATTAATGGTTATTGGAGACTTTGGGGATTAAGTGGTTGAAGGTTGAAAGCCTTCAATGGTTATCAAAGACTTTGAGCCATTTAGTGGTTGAAGGTTGGAAGCTTTCAAAGGTTATCCAAGACTTTTAGGCTTTGAGAAGTGACTCCATTTTGCTTAGGAATGTGACAATAATTAGGGGATGGATTAAGCTAATTAGGAAGGGGTTAGAAGAATCTAGAAGGGGATTAGATTTTGCAAGTGGATTTGGTGGGTGAGGGAAAATAGGATTTTATTAAAATAAAAATTCATTTATTTCAATAAATGTGTGCAAGTTGTATTTGGATAAATATTCAAATAAATATTAATTTATTTAAATGAGAAAAAGGAAGATAAAGCATTAAAATGCTTGAAGACTTTGAGGGGAACCATTAAAGGCTTGAAGACTTTAAGGAAAACCATTACAGTCTTAAGAAGACTATAGAAGGAAGCTATCAAGTTTGAAGACTTTAAAGCCATCAAGTTTGAATACTTTAAGGGAAACCATTAAAGGTTTCAAGTGGGTGAGGATAAATAGGATTTTAAATAAATAATTTATTTAAAATAGTTGTGCAACTTGCTTTTGTAGGAAAATACAAGTGGGTGGAGGATAAAGGTGATTTAAATAAATTATTTATTTAAAATAATTGTGCAACTTGTATTTGTAGGAAAATGCAAGTGGGTGGAGGATAAAGGTGATTTTAAATAAATGATTTATTTATTTAAATGTGAGAGGTGGGATTTTGGGGGATTTAAATAAATATTAATTTATTTAAATGTGAGAGAAGATTTAATTAAATAAATATGATTTATTTATTTAATTAATGGTCTGAATTTGGTTAAGTGAATTAAATCAAATAAATTGAATAATTTATTTAATTAATAGGAGAATAGGGTTAAGATGAATTAATTAAATATTAATTTAATTAATTATTAATTGATGGTTAAATAATCAAATAAATACTAAGTATTCATTTAATTAAGTGGACAAATTTATGTGACTACAAAACTAATTCCATTAATTTCAAACGTATATTCCTTTTAACTAATTCCATTAATTTCAAACGTATATTCCTTTTAATCAACACCTTAATATTATTGTAAAATACTGTTCGCAAATATTAGCATTGAAATAATGAATTCCTATACCAACCATAGGAAACCACACCACCATGGGCCCTCTCCTTTAATCGTGGATGCTTAGTCAACGGCTTGTGTTATATATTTGTTTAAGCTTTTTCCACCGACATGACAGCCGTGTAAATGAGGCAGCTAAAAGTATAAGCGTGTGGCTATGCTTTTCGCGTTCTAGTACAACAGCTAAGATAAGATTTCATTTAGGCTCTACCAATATGACATTCCTATGAATGAGTCCGCAAAATTATCGTGGCAATACCCGTGTTTACAATTTACAATTCCGGTACCTCTCTCTGCCTTGAATGGAGAAGCCGCATATCGCCATTTTCCCCCTCAGTGCAGGGATGGGGCATCTGCTTCCATTAGCTGAGTTTGTAAAGCGTCTCTGTGAGTTTCATGGCTTCTCCATCACCCTCATCATCAGCAAGTGGATGTGGACATCTCAGCAACCCCCTCTTCTGCAACGATTGACCTCCTCTGCTCTCGACATACGCATTACAGAGATTCCTCACATCACTGTGGATGAAGATGAGCCAGACATGAAAATTGAAACAAAAGTTTCGAAGTTCGTGCTGAAAGCAAAGCCACACATTGAAGAAGTTCTTCTTCAATCGTCGCATTCATCTTCGCCCATCTCTGCTTTTATTACAGACTTCTTCTGTACGGACCTGCTCGACGTTACCACCAAGCTGAAGATGCCATCTTATTTATTCGTTCCGTCCTCTGCTTCTTTTGTTTGCTTCATGTTACATCTTCCAAAGCTCGTTTCGGAGATTAATGTTTCATTTAAAGACGCCGATTTTGAAGTGGAGATACCAGGGCACCCGCTGATTCCTGCCAGAGATCTGCTCACTCCTGTTCAGGACAGATCGACTTCTGCGTTTAAATGGATGGTCCACCATGCCTCCCGCTTCAAGGAAGCATCAGGGATTCTCATTAACACCTTTGCTGAACTGGAGGAAGAAGCCATGAAAACCCTAAGCACCCCTGCAACACCCTCCATCTATCCAATAGGCCCCTTGATGTGTACAGAGACCGATGCTCCCGACGAGTCTAGCTGCCTCAAATGGTTAGATGAGCAGCCTCCATCGTCCGTTCTGTTTGTGGCATTTGGAAGCGGAGCCATTTTTTCGAGGGAACAAATTATAGATCTGGCGATTGGACTCGAAGCCAGCAGCCACCGGTTCCTGTGGGTACTCCGCGGGTACAAATCTGGGGATTCTTCTTCTCTGGAAACGGACATTTCTCAGCTTTTACCGGAGGGTTTTCAGAGTCGAACCATGGACCGTGGACTTGTGGTTCTAAATTGGGCTCCCCAAGTACGGATCCTTTCTCACCCGTCTACCGGAGGCTTCCTTTCTCATTGTGGCTGGAATTCTACGCTGGAGAGCGTGTCGCATGGAGTTCCCATGATCGGATGGCCCCTGTTTGCCGAACAGAGGATGAACAAGGTCATACTGGTGAAGCAGATCCAAGTAGCAATAGATTTGAAGATGGAAAGCACCGGTTTTGTGAGGAGAGAAGAAGTGGAAAGAGCAGTGAGGGAATTGATGGAAGGAGAGGAGGGAAGCAAGGCGAGGAAGAAAATGAAAGAGTTGAAGGACAAGGCCAAGCTTGCTATGATGGAAGGAGGGAGCACAATGAAGGCCACTGCCGATGCAGCAACAGATTTATCACAGAGACCAAGCTTGAATCCCTAGTTTGTAGTGTTATGTAGGTCAAATTTGTTGCTTCGCACTAGCTGCTATGCCGCCTTCCTTTCTCTCTTGGTAGCAAAAAACTGTTGCTTTGACACAGGCTTTCCTTATGGTTGTGTTCTCTGCTTGTAGAGACAAAAATAGGGTACTTATATTTTGTTGAACATGAGCAGAAATCTCATTTTGTGGTGGTTCTTTGTTCATGCATTTTTTTTTAATCTATTGCACTCAAACTTTATGAGCATTCTGCTTTCTCATAACTGCACTTATGTTCTAAAAACGGTTGAAGTATAGACCAGTGCAGATTTGTTTCAAACAGTGTAGAATGAATTCTGTCGAGCATGACCAAGATCTGTAATTTTCCACTAACTTTCCTATTATTGATTTTTCGTAACTTTTTGAAACCAGTGACAATGAAAGAGAACAAAATGAACTCCATTAAAGTCACATTTTTCTGCCAAAAGATACGGCCTTGTCTTTCACGTCTTTTGATCTGCACAACGATTGTTCAGTGAAAATTAATAGCCTGTTTGAATCCCCAAAAATTGCAGTTGAACTTCTGCATGATTGAGGGAATCAATTGTTTAATTTTTTAACATGTTATTTACAAACTTGGTTATGGAATTTTTTTAATTTACTTTTTTAAGATTTTATATCATTTATAAGATTATTTTGTTATCTGATAGTTTTAGTTTGAAGGTTGAAATCTTTCTAAGGACACAACTCTAATTTTATTATTAATGGCCTTTCATTCATCAAAGTTTGATTCTTAGTGAACTCATTTAGAACCATTCAACTTCATCAACAGACTAAAGATCAACTACAACCTCAAATCTTTTTTATTTCTAAATTGTATCGGACAATATCAAATTCACCCAATCCTAAATACACATCATACTCCTCATTGACCTATACTAATGAAACTATATGATTGATAACAAAACCATCAAAAACATATCTCAAATAAATATAAAATTGAAAACAATAGAATGATCTAATCTTATCCTCCATCCTTAAAATACCCATAAAATAAGGAATACCAAATAATTTTAGAAATGCATCCTTAGGATACAATTGTTCTAGAATAAATTTGCCACATAGTTAACACCAAATCAAACTTAAAATGTAAACCTCGACTTCCAACATGGTTATTTGATTGAGTGGATGGTATTTGAACCAAAAAGCAATTTTGGTTGTTTAAGTTAAACTTAAATTAGATTAAAAACAAAACATTTTATTTGTATAGTCATGAGTTACCAGCATGGTTTCTTTTAGTTGTTTATTAGTTTTAGGAGGAATACTTTAATGTATTCACTCAAATCTATTAAATGTCATATTAGAATAAAGAATTAAAATAGGTTGACCAAATTTCTTTATGTTTATATTTTTTCAGATTTATTTTAAGATATACAAAATGCTTTATTTGCTATTCTATTGGATAAAAGTACTCTAAAGTCTTATTGGCATGTCATCTTTGAATTGTTCTATCAATTTTTAAACATTTTTATAGTACCATTGAAATAATAATCATATTTAGACACTAGTACTACTATTAAGAAATAGTGTTTGAATAGTGAATTTGTTACTTTATAAGATTATTTTCCTTTTTACTTTGACTATGCAATAGTGATAGATAGATCCATTTGATTTTTATGTAACCAATGTTTATATTCTAGAAAAAAAAATTATAGTTACATATATTGAATGTAAATAAATAATTATTAAAATTGGTATGATGTAACTCTAAATTTTTTTAAACATTTTCATACAATGCTATTTTACAATAATTTCACTATTCCATAATAGTAGGTATTTTCATCCTACTTCTTGACAATGTAATGTAATGGTTGATAAAGTCATTCAATTTTTAATAAAAATAATAATTTACAAAATATATAAAATTATAAATATCAAACATATAAAAAAGTTAAATATGTAGCTTTAATTAACTTATTTATATAATGATGAGATAATAATTTCTTATATAAATTATTAGATAATAATACAATATTTAATATAATTAATATATATTAATAAAATGATTACAATTCATCAACGATTTGTAAATTAAATATACTTATATAAGTAATACTTGTAATATAATAATTAATTAAATATACTTATTTGTAAATTAAATATACTTATATAATATATAATAATTAATTAAAAATAATATAATATCTATTATAAATGATAGATATTAATAATTAATATACTAATTAATAATTATTTTATATATTATTATTATAATTTTATATTAATTAATTTCAATTTAATGATAAAAATGTGTACATAGAGCTTTATTTCTAATTTTAAACACTCTTTTTTATGAGAACCTCTACAACACATCTAATTGTTTAAAACATGTTATAGATTTCATCGACAAAAATCAGACGCAATGGATCTCTTATTAAATATATATGCTTCAAGGTTAAACTTTCCTCATTGTTGTTTGTGAGAAGATTTAATATTTTTTTGGATGTGTAAACTGTGCTATTCTGTCAATTTTAGTTCATAGCATGGTCACAAAACTTAAGACTTAGCAAAATAACCTTTTGTTGGGTCTGAAATGTTTTCTATTTTATAGCTACAATTTTTACTAGTTTTACTCTCAAATTTCACTATCCTAGAAAAATGTAAACCTATATACTTGTAAAATCACATGGTTTATTTCATTAATATTTTCATATTTAATAAAATTATGTGGTTTATTTCTAATATAATAAAAGAATTCTAAATTAATATTAAATATTTCCAAATTTAATTATTATTACTAGAATTTACAAAAGTTCCAACCTGAAAACAAAAGCATTAAATACAAAATCATTATGGCAGGAACCTAACGCAAATGTGTCTCTTATTTCTAATAATTTTTCTTTTGATTAAGACTCCCTTTCTTATGGTTTCACTTATCAATTTAACAAATGGTTATTTTTGGCCCTATCATTTTTTTAAACATTGGTATGACTTTTTAAAATTTATTTATTAAAAGTAGAAATTTAAAAATATTTTTTACTTGGTTATGTTTCACATTTCTTTTTTGACATATAGATATACCAGTAAATAGTGTATTTTGTATATGTAACCATATCTTTTATTTTATATTATGTTACAGGTCTATTTATTATACAAATTTCTTGACACTTATTTTGTATTCCATTTACATGTTCGCTCTTTCAAATATATTTGTCTTGCTTCTTGTGACCTTTGTTGGAAGGTTGGTGTCTTCGTCTCCTTGGTTGTTTAGTGTCGCCCTCGAGCATTCGTGGCATGGCTTAACTGCCTCCTATGGTTTGTTTATTTCTAGTGTTTGTATTAGGCATTAATAGCTCGATCTTTTGGTGCAATGGCAACCATATTTTCAACAAGTGGTATAAGAGAACAAGTCATGGATTTGAATCCCTCGATCGAGTTGGGGGGGGGGGGGGTGATGAGCGTGGAATATTTTATTATTTTTGCCCTACATTTTCCTTTTTACCTTTCTCTACGTCCATATTCCTATCACCATTTGTTGAAGGAACCTTTATATTTAATAAAATATGGAAAAGAAATTAGGATTAACAAATTGTTGAAAACTATTATAATTTTGATTGTTTTGTGACCGAAATGGTAGGAGATGGTTAGGGAGGAAGTTGAATCTATCACGAGCATGAGGACCATGGGAGATCGGTGGAATTAAATTAGCAAAACTTTTTTAGCGACCAATCATTTTGATTTAAGATATTTTGTTTTAATGTTATAAGTGGTCTGCGACCCTTTGTCGTTTTCATAGACTCTTGGTTGTGAGTTGTCGATAGGCCAAAGGAATAAACAAACTTAAAAACTTATTGTTAGTGTGTATGATCGATATGTGTGTGTGTGTGTGTGTGTGTGTGTGTGTGTGTGTGTGTGTGTGTGTGTGTGTGTGTGTGTGTGTGTGTGTGTGTGTGCCTATTTGAACTTAATCATCCTTAATACATATTTTTAGTTCAAACTTAAATTCAATGAATCCATGTTTTTTCTTATTATGAAAAATTGATACAGAGTAACAACTTACATTCATAAATTCATCACTTGGCAACCAAGGAGGCAGGGCCCACTCTGCGGTTACCTGGTGATTTGTGTGTGAGTTATGTTTAAGTTTCATGTTCATGTTTGATTTGTGTGTAATTCATTCTAGTTTTAATTATGTGCATTTGATTTGATTATGTTGAATATAATTACTTTTAGACAGCTAATTCTTTATACTCTATCAGGTTTCGTGATTGTGTTATGATCATTTCATATTATATTTAACATGGATTATAGTTTATTTGCTCATGTGGATTTGAGTAGAGTTTATGTGATTAAAACTACAACCTTTACCAGTCTGTGACAGAATCTATCATAGTTCTTGGTGTGCAGTCTTACAGGAAGAAAAATCTTTAATCAAGACTTTTAATCTAGAAAGTGTGAACTGTGAATTAGTTTAATCTTAATTTTGGCTAATTGTTGATGTGTAATTCAATCTCTTACATCAAATAATCCCATCTCATTCTTCCTTAAGTCACTATCATCATCCCTCTGGAAAATAACCAGAATATCTTTCATTAGTCTATGACCCTAGATTGACACATCTAAGTACAACTGAGGACATCTATACAAGCCCAACTTGAGTCAAAACAAGAATTAATCTGGTCATAGTTATACCCAAACATTTTGGCATCGTTGTGTTAGCAACAATCAAGAATATTGAGGGGGGGATGAATCAATCTTCACCGGAATAACCACTAATACATTTAGCCTAAAATTCCGACGGAGGTTTTTGACGAAGAAGGTATTTTGTGATCAAACTTGATTTTTTTTTTTTAAATGCCCGATTTCGTCGAAATTCCGACGATAATCCAATGACATTAGGGTTTTTTTGAAAAAGTGCCCATGTTCGTCAAAATTTCGACGAATGCATGCATTACTTTAAAAAAAAAAAGACCAAAATCCTGCCTCTTTACAAAATCCCGCCTATCTCATTCGTCCCACCTCTGTAGCAATCATTGGTGACAAACACGGTCGCAACAGGGAACAGGGGAATGAAGTGCCAAGGGCTGGCACATAACCAACGAGGACGACCGCAAGGGAGCCCAAAATGGGCTATGTAAACGGCGACGCACGGGCCTCTGTCAACAGCAATAAGAGCTACGGACGAAGGAAGAAGTCATCTTTGAGAAAGATTTATGGATGCGAGTGCTCTTGAGGACTGGTATTTTTGCAGTGAAATTTTCTTGAACTTGTGCTACAGTTGTATCAACAAAATTCCTTGCTAGTTAGGGTATTAGAACAAATTAATCAAGATAATTTTCGGTTCATTTTCGTTACATTAATATGGTCAGAAAATAAATCTACATCCTGATACAAGATTGTAATCTCCTCCCCCATCACCCCCATTTCTCCCCATGTAATAAAGAGAATCCAAATAGAGAGGTACATTATATTATATATCTCATCAAGATGAGTATTAGTCATTCTTGTTTAGGTATGGAAATATTTTGCGAGAGGAAATATTGTGGATGTGATTGACAAAGCAATAGTAGAAAGCATATCCAATGAGTAATTTTTAAGATGCATTCATGTGGGCCTTTTATGTGCACAAGTAGATGCATTAATTCGGCCGTCAATGATCGATGTACATGCAATGCTTTTAAACTCTCCAACCTCTAGAATTATAGGCACAAATTCAACTACTTCACTGATCACTCATTCAATCCATCCATCTATTAATGATGAAACCGTAACGGATTTAATTCCTAGATAATCTTGTTTATTCTTTGCACATTAGAATAATAATAAATTTAATATCAAGTAGGTAGTGTTTTTTACAATTTTAATTATGTATTACTTTAAATCATTATATATCAGTGAGTCATATGAACTCACACTTCATGATTAGTATGTAATATCTCCAGTTAGAATATTAAGTAATATTTCACCAAATTTCTCACCTCAAAAATTTCTCCACCTTAATGATAGTTAATGTTAAGGATTGAATGAAACAAACTCTTGTTCATGGATCACCTTCTTAGCCTCCTATGGAAGTCATTCTTTGTGTGGTCTACCATGACCATAATCAGGGTCTTAATAAATTCATTAGATACTCTCTATTATCAATAAGAGAGTTATCATAATATAGTCGTGGCGAGTGGTTACAAATTAGATTAGTGGGTCTATAGTTCCCACTTGGTTTGTACTTAGAAACATTATCATTTCTTAGTTGTATGGAAACTACAAATTCATGCATCTAGCCAACAATACACACTAGCTATTATATGATTCCACTAATGAGAAAAGCCTAGTCAATCTTATAGTTTGTGGAATTAGTCATGTCCCTCATATAGAATATCTATATATGGAGTATTCTTGCCTATAGATTACCTATTATTTTGCTTAATAATGTGATTATTTCACATACATCATAAAAGTGCCCTTCTAATATATTTGTGCATCAATCTTGAAACCATATTTTTATTAACCAACCAATGATAAGAATTATCTTAAACACGCCTCTATATTTGAATCCCACTAGCTTTGATAATCAACCATAATAACCTTAACAATGCATCGACGGCAACAATGCCTAATAAATCATCAATTGTCTTAGGTGAATCTAGCCAAAGCGGAACCCATCAAATCCACTAATCTCCCTTGCATCCCAATCATAAAATTTTATGGTTGTTGGAACAAGCTTGGGAGATTTAGTTCTTCCTTTGCAAATCAACATACCCTATTTTGGTTTCCCAAATATTTACTAAATAACTTTGAAGTTAAATTGGGAAGAGAATCCATCATATAGATATTTCTTTTCAACATCCTTAGAGGACATTATTTTGTCTATCATTTATTATAATAGCTAATACCCAATTTTTTTATAAGATAACAAGCAAAACCTCCTCTTCACAAACTATGTTTTCCTTAATAATCCAAGAATGAAAAAGGGAACCCACATAAAAATTACTTACTCCCTACCATGAAGGCAAAAGAACATCCAATTTAAAGATAGATGTACCAAAAGGAAAGAAATATCACCTCAAAATCTGTCTTTAACTTATACATTGAATCTATACACATGAGAATCCCCTTAATAACTCTCTCACAACTTTCAATGCTAGAAGAATGAGTGTTTTCACAAGACTTTCATACTATGATATTTATATCAAGATTCACTTGCATAGTTTTAGAAGCAAGCTGACCCATTCTCATGAGTAGTTCTTATGAACCCCTCATAAGAATGGATCACTTAGTACTCATTTCATCAAAGTGATGCTCATAGTATTATTGAAAAATTGTATTATTGTTCCAAATTTTGTGGATATTTAGGAGACACAAATAAAATATAAATGTAATCATTCCATATTTTTGTAGGAGATATTGGAATGAGACTAATAAGAAGAGTAGTAAACATGAGTCACAATGAGCACTTTAGAATAAATCTAAACATTATAAGGAAGAGTAGCTTGGAAAAATAGAAGCGTAATTTTTTTTCCAATATGCAAGATTATTACTTGGGAAAGAATCTTGAAAGAGGATTGAAAAGATTCCTTGAGCTAACATTGTCTCACTTATCCAAAATTATGAGGAAGGATTCATTAATGAAATGGTCATTAACAAGATGGAGAGAATAATAGTTTAGCTTGGCCATGACACAAATTCTTAGAATAGATGCCAACCTTGGTGAATGGAATGAAAATCCCAAACAATTAATGAGTGGTGAGACAAGTAGAGGCATCTATAAATTTTGTTTTGAATATATATAAAATAAAGAAAAAATGGGACTAAAACCAAGGGAAATGCACATGGAAAGGATATGATGAAAATCAAAATAAATAGTTTGAAGATAATATTAGTTACCTAAAGGATATTCCACTTGATTATTTGGTATATCATAACTATTTTGACAAATTTTGAAACCATTAGAGGTACCTTTTACTTCTGTAGATGAGGCATTCATTCATGTTGATGAGGTAACCTCCATCCCAAACCACCTATTTCACTCTTCTTCCTTTGTGTACCTCTTTTATTCTTCCATTTCCTCTTCGCTTACCTAAATTCAATCCAAAACATAGTGTATATAGCATCAAAAAAATTCCATATTTGATTAATATTATCCACAACATATCGAAAAGACAAATACCACACTTACTGTGTCATCAACCAAAAATAATTTACTTACATATTCAAAGAGTTCAATAATGGAGAAACATCCATGTGGTGCTCTACACATGTCCTTGAAGGTTCAAGAAATACTTATCCTCTATTGGTCCAAACTTTAAATCACTTTCCATGCATGAAAATAATTGCAACCATACACAATTTCCCACCCAATAGATTCTATCAAACTAGTTTACTATCTTAACATAGGGTCAAGGAAAAGCGGGTCAAAATAGGAATCCAAGTGTCTTAAAAGCCTTCAAGACCATAGTGGTGAGGATTGAATTTCTTTATTTAGTGGTATCTTTCTATAGATTAATTAGTTGGGGATTGTATTAGGACCTTTTCCTAATTAAAAAAAATATATAAAGATTACATCCCTAAATATTGCATTCATAATAGAATAAATTTCTGCAATATTGAGACTATATTCATAATAGATTTATAGTGATGAATAAAGAAATATTTAAGATTATCAAAAAATTGATGTTTTTTTTCTCCCAACCGTCATTGGATATTGGGTGATCTTTGAGGCATTATGTCAAATAGTTCATGTGCCTTATCTAAGCTTACATATTTTGCATGCATGTGTACCTGGGCAGTTGCACTACAACATCTATACTCACTAATCACATTTGGTTGGAAGTTTCTAAATCCATTTCAAACACATCTTGTGCATATCCTGCAATCTATGCTAACGGTGATTGTCTTTAATGGCTTCATTGTGTGCATAATTGATTGGCTCTTCACTCCTAAGACCTTCAAAAGTCTTTAATGGCTTCATTGAGTCCTTTTGTCTTCCAAATTCACCTACACCAACTTGAATTCTCCTTCAATGCTTGATTTCCTGTTCACTTGGAATTGAATTGATTTTATAACTAAGAGATCACTTGATTTTATATGTCTTGAAAGCATTTTATCCCGATGGCTTTAAATTAAAGTACTTTCTCTTCTATCTGGTATTGGTGGAGTAGATCCTTTTATGATATGTAAGCTGAGAATATTTTATGAAAGGTCCCTAAATGAATACACTTTAAATTGATTTTAATATACCTTGAAGTGTGCAATATGGAAGGTTTGTATTCTTAATCTCCTGCCCATTTCTTAATTTAAAAGATGATATCTTTATTAAATATCTTTATTAACTTGATTTCTGCTTCAATTCTTGATGAATGCTTGATTGCACGTTCACTTGGAATTGAATTGATTTTATAATTAAGAGATCACTTGAATTGTAGGTAAACCCCTTCAAATGATAGGGTAGGCTTCCTTTTATACCTAATAAATGTCTTGAAAGCATTTTATTGTGATGGCTTTAAATTAAAGTACTTTCTCTTCTATCTAGTATTGGTGGAGCAGAGGTTGCATTGCATCATCCTAGGATACATATTTTCGCAGATACAACACAAGTTAAATGTATCCCAGGTCGATGCAAAGCAACCTCTACTCTAGAGATCACCAAAAAATAGAGAAAGAACTTTAATTTAATGCCATCAGGATAAAAGTCTTTAATCAAGACAGATAAAATTTGAGTTTGATTGTCATCATTTACTTTGCCAAATTCTTCACACGTAACTCCTGAATCAATTTCCTACTCACAAGAATTTTATTATGTCTCAAATATAGGGAAACAGAAGGCTTCAAATAGTAAACTTGAACATGCAACTAAATCCATTGACTAACCAGAAGAACAAAATTAAGAAACGGTTTGATCATCTGAGAGATGTTGTAGACTTGCAACTCACCAGCTAAGTTTTTGTAGGTAAGAATTTTTTTGTTTTGGATATGGTTGTGGTGTTTATAGGGAGACATTTACAAATTTATATCTATTTTCACTATTTAATGGTTTATGGGTTTGTAATGGTAATTTAATGTTCTTTCATATTTTTGTATATATTCTTTATAATAGCCTATTATATTGATTTGTTCTATTATGCATAATGGTGTGGGTTAGATGGCTTTGTCATCGGTGCATGAAAGCATTGAACGAGTTCTACTTTTAAAAATTACATGAAACATTTTTAATTTATTTGATTCAGTGTTATTTGCAAAAAATGATTATCAATGATGTTTCCTTTCTCCAAGAATTGTCTAGGATCTTTCCATCAGATAATATGTAACATCGAATGACTAAATCTTTTCATTACAAATGCTTATTTTATTTAATTATTATCTGAGCGTGAATTAAAATTTATATCTGTACGGAAGCAGAACATACAAGCTCAAGAGTCATGTGCAAGCAAATTTCCTAAAAGAAAGCAAGCAAGCATTATCTTGAATGACATGGAAACAAGCTCATTAGCTGCCTAGAAGAGAGCAATTGGAGAATGGCAGAGGAAAGTGTTTAAGGGTGATAAATAGATAGATAGTATGCAATACAAACAAACAATGTCTGTAGTGTCTGATGTGACATCTCTAATTTATGTCTAGAGGGTCTAACTGGTTTTGGAGTTCCTGCGAAACCTATTGGCCCACACTTGGAGGAAATCAATGTGTTCATGCAAGAAGCACCTTTTTTCTATTATGAGAATGATACTTTTGCACCGAGGGATATTTGGAAGTCAATATCCAAAAATTTCTATAGTGTGGAACAAGAGTTGGCGGACTCGAAGTATAATTGTCAGCTTTCAGAAGACCAAGAGGTTATGTACACAATCTCCCAATAGAAGAGCAATATCAAGAATTACCTCTCCCCCCCATGACTATTCAGGAAGCACTTCCTCAAACAGAGGACTATTGGCCTCCATGGGATCAAAGAAAAAAATTAAAGTATAGACTCTAGACGATGTGGTGGTGTCCTCCGTGAAGAACTCTACACTATAATTGAAAATTCATGAGGGAAACTGCAAGATAGTGAAGAGAAATACAATCTTGAAAAGTGGGAAGAATGGATCTTGGTTTGGGTGGGGCCAAGTTAGGTGGCTCCTCTAGAGGTTGACGAGATAGAAATCATATTAGGATTTGAAAAGATCACACTCGTGGAACTTCGTGTGCGAGTGATTGATTGCGGTGTTTGGGTAATGCATTCCAAATAGATACAGTTGCATTCCAAATAGATACAGTTGCATGCCATCAAGACATTACCCATTTGGAATGCAACTGTATCTATTTGGAATGCATTACCCAAACACCACAATCGATCACTCGCACACGAAGTTCCACGAGTGTGATCTTTTTCAAATCCTAATATGATTTCTATCTCGTCAACCTCTAGAGGAGCCACCTAACTTGGCCCCACCCAAACCAAGATCCATTCTTCCCACTTTTCAAGATTGTATTTCTCTTCACTATCTTGCAGTTTCCCTCATGAATTTTCAATTATAGTGTAGAGTTCTTCACGGAGGACACCACCACATCGTCTAGAGTCTATGCTTTAATTTTTTTCTTTGATCCCATGGAGGCCAATAGTCCTTTGTTTGAGGAAGTGCTTCCTGAATAGTCATGGGGGGGAGAGGTAATTCTTGTGGTCGCTATTCTATTGGGAGATTGTGTACATAACCTCTTGGTCTTCTGAAAGCTGACAATTATACTTCGAGTCCGCCAACTCTTGTTCCACACTATAGAAATTTTTGGATATTGACTTCCAAATATCCCTAGGTGCAAAAGCATCATTCTCATAATAGAAAAAAGGTGCTCCTTGCATGAACACATTGATTTCCTCCAAGTGTGGCCCAATAGGTTTCGCAGGAACTCCAAAACCAGTTAGACCCTCCGGACATAAATTAGAGACGTCACATCAGACACTCCAGACATTGTTTGTTTGTATTGCATACTATCTATCTATTTATCACCCTTAAACACTTTCCTCTGCCATTCTCCAATTGTTCTCTTCTAGGCAGCTAATGAGCTTGTTTCCATGTCATTCAAGATAATGCCTACTTGCTTTCTTTTAGGAAATTTGCATGCAAGAGACTCTTCAACTTGTATGTTTTGCTTTCGTAAAGATATAAATTTTAATTCACGCTCAGATAATAATTAAATAAGATAAGCATTTGTAATGAAAAGATTTAGTCATTCGATGTTACATATTATCTGATGGAAAGATCCTAGACAATTCTTGGAGAAAGGAAACATCATTGATAATCATTTTTTGCAAATAACACTGAATCAAATAAATTAAAAATGTTTCATGTAATTTTTAAAAGTAGAACTCGTTCAATTCTTTCATGCACCGATGGCAAAACCGTTCGACCCACATCATCTCTCATCGTCGGAATTCCGACGACCTCTAATGAAACGCCCGACAAGGAAGTTGTGCATCCGACGGCACTCCTCTGTCGGAATTTTATACTTTGGTGTCAGAATTTCGACGACAGCCCGAGATGGCAACGGTATTCATTCGCGGAATGAGCATGCATGGTGGTCGTCGGAAATATTGGAGGTAATGTCGAAATTGCAATGACCACAAGGATAGTCGGAAAAGTTTTCGAAGACCTTTTTTGTCGGTAGTGCGACGAAATGTGGTCGAAATTCCGATGATTGGCTGTTGAAATCTTGACCCAAATGTACTAGTGAACAAACAAAACACAGATCTGATAAACTGCAACAATAAGACAGGTAAGCAAATTTTAGCAGCACAACACCAAGATTTTGACGTGGAAAACCCAGTGAAGGGAAAAACCATGGTGGGAACCTACCCACACTAAGATGATATTTTGCAGTAGTATGTGAAAATATTACAATGGGGAATGCACATGCATTCAGGCACACTGCCTAGAGGTCACTGCTCAAATTATATTTTCCCGGAAGGATACAACCCTCAGGAAAATCTGAATGACTTAAAATAATATTCAGACTACAATCTAGAAGAAATGAACTAAAGAAGTAGCATCTCCAAATGCCTGATTATAGTTCCGGTTAAGCCCAGATTTATGCCTGCAACACCAATCTCACCACAAACTCAACACCGAAGGATAAATCACTTGTTTGCACATAAACCTCTCTCTAATAATGGAGACACAATATTGACACCAAAACTACATGACTATATCACCTATATATATAATTGTTCAACCTTGACAACAAGGTCAGCTAAACCCTCAACCCTCAAATACAAAATTACATCACACGATACAAAGATCAACCACCGGACCAATATAATGATTTACATAGAATAGCATGGTCCTAAATCATATTCCCAAATGATCACATCCACCGAAAATCATGCCAAGCGCACAACAATCAATATGGATCACCAAAACAAATAGGACATGACTAGGAAACACTAGCAAGCATGTTAGAACCATCTGAAATATTTGCACCAACACCACTTATTAAATCTTCATCGATCAACATCTGAAAGCTCAAGAACACAACCAATCAGCAACTGTCACGAAGAAAGATAACTTGCGGAGTACCAAATCATGATCCATCTGAAATGAAGATACACAAGACCAGATCCCAAACAATATCCCAAAATCTCAACACTAGTGGATATACCAGACTCTACAAAATAGTGATCAACAAAACAACACTACAAACCGGATCAAAAAATCTTCCCAATCTATAGTCATCGGAGCAAATCACAGGGATATGTTGACATCAATGAAAACAACATATCCTAGTAGTAGTAATGACCAGCCATACGTTGTTGGGGAAAGGTATTAAAGGCGTGAAGTCCTAGTGAATTAAGTTAAGACCAGTATGTCTTGAGGAAATCCTATACAACTGTCGACCTTGTATGGGTTAACACTCTTGACTTGTACTATTATAAGTCATGTAGGTGCATGCATCGACCTAGGGATAGTAAAGGTAGATTTGTTAATGTACATGAAGTAGGAGAAAATTCACAAACAGAAACACAAAAACAACAAAAATCAAGAAAAAATCCATTGGTAGTTGAGCGTGATTTAGAAAAGTGTGTTGTAGAACCTTCTATTATTTCTCCACCTAGAATATCATAGACAATTCACAAGTTTCCTCAAGAACCATTAATCACCCCAGATCTTGCCAAGCAATTTGTTGATTCTTTTAAATTACATAATGGAAAGCCTGCTGAGAAATCCTTCACAACTACTTACACTCCTTGGGCATTTGACAATAATATGATGGGAAACAATAATGGGGGTGTACTTGCAAAATGTAGATAGGAAAATGGAATATATCAAAGCAATACTATACTAGACCAACCACAAAAACTAGATTACAATAAAATTGACCCTATTACACGCAATGAAGATATGAAGACAAAATGCAAATCAAAATGCAAACCATGGAAGCAAAGCATCTCCTTCATATCTCTCCATTGTCCTCCTTTCTCCTCCAAATAGGGGATTTGTGGATCTCAACTACAAGTGCAAGAGAAAAGTATGAAAGCAAGATCGATTTTGACAGTGCGAGGATACTAGAAGCATGGTTGATTCTGATGAGAAATGCTTCTATTTTATAGAAAAATTGGACAGAGGACAACAATTAGCAATAAATTGATATTAGATGCAATTGGATTCAAAAATGGGAAAAAACAGATTTAGAAAGAAATGTTATTGCACACTTTCCCTGCCAAAGGATAAGACTACCCATCAAATCTAATGTTAGGATAATATGCCATATCCAAACTCATGACGAATAAGGAAACATGCTTCCAAATTAAAGCACAAAAATAGGAGCCGCTTGAGAGAGATAATGAGTTGGAAATTAGGTGGAAATGATGAATTTGAAATTAGGAAATTAGAAAGTGATGAAATTAGAAATTAGGAAATTAGAAAATTAGGTGAATTAATTAATAAGTTTTCATTCATTAATTAATTCACAAAAGAGGGGGAATTAATCAGCCAATTAAATAAATATTTAATTGTGACAAGAAGACTTAGGATAAATGAAAAAATTATTTAACCTACAGGGAAAATGACAAATAGGATTAAATGATTTCATCACATAACCCTAGGAGATGAATTAGAAATGCAAGGATGATAATTAGGTCATGACAAAAGATAATTGATATATGGTTGATTTGATCATGATTTAATGATTAAAATTGGATAAATGATAAAGTCTCGATGTTGATTGATAAAAATCAATTATCATTGATCAAGATTGACAAGGATGAAATTGATAGACGCCAATTGATGAGGAATAATGACTAATCGATCCAAATTGATAAGAGATTGATAAATTGATGATTGATAAGGACAAAACCCTAATTCAACATTGAGAAGGGTTGATGATGTCCAATTGACATGATAATATTGATAATGATCAAAGGTCGCAATTGATAATGATAATGTTGACAAGACCTAATTGAAAATGCGACAAATGCAAGGAAAGCATAAGAATGACAAAATGTTGACAAATAATAAAGATCAAGTATACGGCATAGAAGAAATATTAATAGGATGCGAAAACCCTAAAATAAGGTCACGCGGACATGTTAAAGTATGACACCGCAAGCGTTGACCATTCTTAGATGCCTGCATTTTGCCCCTCTTTGAGACAATGTGATCATGAGAGTTGTTTCAAAGAACAATCAAGAAATATGCCCCAAACAATGACAACATATATGGATGCCCCCTCGAGGAATTGGTCGGAAAAATCCAGAAAAGAGGCCAAGTTATCGAAAATAATACCAAGACTAAACCAATATGACTACAATGATTGATAGAAGAAATGTTAGTTAGAGAAAATTAGATGGAGAAGAGTTAGTGGTGAAGAAAAATCTTGCTTTCACAAATGCACAAAGAGTAGGTGATAACCTTTATTTAATAATGCAAAACGGATGTAGCGCATCATGGCATTGAAGGCCAAAGTGATAATGCAATCCCTTTGCGTAAAACAAACACATTGTAGATAAGGAATGAGTCAAAAACTGCCTAAGAAAATATGTGTGTCAAAGGTCGAGGTATGTGCAGCATTCAAAAAGCGAATGTACTTATCACAGACACTGAAGACATACGTGCCCCAAAAATTTATGAAACACTCTACAAACAGAAAAGACAAAAACAAAAACGATCATGAACCATCCTAACCACTCTAAATCACTCAGTGACATCATCGAGTGACATAGGAACATGATCAAAGATAAATCAATGAAAGATAAGACTCACAAATCCAAGCAAGTCAAACAAACATTCTGATCTTCATTGCCAAAAGGTGATAATGTTGTAGTAGAAGGACAATCATGTTGCTTGGTTTCAAGGAACGTAGTACCCCGTCTAAGACAGGACATAGTCTGGTTTCGAGTATACCACACCCTGTATAAGACCCATGATAATGTTGACAAAGGACCGATAATGTTGATATTGTTGATTGATAGGACAAGTTTGATCAGTTTGAATGATTGGTTGGTTGATCAGTTCATCTGTTGATGCATGATTTGCGAAGCGCAATGTTTTATGTGTTTTATGTCTAATGTCTACGTAGATATCTATCTATGTACAAAAGGGACACTTTATTGGTGAAATGAAACAAAAACATTTATTTTTGGATTTTTTCATGTTTTCAAATTTTTAGGGTTTTTGAATGCTTTAAATTTTTGTGCTTTTTTCAAGACATTTTACAATTTTTTTGTAATTATTTCAGGATATTTTGTATTTTTAGTGATTTTTTCAAGACATTTTATGAATTTTTTTGGGATTATTTCAGGTCATTTTTCAATTTTTTATTGATTTTTTCAAGATCTTATTTGATTTTTATGGATTTTTTTTTAGGATTTTATTTGATTTTTAGTGATTTTTTTCAAGACATTGTTTGATTTTTAAGGATTTTTTAAGACTTTGGCAGTAATTTGCCCTTAGTCTCTTGCAAGGCAAGGAATATGACAAATGGATAAAAAAAACTTGCTAAAATGTTGGTGGATAGAGGGAAGACAAAGGCCATTTATTATGGAGACAAAGAAGATTCAAGTCCAAGGGCTATTGCACAATGGGATAAGGGACTGGATATGACAATGTAAGGCAATGGCATAGAATGAGGGACATGTCAGTTTTTGAAACCATGTTTGCATTTTACGTCCTTATGTCAAATCAAGATCAAGGGACAAAAAAGAGTGTATGGATAGTCATAGGATATGGATAGGACAAGCAAAATCAAGAATGGATAAGGGACATGAATAGGATAGGGAATATGGGCTAAAGGTTGCAATAAGCCAAGTAATATGGATGAAAGGTAGTGATAAGCGAATGGATAAAGACCAAAACTTGTGATAGACTGAAAGCTGCTAATAGGATGCATAACACTCATGAAGATCCTCAGCTGTGTCAACATCAAAGGTGGAAAAGGGGAAATGGACATGAGGGATGATAGGACAAGGAAGGGGTATGACACAGGTATGATAGGATAATGAAGGGCAATAGGATATGAAGGAGGAAACCTGCCCCTAAATGTGGTGTGCAAGATGTTCATAAATTAGGCATGATGCATGTTTGCCAGGTTTTCATAATGGTACTTGCCTAAGGCACCTGTTTGCTAGGTTTTCACCAGAGGATGAATTATTTTTCTTTACTCTTTTCTCTTCTTTTTTTCTAGATTTTTTTTCTTTTTTTGTATGTTAAATTTTTCAATTTTTTTGCATTTTTGACTTTTTGGAAGAAAATGGGCAATTGATCAAGGATGGAAGAAGGACTCAAGCATCTTGTTGTCTGGATAGTACCCTTGAAAAATGGACCATGACTATTAAAAATATGCTCAAAGACGTTGGTAGGATAATGACATGGATATGAGATGGGACTAAGGGTTCAGTCCAAGGATTGGATAGAATGGATGAAAGGACTAAAAAGAGGTGTTGGCTAATGGATAGCGTATTGGAAGAATTGGGCTTGAGCTTATGTAAATTCTGGAAAGATTAGTATTGGCACACACCTTGAGGGATGGTGGACTGATGGAATAGAAGTGAATTGTAGATTTTGAGATTTGGATGCAGGAAAGGCTAAGGATTTTGGGGCATAAGGACCCAAAATGGATGAAGGAGGTGGTAGAGGAATAGAGTTAAGAGGTTTGGATGGAGGAATAATAATTTTATCTATATTCTTCTTTAGGCTTATGTGCATCAAGCAGCCACTTAGGGATCCACATGGTTTTTTATTTCTCATTCTTTTGTAGTTCCTTAGAACGCATTGCTTGTGCAAGTGTCTTTGGAACCCATATAGCTTTTGAATTTTCTTTCTTTTTCTCAATAGGCCTTTGTGGCCTTTTGAATTTTTCTTATTCTTTTTGGATCATATTTTTCTTTGTTTTGACATGTCGATTAGATTGGACATGTTGATCCTTGACTGTACGTGGATTGTTGCACTTATAACTTTTATGTTTGTCATCCAAATTGCTTGGAAAGGGAAAGGAATGCATGAACGGATAGGATTGAAATGGAGATCTTTTGGATGGGTAAAAGGTTCTCAAAGATGTTTGCCTTTACAGATCCCGCATAGGAGATGGAGGGATATAAGAACCTAAAATGGATGGAAGAGATGATAGGGAAGGAATATGTTTGGATTTAGACTTTGTAGGGATACCAACATCTTGAGAGTGAGTTGTGTAGCTATGACCATTAACATTTTGTTTTATATGGAGGGGTTCTTTCTTTTGAACATCTACCCCTTTTTATTCATAAAAGTTTTGACCCGTAGGATACTCTTTTCTTTGGGAGGAAGATGTGAGTCCATTTTGAGGTGGATGTGGTAAGGAAGAAATGATGGGATCATGGAGTGGATCGGACTGGACTGGATTGAAGGAACCCATTGTGCATGTAGGGGGTTCATGAACATCTTGCAGAAACATTTTCAAATCATGAGAAGGATTGGTATCAAGAGGGGGATTAGGATCATGTGGTGGACATGGATCAATGATAGGCTCTTCATGAGATGGAATGGGAGGAATAATGGGATCATCAAAGGAAATGAGATCTTGGAGTGTATATAGAGGATTGTGACATGGAGAAGGAGGAACAAAAGTATCTTGTAGAGAATTGAAAGGAAAAATAGGGTCTTTTGAAGGATTTAAAGGGATGATAGGATATTGTGGAAGTGAAGGGACAATCTGATCTTGACAAGGAAGAAGATCATTTGATTCCTCTTTAAAGGTTCCCTTCTCTCGACATTCAATAGGATCCTTAAGAATGATGGAGGGGATATCTTGATCTTTCTCAGGGAGTGGAATGTCAATGGGACCTTGGATGGGATGGACAGGAATGGGGGAATCATCATGAGTGTCCAAGAAGATGGGATCCTGGTCAACAATTGGAAGGAATGATAAGGTTTTAGGATCTTGATCTTGATTTATTTCAGGACTCATTTTCTTGTGCTCGAAATCATCCTCTTGACATGGGGTTGGACTTTGAACATGCATGGGGTATTTTGACAAGGAATCAATGTTTTGGCATGAAGGAGATTCACTTTGAACATGTGTGGTGGATTCTAGCAAGGAATCAATGCTTGAACTTGAAGAAGAGGGACTTTGAATCGGGTCCTCTAAAATAGGTAATGGCAATAAAGTGCATGGTGGCATTGGGTCTAGTATTTCTAAAACATGACAAGGATGTACATCATGAATTGGATTATCTTAGCAATCAATTGTGGATAGCCCTTGGATAATTTCATCCTTGGGTGTATTATTTGATGAGGATGATATGGAATGTTCTTGTGAAACTTTGAAAGGTGTAGGGACAGATGCCACTGGAGAGTCAATTTGTTTGCGGGGGGATGAGGCATTGCTAGACATAAGTGTATTATTTTGATCTTTCTAAAAAAAAATACTCAAGACTCTCTTTAAGAGGTTTGTAATAGAGCTACCTTTCTTTGGAGATTCATTTGAATCCTTGTGAGGTTTTAACTATTGGCCATTTGGAGGAATTGATTATGTATTGTATTGATGTTTTGTCATTGATGTCAACACTAGCTATTTTGGCTACTTTACCGATAACCTTTTGGTCTCGGTAAGTTGTCTAGTTTCTAGTTGGATTAGATCATGACGATCGAGTATACTTCGGTATGCTTTGGCTTTTGGAATTGGCTTAGATCTTCTACTCAAATACATGTCCAATTAGTTGATTTTGATTTGGTGATCAGATGCTATCGTGTATGCTAGTAAGTCAAGTTTGTTGATCCTGTGAGGGTTTCACCGACAGATATTTGATGAAGATATTTGATGTTATGCATAAGTGTTGTTGGTGTGGCTTCTAGTAAAAATTCAGGATGCTGATGGTGATCATGTTTGAGACTTGGTTGATTAGGATCATTGCATTTGGTACTGGACCTATTCTATTCCAGGTTATACTATCTAAGTTATGGACCGGCTTAATGTAACATGTTGTTTGGTCTTCTCGATGTGTTTCTGGGATGTCTTATGGGTTGGATATTATTTGTTTGGTCTCAGGACGACATGTTTTGTAATTATGTAATTTCTTTATTGTCCGGTGGTCGACCTGATTGTTTATGGTCGATTGTTTGTATATATATGGTGTAAGATCTCATTATAGATCATGTATAGATATGTAAGGAGCGAATAATGTAATAATCATTCATGCAGAGGATTTGGTAGATCATTGGTGATTGAGTTGGGTTTATGTAAGAGTATTAAGTACTTCGGTATTGAGATTAACTGAAATTGTGTTCAGGCATAGCAGATTCTATCATTGCACTTTATTCCTTCTTCCGGATTGTAGTCTGGATTTTTATGTAGTCAGTGAGACTCCTTTTATAATAAGTAGTGTGCTCTTGGTTGTTGGCCTTCCTGCAAGTGCAGGCCCCTCAATTTGTAATCACATACTTACTGCAAAAGTATTATCTAACTGTGTGTAGGCTTCCCACCATGGTTTTTCCCTTTACCGGGTTTTCCACATACAAATCTTGGTGTCATGTGGATGGTATTTATTCTCTAATTATTGCTTGTGCTTAATTGGTATATTTGCTATTTTGGTAATTAGTTTATGCATTCCAGTATTGATCTTTTGGGTTTTGGTATTAAGTTTTAATTGCTTAAGGTTCCGGTAATCTGGTGAAAACTGATTCCCCCCCCCTCTTAGTGGTCTTTTGGTTATTTGAATTGTCTAACAATTGGTATCAAAGCCTTGTGCCTCAGAGGAAGTCTAACAGCTTGAGGAAGATCCCAAATTTGGAATCCATGGATACAAGTATGGAGAAGCAACTTGAGGTAGCACTTGAATATTATGTTGTTGAAAGGATGAAGAACCTGAAGCTGCAAGATGAATTGACTTCTTCCAAGGAATTCATTCTTATCCTACAGGAGAGGTTGTCATCTATTCAAGCTAGGAGGAAGTAACTTCTAGAAAATCAGGATAATGAAGAGAAAGATGCCCTTAATGAAAAATGTCAGAAGTTGAATCAGTAGAATATGGTCATGAGGAATGAAATGAAAACCCTAACTATGATGATGTCAAAGGAGATTGAAGACTGGAAGATGAATGAAGAAAAACTTGGGATATATTTGAAAGACAGATCTGAAGAATGCATCTGGTTGGCTCATGAAAATGATATGTTGAGAATAGAATTAGTGCAATCCCAAAGAAATGAACAAGAACTTGAAAGACAAATGATAATTCTAAGAAATGATCTAGCTATTGCATGTGAGTACAAGGACAAATTCAAGGTTAGTGAAAAGCACAACTTGATGAATTGTTGAAAAGCCAAAGACAAAATGGAGATTCCAGTGGACTTGGATTTGAACAAGGTCAAAGATCCGGTACTGCAAATGAAGATCAAAACTAGAAGACACTGGTAAGTACTCCTATGGTTATAAGTGAGAAATTGACAAGGAAAGATGAATTTGCACCGGTAAATCCTACAAGATACAATTCTATGATTGGAGGTTTGCTATATTTGACTTAGACTAGGCCTAATATAATGAATGTTGTTTGCATTGCATCAAGATATCAAAGCGATCCTAGAGAAAATCATGAGAGTGCGGTGAAAAGAATTTTTAGATACTTACAAGGTACATCTGAATATGGTTTGTGGTACCCTAAAGATGATGACTTTACTTTTAGTGCATATACAGATGCAGATTAGGCAAGTGATGTTGATGACCGGAAAAGTACTTCCAGTGGAGCTTTCTTTCTTGGAAAGAAACTTATTTCATGGATCAGCAAGAAACAATACTTCTTTATCTACTGTTGAATTTGAGTATGTTGTTGCTGCTACTAACTGTACACAAGTTTTATTGATGAAGCAAATGTTGAAGGACATAAAAGTACATTGCAATGGGCCGATAGTTATTCACTGTGATAACTCTGTTGCTACAGACATATCAAATAATCCAGTATTTCACTCTAAGACAAAGCACATATCTATCAAGTATAACTTTTTGAAGGAGAAGGTGGAAGAAAACGAAGTTAGATTGGTTTATGTGAACACTAAAGAGAAGATTGCAGACATCTTCACTAAACCTTTGCCTATTATCATATATATTATTCATTTTGGATTGATGTGGTGATGCTACTACTCAGGGAGAGTAGTTAGTTTTGTGATTCAATGGTTTTTGTTTTTTATTTGATATCTATGTTAGATTTCTAGCATTGATGTCAAAGGGGGAGAGATATTCATGTGAAAAACTTAAGGGATATATACATTAGGGGGATAAATTCATAGAACTTAACTGCGATATCTGAGATATCATCTACAGGGAGAGTATGGATCAGAACTTCATTGCTATATTCTTGTGTGGGAGATTTGTTTGGCTTTTGTTGGCACTTGGATATTTTTCAAATCTAGTGTTACCATCAATGCTAAAGGGGGAGCTTGTTGGCCTTTTGGAGGAATTGATTATGTGTTGCATTTATGTTTTGTCATTGATGTCAACAATAGTTTTTTTGGCTACTTTACCGGTATCCTTTTGGTCCCGGTAAGTTGTTTGGTTTCTAGTTGGATTAGATCATGATGATTTGGTATACTCTGGTATTCTTTGGCTTTTGGAATTGAATTATATCTGCTATTCATGCTACCCAGATACATGTTCAGTTAGTTGGTTTTGATTTGGTGATCAGATGCTATCCTATATGTTGGTAAGCTTGGTTTGTTGATCCAGTGAGGGTTTCACTGGTAGAGATTTGATGAAGATCTTTGATGTTATGCATAAGTGGTGTTGGTGCAGCTCCTAGTAGAGATTCAGAATGCTGATGGTGATCATGTTCAATACTTGGTTGATTGGGATCATTTCATTTGGTACCAAACCTATTCTATTCCAGGTTATACTATCTCGGTTATGGACCAACTTAATGTAATATGTTGTTTGGTCTTCTCGATGTGTTTCTGGGATGTCTTATGGGTTGGATATTATTTTTTTGGTCTTAGGCCGACATGTTTTATAATTAAGTAATTTCTTTATTGTCTGGTGCCCGACTTGATTGTTTATGGTCGAGGGTTTTTATATATATGATGTAAGATCTCATTGTAGATCATGTATGGATATGTAAGGAGAGAATAGTGTAATAATCATTCATGTAGAGGATTTGGTCTATCATTGGTGATCGATTTGGGTTTATGTAAGAGGATTAAGTCCTCTAATATTGAGCTTAACCAGAACTATGTTCAGGCATAGGAGATGCTATCATTGCAGTTCATCCTTCTTCCAAATTGTAGTCTGGATTTTTATGTAGTCAGTGAGACTCCTTTTGTAATGAGCAGTGTGCTCTAGGCTATTGGCCTTCCTGCAAGTGCAGGCCCCTCAATTTGTAATCACATACTTACTACAGAAGTATTATCTGACTGTGGGTAGGCTTCCCACCGTGGTTTTTCCCTTTACCGAGTTTTCCATGTATAGATCCTCGATGGTATTTCCTAATGACCAATTTATGTCAAATAACATTTTTATCATTGCTATTCAATTTGTGCTCTTAAAATTCATAAATTGTATTTTTAAGTCTTTAAAATTTGTATGTATTTCGTAAAACACTGCTTGTTTCATGGATATGATAAATTCTTCATTAATCCTTTAACAATTCAAAAATAACCTCTCTATTTTTCTAATTTATGCTACTTGAGGAAGTAATGATTCTTGCACCTAGCATCAAGGATGGAGTGGGAGAAGCAGGTGAATGGGCAAGAGAATCGGGTTTTTGAAATTTTGAACAGTGGAATTGGTTGTGGTGATGCAGGATCTGGGGAATTGCAGGTGGAATCAATGTAGGGACCGAGCGATAAGCAAGGAAAGGAGGAGAAGAAAGAGTCTGACCCAAGAAAGAATATTTAGGTGGACGCGAGGGGGAAGGGTATTTCGTCTGATGGCATCTTTCATAGGGGGGCGTTAAGAAATTCCAAAATGAGATGGGCGCGAGGACTCGTCAGAAAACTCCTTTGATACCTCTAATCCCCCTGATGGATCCCAATCTTCTCACCCTGCCAATGACAAAGAGAATAGGCCTAGATTTCCCAAAGACCTTAAACCAGATGACCATTACTTTAAACCGGACAGAGAATGTTCGGATGATGTCTTGGCAATCGTAAAAAATGGTGCAGTGGACCTCTTTAGGATTTTTAAATGGGTCTTTCATGAAATTAAAGACATTGACCTAAAGAACAAGGTGGTTGCTAGAAAACTAGATGACCTAATCGAAAAAGGGCAGCCTCAGAAGGGTGAAGAGGTAGCTTGGACCGAGGAAGAGAAGCTTTCCATGGTTGAATGTCTACAAAGAATCGTGGAACTTATGGAAAAGATGAAAAAATAAAATGAGAAAAAAACCATGCAGCATGAAGGAGAAGTTGGTAAAATCAGGGAAACTATGAATTCTATTATGAAACAAAGCCACAAGATTGTCAAAAACACTGCGGCCACTATGAATACATTGGTGGATAAGCTGGATAAGTCCCAGTAGGGCTCCCTGATCATGGACCTCGATGCTAACAAAGAAAAAGGCCAGAAAGAGGAGTAATGTCCCTCCAAGAGAACCAAAGCCAACCTGAAGAGAAAGGTGGAGTCCTCTAATCAGGAGCTACAGGACTTGAAAAAGGCGGCCCAAGAGATGAACACTTTGGAAACTGAGATAGCTGAGACTTTAAAGTCTTTAGGTTAATTTTTATCCGGTTTTAGCTTTTGCTTCCTTTTTGTTTGGTATGTTGTCCTTTTGTATGTTTGATAGCTTTTTTGTTATGGTGAACTTTGACTATTTATTTTATTTTAGACTATTACTCTATGGTTTCGTATCCCTATAAAACCCGCTTTTTCCCTAATAAAAAATGATTCTTGCACCTAAACAAACTCATACCTAAAAAGATATAATCAAGTAAAAATCATTTTAATTCATGCCTCTTAATTATATTTAAGAGGAATTCAAGTGATTAAATGTCTTCCCAAATATTTCTTCAAAATATTTGTTTCTTCTTGGTAGTACTCTATTTCCATCAATGAGAAGTTAATTTTGTTTGATAATTAAGATTTTAGAAAAAAAATCTCAATAGTTTTATGATAGGTTAAATCTATATTGTGAAATATATGTTAGTATGGAGGGTTGTGTGCATGAATGCAAAGGTGGAGAGTGTATCTTCACTAGTTTTTATTTGTTTTGGTATTTTTTAGTGTGTGATTTGTATATTCTTGTATAAGACTTGGCTTTTAAGCTGAATTTGATTTTAATTTATGTTTTCATATTTCAATAATTTGAACTTAATATTTTTACCAATTTTGGGATAAGATTGTTTGGTTGGTGTTATTCATGGATTAATACTATTAGGGCACTCTTCATCTCTATTTTTTTTTTTTAAAATTAATCATGGAACCAATAAAAATTGATTCCAACCAGTTGTTATCTGCCAATTCAAGTGCAAAATATTCAAAAATAGATGCTATGGTGTTGTTCAAAAGGACAAAGTCATGGGTCTTTTGTTCATCCATCTATTAGGATATAACATTATCATTTGATTATAGAGATCATTCAGTCTATCAACATGTACATACATACAAATAGATCTACATAAAAAAATTGCATTCTACTTGGCATGTCTTCAATTTTTTTAAATTATCATTGAACTAGTGCATGTGGCTTGACTATAATGTAGAGACAACGTAGATTCTTCCACTTGACAACAAGTCAAGTAGTACTGAGGTTTCAAGTAAAACACAATCTAGGTATACATAGTGATCTAAAAATTAGGCTAGAAGTGTTGAACCATTGGAGTTAAGAAGATATACTTTAATTGAGAAAATTGTGAAAGCATTGTGGAACCAAAATTTCATCATAGTTTAGTGTGGTATGGATGTCCAAGATGGTCAAGAGCATATTGGAGAAGACTTGAAGTAGAAAACCTAATCTGAAATTTTCACTAGTTTTGTGTATGTCATAATTTTTCCTTTGATTATGACAATTGTTTTTGTTTCTCTATCAAAAGTGACAATTTCATATTTTTTAATAAACTAGAGGATGATATTTTAAATTTTATAATATAGAAGGAAAGGTTAATAGGTTGGATAGCATACTCTTAATGATAGAGAATGTCAATATAGAGAAAAAATATCAAAAAATTGACTATAAATAAGGAGGACCATCTCATATATTCTTCTTCAAAATTAAAGATAAAAATTGACATTCAACTCTTAAATAATGAATTAAGTGCCAAGAAAATGATAAATATGGAATATACTTATTTCTTATATGAAAATATTGTGCTTCATTATTGATTGCACTAATTACATATATTAAGTCAAACCATTTACGATAATATTTTTAATTATAACATATAGATATTAAAAATATACTTATTAGAATATAAATTAAAATTTAAGACATACTTACTAATATCATTATTTAAAAAATTATATAAATTTAAAATAAATTACCATATTATTAAAAAATATATCTAAACCCAAAATTATCTTTTAGGAGGAAAACATTCACAAAGTTTCAACCATTGAAGTTAAAGACACCAAAATTATAAGAGATTTAATACTCTTTTTTCCATTAAAAATATAACCACTAGGTGGATATTTGGATGGAAATTAGGAGTAGGTTTATCGAAAAGAGGTCATCTAAATAATTTAGAAAGAAGAGAATTAAAATTAATTTTAAATTAACATTAAAGCAAGGATTGCAGATTGTCTTCAATGTGTGATTATGCTTCCAACATGAACATTTGATATGAGAATTTCAATTTGAAGAAACTAAAAATTACACAAATTGGTACATCAATGATTTCACACAAATAGTTTTTATATTGATTCAATTGATTATATAAAATGATCATCTAATTAGAGATCAAGACAATGAAAGAACTACATAATACATCTCTATACAAAGGCTTTGAAATACAAAAATTAATATATAAACTTATCATGCATACTACATGTAGATTTCAAACTCTTTAAAAAAAGACATGCAAATTTAATGTTTTAAAAAATCTATTTTTAACTACTACAAGACTATAATTCTTAGCCTTATAAAAGGCCTTAATGTTTTGTTAAAAGAAATTAAGTCCCTCATGTAGGGGGAAGAAAGTGTGGACCCTTTAAGAAGTCATAAAAGGAGATCACTACACAGAAACCATGGTAGGAGAGAAGCTCATAGAAGTCAGAAGAAGGAAATAAGTTAGGCATTGATGTTGTTGAGAGAAAGATAGCAAACATAGCTAGTTTAGTACTAAATAATTTAATGGTGAAATTTGGGGTGGGGGATACTGGAGTATTCAATAATTTCTCCCACATCGCATGGGAAGAATTATAGTCAAGTGAAAGAGTTTAAAATATACCTTTTTAATAGTACAATTTGCATGGACCTATTCTTAGAGTTTGTAATCTACATGTGTTGAAGTGAGCACTGAAGATCTGCAATCTTCAACACCAAATAACCTGCTAAAAACAAGAGAGAAGCAAAAACAAAAGATGTCATTCCACCAAATCAAGAATACAATATGATACAAGATGCAAGAGAATCCTTTCTTATATAGACAAGGTGAAGGATAAGATTAGACAACATCATGACACATGTGTCTTAATCCTATAATATGAGACAACTAAATAACACAAATATTATTTATGCATAGGACTCAAGAATTAAATAAGATAAGATAAGATAGTTCATTTATCTAGACAGTTCTAAGACTTCAAGAAAAGATTCCTATGACCTAAGTGAACTTGACATGTAAATAGTACCTACTAATAAATTTGTTAGGTAAAATACCTTATTCACACCAAAAACCCTCCTTAAAGTGCAACTTAGGGGTGGAAAAAACCAATGCAAAGATGCAAAATATGGGTCTTGACAACAAGGTATGATGAGGTACCCATGTACAATCTCTCACAAACAGAAAAAAGGGGAAAACCTTGTGGGAAAAAACTCCCTTCCAAAAGATAGAAAATACAAGAGTGAAGGAGTCGTCAAGAATACAAAAAAATAGAAAAGTAGCGGACTCAAGAATACAGAAAATAGGAAAGTGGAGAAGCAATCAAGAATTCTTCCTAAGGAAACCTTCCTTCACCTTGAGCATTGATCGCAACTAAAGATAATGAGGTGATGCCAAGCACCATGGGTTCCATCTGAATAGGTATAAAAAGATTCAGTCACAAAGGAGAATAGGTATAAAAAGAGAAACCCGATGTCAAACAAGGCTGAAATCTTCAGCCTAGACAGTGAGAGGAGTAGGTAATTGATTTGGTCGAAGTAAGTTCGATTTCTAAAATAAAAGGAGAAACTCATTGTCAAACATGTTGGAGATTATAATCCTAACTACAGTTATTTCCTCCAGACAATCTCTAGGCACATTCGCTAATAAAATTGACAGTCTATTATCAACAACAAAAGATGTTAAGACAGATAATTCCTTGTTTGATCTTTTACCACCGTAAAAACTATTAAGACAGATAATTAGTCTTGCATGATCTCCCACCATCGATGGTCTCAAGTCTTGTATAAATAAAAGCAATGTAATCTGTTTTTGATTATCAATAAACAAAAATTATTTTCTGTTGTAGCAGAACATTGTTCTGTTTTATATTTCTCCTCCTCTGTTTGTTTTCTTCTTTCTTCTGGTTCTTGTGCTTGATTATGTGTTATTATAACATCTTGCTCTCATATTTTTTCTGTACTTATTTATCTTTTTCTCTTTATATTTTTTGTCGTATTATTTAATTTATTTGTTTATTTTCCTTTGTCTATTATTTTTGCCCTATTTGTTTAGTTTATTTGTTCTTTTAATTTTAGTCTTTGTATGTCTTTTGTAACTAATTGTTTTTATCAATTATCTTGTAGCTATTTTAGTAATGTTTTTTCTCTAATTTATTTTTTTATTTAGCTATGGTTTTTGTTCATGTACCTTATGTTTTTAAGATCTTTTAATTTATATGTGTTCATTTGCTCTTTTCTTTTGTTTTAAGCATTATTTGTCTTGCATATTTTATGTAATGTTTATTCTTGCTTATTTATTTTTAAGCCGATGGGCTTTTAGTGGGGACTTTTGCTCGCATAAGTGTAAGACAATCCGATGACTATTCCTTTCTGGTGACCAGTCAATTTTCCTAACGAGCGACAAATGACTTCGTAGTTGTTTGGCTTAATTTTGGACGTGTGTCCTTGCACGAAACTATGTTTTGCATGCAACCTCCTGAATGTATGTTATTAAAAAAATTATGTTTCACATGCGACATGAGGAGTGGTTGTGTTGTTTGCAGTGCCTAGACCTGCTCACAAAAAAATCTCTAGTTGTTTTATCATTTATTTATTATATCATTTATTTATTATTGAGCCGTGAAACTGTAGGACGCCAGCTATTGATGGTGAATTTGGTAGGTTTTTTTGTTATGTATATACTGTAAACTGTATTTTAGGGGTTTAATTTGATTTTTTACAATGAGAAAATCATAGGGTTTGTTTGCTTCTTTCAGGTGATCAAACAGCTGAAAATGAAGTAGGTCTATGCAATGAATCATGCAGTTATTTCCGTTGATTCGACAGTCTAAAGAAGAAAGAAGGGTCCTCTCTTATCAGTAAGGGACTGGAGATTTTAATTTTTTTTTTGTTTTGTTTTATTCATGTAAAAACATCTTTGTACGAGTCACTTTTAGTATTTCAAATCCTAATCTCCTTTGGGAAATTTATTTTCTGTTTTTCTTCATCCATGTAAAAATATTTGTATGGAAAATTTAATGTCCTCTTTTGACAAATTTATGTAAGGTTGTGGAACGTTTTCACTTGCAGAATGAATTCAGATATTTTTCCACACCCAAATTGTTATTCTTCCTCAAATTTTCAGGACACCCAGATAAAAATTACATGCCATCAGGCTGATTCTAGCCTTTACAATTTGTGGGTTGAGAGGGATTTGCCCTAAAAATGCATCTTTTCATTCACAATTCTTGCATGAGTTGAATTTGGTCTTAAATTATTGCAATCTTGTCTATTTTCACTAGGAGATACCTTGCCAATCGAATTTAGGAATTACACACAAAAATATGAAGGTTTACTAATAATATTTATTTTTGATAGGGCTTTGAATTCAAATAAGTTCACAGGCCTGATTCCTACAACTCTAGGTAAGTTGAACAATCCTCTCATTCTTTTACTTGCCCATGCACATTAAAGGGTTTGTGATTCATTATCACTTGTGATGCAATGGAATATATACAGTGGATCCGAATAGTAGCGTTGTAGATAAATTATAGTAGTGGATTTCGCAGTGACAAGAATTGAGCAAAAAATAGATGCCCAAGCTTTACCCAGCGCTCAACTCTTGAATTAGTAACCTTCTGCTCACTATTCGTTATGTTATTTTGCAGTAATTGCAGTATATATATGAAATGAGAGTTTAAAAATTAGACCGTGCTTTATAAAGAACCCTATCACCTCTTGAAGAAAACTAAGTATATTCACTGGATTCAGAGTCTGTGTATATACTCTTATTTTTTATGTGTGCATCAATGAAATGGGTATCTAGGAAGTAGAATTTTAAGGAAGGTTATTGAACCCTGAAACTATGTATATAATCACTAAATCTAGGGTCTATTTGGTATATAAATAATGTTTAAATGCCTATTAATGATATGGGTACTCAACAATTAGTCTCACAATGAATCCTATTGAGCTATGAAGGAAACGAGGAATCCTCTATTTCAAACCCTGATTTGGGTGTGCTTCAAGATGCTCTAAAAATATAAGAAGACAATAATTAAATATAGAAAGAACATAATTGCAGTTGGGGAAAGGTTTAAATGTCAAATATCCAAAATGTAATGGGAATGATCATACAGGTCCAACACTCCTCCCTGCTCTCATGTTGAGGAAAAGAGTAAGTGTAATAGTAACCTCTGGTGACTCTTCCATACACACCCTTGGGCATGATGGATGCTACCCTACACCCACAAAATTATCCAAATCCATAGTAGTCCTTGAATGAATTAGAAAATTTTGTAGCAAGTAACAATTATGAGCACCCACTTCATAATTACTCTCATATTTGTTGTTCTTGGGCTTTGAAGATAACCCGGTTGTGTTAATTTTTACTGAGTAGTTGAATAATTGTCCGAGCAGTGTCAGATACAGCGACACTATGGATCCATATAAACAAATACTAGATTGTTTTGGTTAAATCCTGAATTCCATTTTTGAAAAATCTTAATACCCAACTACTACAGAAGCTTCTACCCAACAATCTAAAAGGGATGCAATCAATCATATGGACTTTCTTATTCTGTGCGTTGCTATGAGCTTGAATTTATTTATGTGACGCTGCTATGAAATTGAAGTTGTTTGTCGATGCAACATTTTTTGGGGATTTGACACTAAAGAAGATCTTATTCTACTATTGAGCATGTTGTTCTGTGAACACAATTTTTATGTTTTAGATTTATGAACTAGAAAGTTGGAAAATGAACTAATAATTAATAATATATTAGTGGGGACATTTGAAATACAATTTAATTCAACAGATTTAATGTTGTAGGCCTTTTTGTTCGATTCTTATGTTAGGATTCTGTAAAGAATTATGCCAATATTTTCAACCTTTTCTATACTTAGAATTTAGTTCAATTGATATTAGGATCTAGGTTGTATAGTATAAACTAAAATCAGCATTTACATATTTTGTTGAAGGTCACAATGATTGTCAAATGGCCTTTCAGATTCCATGTTGATTTGTTTTATTTTCTATTTATGGATTGTTCATTTCCTATCAAAATTTCCATGAAGGAATAGCCATTTGAATTAGAAAACAGAGATAATATTTGTTGGAAAACTTTTCTTTCATCAATAACAATGAAGACAAAATAAGTTCATAAAGATAACAATGAAGACATTTGATGCCAAATTTTGGGAAAAATGTTGTTGCTAATGAAATCGTTTGTTTCTCCACTTTGAACAAATCTTGAAGCTGCTGCTATAGTTTTTGTATAATCTGGTTCTCATTGCAAGGTTGACCCACTCTAAAAAGATATGTTTTTATGAATCAATTGCCCAAGCTGTGTAAATTTATCTCATTTTTTCACCTTAATTCTCACTTGGACAGTAAAACAAAAATGTATCATCCTCAGAGCTTTATAGTAATTCATGGGTAAAATCTTTTTATGTGTACATTCCGGTCAAATGTATATTAAAATCAAAAGTTGGAGATTAATTGAATGACTATTTTTTAATTTTCCCTAAATTAGGGCAAGGAGAGATATTTAACTGCAAATATCATCAGTAAATTGAGGTATTCACTCTTACTTCTACTTGGAGATATTTGTAAAGAACACATTTTTCAGCCTTTGGATGGCGTTTGAACTTGGATAGATCTCCTCAGTCAATTGATGTATTCTATCTACTTAATCCTACTTGGGGATATTTCTAGAACACACATTTTGGGTCATGACTGGCATTTGAACTTTCAATAGGTCTTCATTGTGATATGTGCTCTGCCTTGGAAACCACCACCTTTGCTTTAAGTTACCACTATAATGATGATAGTCTTTTTGCCAATAAATCATAATTTTATTTGGCTAGTTAATGCCAATATTACATGCATGTATATAGAGGACCAATAGGCAAGTAAGAGAGGCCAGAGCCAATGAGAAAGGGATAGTGAGTGTCATTGAGTTAATGAAAAATGCCAAGGGTGGATCTGTCTCCCTTGGTGAGACATGAAAATAACTACTTGGAATGTTAGGGGCCTCTCGGCCCTTGACAAAAGACACTTGGTCAAACGAGCGTTAAGTAGGAGCACAAGTGAAATCATAGTGATGCAGGAAACTAAACTTAGCATAGACAACGCTGAAGGTTTTTAAAAATATTGTAGAGATTGGGAAGGTGTTTTTCAAGAGGCCAATGGTTCTGCAGGTGGGCTAGGTATCTTATGGAAGCCAGATAGTGTGAAAGTTAATCTCTCTAAGAAAGGAGAGAATTGGATGATTTGTAATGTTTACAGCATAAGGGAGAATTTAGAGTTTCCATTAATCAATGTATATGGGCCATCCAAAACTGCAGATAAGACAAAGGTATGGAATATTCTTACAAACAAGATTAAGGATTTAATCAGTGACAGGGTTGTTGTGGCAGGAGATTTTAATGCCTTATTGGATTTGGATGAGAAAAAAGGGGGTCTGAGAATGACTAATAAGGTGATGGATGATTTCAGAGACTTTGTAGAACAAAATCAGTTAGTGGATGTTAAGACCAAAAATGGCCAATACACATGGACCAATAGAACAATAAAATTTGCAAATATTTCTGAAAGATTGGATAAGCAATTTATCGGAGAATATTGGATGGGGTCTTCCTTCCAAGCGGAAGCATGCATTCTCCCTGTTTCACTATCCGATCATTTCCCTATGGAACTAAAGTTGAGTGAAGGCCTACCTAAGGGGAAGTGCAGCTACAAATTCCTAAGTATGTCATGGAGAGATGGGGAGTTTCTGTCCAATCTTGAATGGTGGTGGAAAGAAAGTAATAAATTCAGGGGTACCCCTAGCTTTTGCTTTGTAAAAGGAATGAAGTTTATGAAGGAAAAAATCAAAAGGTGGAATAGAGATTGCTTCAAAAACATTTTCGAAGAAAAAAGTCAAATTGAAGAAGCACTTTTACAAATAAATTTGGACACCATTTTGAGGGGAATAACCAATGACACATTCATGAGAGAACAAGTGCTAAAGGAGGAGCTGGCAGAGGTTTTACTAAGAGAAGAAATATTCTAGAAAGATAATCCAGAGAACTCTGGATCAAAGAAGGAGACGCAAATACAAAATTATTTCATGCGTCAGTCAAGATAATGCATGATAGAAATAGAATTGATTATGTCATGGACCAAAATGGCAATCTTCTTTCCTCCTTTGAGGCTATAGAAGAGATAGCAGTTAATAATTTCAAAATATTATTGGGCAATGACAATGGAGAGAAAAAATATTCAATCGGCTCAGATGGTGGATGTTATATAGTAAGAGATCTCCGATGAGGATAACAAATATTTGTCGAGTCCTTTTACTAAAGAGGATGTGAGAAAAGCAGTGTTTGATATGCATCCAAACAAAGCCCCCGGTCCAGATGGAATTACAATAGAATTTTTCTAGAAATGTTGGAGTTTTATGGGCGACGACATCTTCAAAGTGGTGGAGAATTTTAGAAAACAAGGAAGATTTGTAAAAGAGATCAGCCATACTAACATTGCCCTTATTCCAAAGAAATGGGATTGCACTTCAATGACAGATTACAGACCCATATCCTTATGCAATTCTGTATATAAAATCATTTCCAAGATGATGGTGAATAGACTCAAACCAATTCTGATGAAGATCATATCGTTGGAGCAGCATGGCTTCACCTCGGGGCGAGAGATTACGGAACTATAATCATGGCAACAGAGACTATACATTCAATGCATAATTCCAAAGCTAAAGGTATGATCATTAAGCTAGATGTGAGCAAAGCATATGATTGGGTTTCTTGGAATTTTTGTTTTGAGGTTCTTAAAACATTTGGTTTTAAGCAAAGGTGGTTGGATTTTATAAAACATTGTGTTTCATCTATGAACTACTTTATGATTGTCAACGGGACTATTAGCGGTTTTTTCCAAGCTACTAACGGGTTAAGACAAGGAGATCCGCTGTCACCATTCTTATTTGTATTGATGGCAGAAGCACTTGGAAGGAGTATCAAATATAGAGTTGGACATGGGGCATGGAAAGGTATTTCTATCAATGGGAATATGGAGCCTGTGTCACATTCGCAGTTTGTGGATGACACAATATTATATGGAGAAGCTTCAAAAAGAGAAGCTTTGATAATAAAAAGGGTGCTAGATGATTATGAGGAATGCTCTGGTCAGAGTATGAATAAACAAAAATCAATGATATATTTTTTAAATTCAAACAAAAGGACACAATTGAAGATCAAGAGCATCTTGGATTATGGTCAAAGTTGTTTTCCTATTAAATATTTAGGGGTGCCATTGTTTGCTGGGAGAGTGGACACTAAAATATGGGAAGAGGTGATAAACAAGTGCCAAACAAAATCAACCTCTTGGAAAAATAAATGGTTGACTCAAGCCGGGAGATTACAAATGATTAGGTCGGTACTCTCGGTTGTCCCAACTTATTTCATGTCTTGTTAGAGATTGTCCAGCAGGGCGGCTACTGCTCTAGATGGGATGCTAAAAAAATTCATTTGGGAAGGTCATAAAGAGGAGAAAAAATTCCCTTAATCAATTGGGACACGACATGTTTGTTAAAGGAAGATGGTGGGACAGGTTTGAGAAAAATGAGCCTTCAGAATTTGGCACTTGGTGCTAAATTAGGTTGGAAAATGTATAAATATCCCCACAAGGGATGGTGTAGACTGATGGCAAACAAGTATCTGGATGCGAATGAGCCTGAAAGAATATTTACTATGGCAAATACTGTAGGAGGTTCACCAATTTAGAGATTTATTTGGGAGAGTAGGAAAATAATTATAGAACATCTTACATGGAAGATTGGCGATGACAAAAAGGCTAAGTTCTGGAGAGATTCTTGGTGTGGGGAGGAAACATTGGCTGACGTGATGGAAGATCAAGATTGGGTCAAATGGGTGGAGGTAGAGGTAGGTATGTTTGTGGCAAACTATATCGGGCAATTTGATTCCCAGAAGGAATCGATTATTTAGAAAATGGTTGGCTTATGGAATAGGGGTAACAGTTTGAAACTGGCAAAGATTCTAAAAGGCAGGAAGGTTCATATCTCGAATGAGGAGGACACACTTATATGGAATGCGGCAAAATCAGGTAACGACAAGGTAAATTTGGGCTATGAATTGCAAAGGAGACAAAAAGATAGTAATTGGCATGTGATCCTGTGTTGGGACAAAAGGGTACTCCCAAAAGTGGGTGCATTCTTATGAATTGCGCTTCATGGAAGGATACTGACAAGTGAGATTAAAAACAATTGGTATATCGGGGCCTAGCAGATGTTATCTATGCAAGAAAGAGGAAGAAACAATTGACCACCTCTTATATGGATGCAAATATTCAACTCAATGTTGGGATTGGTTTTTAAGAATGTTGCAGAACCACATGGTTCATAGTTGTACTTTCAAAGATTTCATATTTGCTTGGCCTACGGGGGGTAAAAACTCAAAGTGGGGTAGCTTTTGGATAACAGGACCATCAATGGTTGCATGGCAGATTTGGAAAGAACGAAACAGGAGATTTTTCAGGGAGGAAGAATTGGAGGTTACAATACTCATCAATAGAGTCCAGGTGGCAATTGAAGAAAATGTAAATGCCAAGATATATGGACAGAGATACAGATTATACACCAAGTGGGATATGGAAATGGAACAGGTATGGAATTTGAAACAGTCAAGTCTCCATAGATTGAAGGATAAATCGATTGGAAGGAAGAATGTCAAATGGAGTCCGCTGCATCCTGGTTGGAAAAAGATAAACTTTGATGGTGCTAGCCGTGGCAATCCGGGTTTGTCGGGTTTTGGGGCTATGGTCAGAGATGAGGAAGGTAGTTTTGTAGGGGATATATTTGGGCCTTCAGGAATTGTTTCCAACAACATGGCAGAAATAACTGCGTTAGAAGAGGGGCTTAAATAGGTTATCGCAAACAAACAATCGAAATTTGTTATCGAAGGGAACTCTCAAATTATACTAAATGGTGTTAACAAAAAAAGATTTACCAATTGGAGGCTTAACCAATGGATCCCGAGAATAGACCAACTTATTCAAAAGCCTGGAAGACTATCAGGTAAAACACATATACCGTGAAGGAAATTGTGCGGCAGACTTCCTTGCTAACCAGTGCGTAATCGAATCTCAGACAAAGGTCATTTCGGTGGTAGATTCGGTGTACAAGAACCTGAGTTATTTTCTAGAAATGGACAAAGATAAGATCCCAAGGATGGGGATCGGGTAATCCCAACCGTAGAAAGGTACCATTGGGATAAGAGAAGTACTCTCTTATCAGCTTTGCTGTTGGAGGATAGGGCAGGTGTATATACAGACTTAGGTTGATGGATTTTCTCTGGTTATTGGGATTTTGGTGGTTGCAGTGATGGCGAAAGACTATCATGACACATTGAAACCCAAGTTCAAATGAATCTAATGAAAATGGTGGATTTATATAATGCAAGGGGCATCATTGTTTTTGCTCATAGTGGAGGAAGATGGTGCATCGATTCGAGCTTAGTTCCCTCTGCAGAGAGGAGACACTGGAGGAACAATGTGATAGATTGTTCGACATTGACACAGATGGTCTTGAGGTGATATGCGGAATAGTGGGGGGTTCCCTTAGTGAGGATAGGTACTAGTGTGATGGGCAGATCTAAAAAATAATTTTGTGTCTTCTGGTTGATGTTTTACCATTTTCAGGAGGCATGTATCAAAAAAATTGCAGGATTTTTTAGGGAGGTTGATGCAGATGTCGTGGGAGGTGCGGTCATGGAGGTGGAAGAGGAATGGGCCAACATTCTGGGTCCCTTTTTTAACACTATGATTTATTTGTCGGATGTTGAATGCTCGGATTCAAAGGATGAAGAACAGGTTTTTGCAGTGGCCCTCAAAGCCAAGAAGGAGGAGTTCATGAATAATGCCTGGGAAGTGTTTCGTGTGTGTGTGAAGAATGATGACATGGACCCCTTCAAGTGGTTGATGCAGACAGAGGAGGGTTGGCTTTCAGAGGGTAGTATTGATCGAGTGGCATTGATCGGGTCTCAGGTTGCTACCATCTTGAGGCTACTATAATATGGTTTGTGAAGTGTCTGGTTATAATAGTTTATGTTGTAGCTTTGTGTATGTAGGGAGTTTTTTTTTCTGTTAGTTGGACTATGATTGTAATATTTTTTCATATATAATATAGGGAGCTGTCCCCATCAAAGATAGTACTTGATTAAAAAAAATGCATTTATATAGACCTGAAATTTGTGAAATTGATATTCAATTGTTTGGTATATGGGAAGGTGTTGGACATGTACAGATTGGTATATCTTCTATAATTATTTGCTCTGCATATTGGCAATTTCATATTAAAAACATTTAATAATGTTTACACGGTAGATGATAAGCACATATCTAGCGTGAATTCTAAATTCTGATCTAGAGTACCATTCACGGCCAGTGGTACGATCTCCATTATTATTATTGTTGTAGTAATTTGTTTTTTTTGTATATGTTTAAATTCTTTAGAAATACTATGCTTATAACCATTAACACGGTGCAAAATCCTAAAGACATTCAATATCTAAAAATTGTTTATAACAAATAGCACAGGCAAAAGTAGAACTTAACCATGGATATCATGACCTGAAAATTACTTAAATAAAAGTACCAGGAACATAGAATTTCATAGAAGATGGCATCATATGTAAAGGTCTTAAACTTGTTTTCACAGTGATTTTACTCAGTGTTGTTCTCTTTCAAATGATTAAGGTTTATTGTGGCCCCTCAATCCATTCTCATGCCATGTTGCAGCCCTTGCAAGCCATGCTCATGCCCCTAGAAGCCATGGTCAGCTATTCAGATCTCCACCACTATAATCCACAATTTTGTATTCTTATTTTTATCAGTAGCATGTCATACGATGCTTATGACTAAAGATTTTGCATTTTGTTTTAATTTGTTGTAGGTGTGAGGATTAAGCAAAGCATGGATTGGTATGCTTGTTCAGGCATTCCAAGAATTTTTGAATTGTTTGACAAGGTTGATTGTGATTGTCTACATTGTTAGAAATCCTTGTATTTGATGGGATTTGAGATGAACATATGTAGTTTTTGTGGGGAAGATAGGTCATATGGATATGGTTTTGATCATATAAATTAATTTTTTATTCTGAATGAACAGTTCTTATTTAATTTTGATAAGGATTTGCTAAATTCCTTTACCAGTATTAATGGACATGGGTTTTACTTTCAATATATATATATTTTTAATTTGTCTAATACAAATATTATTGATTTTGATTGCAAGCCATTGGCAAATATACTCGATAAAGCTAAAATTATTTTTTTAGCTAACCTTTAATTAACACACAATATATGGTAAGCAACAATTTGAAAATATTAATTTAAAATTTATAAATGATTTAAATTTAGTTTTAACTGATTTTTTAAATAAATTTGTAAGAATTGTATTGGATAATGAAATTTAAAAATTATATCAAATTTTTCATTATTAGAATAGCAATTGCACTTTCTATTGTAATATAGTCACTCATATAAATTGTAGGTATTATGTGATGTCATCTATTTGATTGTGACATGTAATTTTAAAGTTCATAATGTGCAAATTGATTATGTTAATCAAATTATTATATTGTTGTGTTCTTTACCAAATTCATATAACTTGATACAAGATGATATTCCTTTGCTAGAAAATTTAGTCATCAAAAATGAATATGGTAGTTACTAAAAGAGTAATCCTCAACACTAAATTTTCATATGTTATAGAAGTTTATTGCAATTTCTTACGAACAACTAGGTTTGTTAAGAAACTCCTTAAAAATGCACAAATTTCCAAGTGAAACGTGCAGGTTCATCCATAGAGCTCGAAGTGCATGTACACAATCTTGTACAATATTTTTTATAAGTAATTTTATGCAATTTTAATCTACTTGATCACATATCTTATGAGAATACCTTTAGTAGTTAAGATGTTTTTTTCGTCCAACAAAATGCCAATATGGAGATTTCTTTTTTCAACAATGTATAAATATGATATAGGCATTTCTAAATGAAAAATGATAGATTTTCTCCAACTTTACAGTCTTAGCTCAAGACTAATTATCAATAGAAAATAAATTTCATTCATAGATCACTCATGTTAAAACAGCTATTGCAGTCTATAGCATACAATATGAACAAAATATTGAAAATACATAGTTGTCATGAAATAACCATGAAACAATTGCTTTAATTACTAAATTAAGAAAGAAAAATGAATTTGTTTTCTTTTCCTCATATATATTCTAACAATCTATTTTAGTGGTAGTTGTTTTATATCAAGCTTCACGTGAGATGTATGCAACACAAGAATTCTCTTTCTTTCATTTAGATATCCGATCCTTAAGCGTAGTAGTCAAAGCCTTGATAGGTTTCGTCCAATTGTAGGCCACCCTGAAACTATCAATGGTTTAGTATAATTTCCTAATATTACAATTGAACAATCTCACAATGATGACAATGTCTAAAACTATAATGCTATATGTTCACGCTCACCATCCATCAGCATAAATTACAAAATTGACCATTGCTTTCACATGAAAATACTTTAAAAAAAACACACACAAATGAAATGATAAAAGAAAATATTAATATGAAATAAGATCACTTCCATTTGTATACCCTACTTAAAATATATAATTCAAAATGATATGTTTATGGTATTTTTATCATTTTTAAATTTAAAAAATGATGGAAAAGAAAACACATTCACCATAATGTTACTATTGTAAGAAACAAATTTAGAAAAAAAAAAAAAATTGATTCGAAAAAAAGCATATTAAAGAAAAGGTTTTATTGATTTTGTAAACAAATTTTTTAATACATCCAACTCAAGGAAAAAATATTTACAATACAAATTAACCCTCAAAGATTTAAATTAGTATTCTACATAAGAACTTAACATTGTAATAAAGACAAAAAAACATTCCCTCTAATCTTTAGACCATACCCTACAAAACACCTTCCTATCAGCTTATCGTTGCACGCACATAACGTGCAACTGCTAGTATTATAATGTCTTAAATTTATTTTTTATTTTTTGTCTTAGCTTTTTAATTTAAGCTATAGGCTTTTTGTCTTTATTTCTTATTATTTTATTTTATTTTATTTAGTTCTTATATTTTTTTGTTTGTAGTGTATAGTTGTCAATTCTTATTTCTAGTTTTATTATTAACTTGTTCATTTGGTTATTTTTCTGCTCTTTTATACATGTATGTATGTATGTATGTTCATGTGTATGTATGTATGTATGTATGTATGTATTTTCCTTTTAATTTATATTTTTCTTATGTGTATTTTTAGTATATTGATAATATTTTATTTCACACATTTATTGATATGTGTGTTAGGCATCTTATATTATTTTGATGATTAGCTACCTCTTACTTTGTAGATACTTTTGGCATCCTTTTAAGTTATTTCTTTCCATTAATTGTTTTATTTATTTGTTACCTTCCCTTGTCTTTCCCCCAACCCTAGTATCCACCCCCTGCATCTATTTATTCTCTTCAAGCTGCAGCTATCCTTTCATTTTTCTCTCTAACTATTCGCTTCATCCTGATGATGGATTGTGCAGTATGATCTGAAATGTTGATGGTGAAAAGTATCACACATAGCTCAAAACTAGAAATGAGAAAAACTAACATTATGGACTGTGGAAATTACATGAGTTCAAGTGAAAACAAAATCCAATATTTGTTTTCAATGATAGAATTCACTACAAGATTCAATTTATGAGTGGATTGAGAGGAAATTTGAGTTGGAGACATGATGTTTGCAATGAAATTCACGGGAGATTCAATTCATAAGCTGATTGAAAGGACATTTGAGTTGGAGACAAGATGTATTATCATTCAAGAAAATTAAATATTAAATTCTGAGAATGCCTCCAAATCAAATATTTTGAGTGCTAAAGACATTCAAATTTGATAGTATACTTGAATCTAATTTGGTTGTATTTGAAAGAGCATTTGTCTTATCATCTAATGTCGCACCAGAATCGAAAAATTGTTTAACAACTTGTTTTTGGCGTTGGTAACCAAAAAAATGTTTCACGACGTGAAACAACTTTCTCAATTAGTCTTTACAAGAGCTTTCTCCTAAAGGAAGCATGTTGACTAATTATTTCACTAATTTGACAAATATATATATTTATAAACTAATTCCATTAATTTCAAACGTATATTCCTTTTAATCAACAGCTTAATATTAAAAATGATTTGTAAAATACTGTTCGCAAATATTAGCATTCAAATAATGAATTCCTATACCAACCATAGGAAACCACACCACCATGGGCCCTCTCCTTTAATCGTGGATGCTTAGTCAAGGCCAAGCTTGCTATGATGGAAGGAGGGAGCACAATGAAGGCCACTGCCGATGCAGCAACAGATTTATCACAGAGACCAAGCTTGAATCCCTAGTTTGTAGTGTTATGTAGGTCAAATTTGTTGCTTCGCACTAGCTGCTATGCCGCCTTCCTTTCCCTCTTGGTAGCAAAAATCTGTTGCTTTGACACAGGATTTACTTATGGTTGTGTTCTCTGCTTGTAGAGAAAAAAATAGGGTAGTTATATTTTGTTTAACATGAGCAGAAATCTCATTGTGGTGGTTCTTTGTTCATGCCTTTTTTTTTTTTCTATTGCACTGAAACTTTATGAGCATTCTGCTTTCTCATAACTGCACTTATGTTCTAAAAACGGTTCGGTTGAAGTATAGAACAGTGCAGATTTGTTTCAAACAGTGTAGAATGAATTCTGTCGAGCACGACCAAGATCTGTAATTTTCAACTTACCTTCTTATTATTGACTTTTCGTAACTTTTTGAAACCAGTTTTCATTAAAGTCACATTTTTCTGCCAAAAGATACGGCCTTATCTTTCACGTCTTTTGATCTGCACAGCGATTGTTCACTGAAAATTAATAGCCTGTTTGAATCCCCAGAAATTGCAGTTGAACTTCTGCATGATTGAGGGAATCAATTGTTTAATTTTTTAACATGTTATTTACAAACTTGGTTATGGAATTTTTTTAATTTACTTTTTTAAGATTTTATATCATTTGAAGTTTGAAATCTTTTTGAGGACACAACTCTAATTTTATTATTAATGGTCTTTCATTCATCAAAGTTTGATTCTTAGTGAACTCATTTAGAATCATTCAACTTCATCAACAGACTAAAGATCAACTACAACCTCAAATCTTTTTTATTTCTAAATTGTATCGGACAATATAAAATTCACCCAATCCTAAATACACATCATACTCCTCATTGACCTATACTAATGAAAGTATATGATTGATAACAAAACCATCAAAAACATATCTCAAATAAATATAAAATTGAAAACAATAGAATGATCTAATCCTATCCTCCATCCTTAAAATACCCATAAAATAAAGAATACCAAATAATTTTAGAAATGCATCCTTAGGATACAATTGTTCTAGAATAAATTTGCCACATAGTTTACACCATATCAAACTTAAAATGTAAACCTCGACTTCCAACATGGTTATTTGATTGAGTGGATGGTATTTAAATCTAAAAACAATTTTGGTTGTTTAAGTTAAACTCAAATTCTATTAAAAACAAAACATTTTATTTGTATAGTCATGAGTTACCAGCATGCATTCTTTTAGTTGTTTATTAATTTTAGGAGGAATACTTTAATGTATTCACTCAAATCTACAAAATGCTTTATTTGCTATTCACCCAATTTTCTTTATGTTTATATTTTTTCAGATTTATTTTAAGATATACAAAATGCTTTATTTGCTATTTTATTGGATAAAAGTACTCTAAAGTCTTATTGGCATGTCAGCTTTGAATTGTTCTATCAATTTTTAAACATTTTTATAGTACTATTGAAATAATATTCATATTTAGACAATAGTACTACTATTACGAAATAGTGTTTGAATAGTGAATTTGTTACTTTATAAGATTGTTTTCCTTTTTACTTTGACTATGCAATAGTGATAGATAGATCCATTTGATTTTTATGTAACCAATGTTTATATTCTAGAAAAAAAAAATTATAATTACATATATTGAAGATATACAAAATGCTTTATTTGCTATTCTATTGGATAAAAGTACTCTAAAGTCTTATTGGCATGTCAGCTTTGAATTGTTCTATCAATTTTTAAACATTTTTATAGTACTATTGAAATAATATTCATATTTAGATAATAGTACTACTATTATGAAATAGTGTTTGAATAGTGAATTTGTTACTTTATAAGATTGTTTTCCTTTTTACTTTGACTATGCAATAGTGATAGATAGATCCATTTGATTTTTATGTAACCAATGTTTATATTCTAGAAAAAAAAAAATTATAATTACATATATTGAATGTAAATAAATAATTATTAAAATTGGTATGATGCAACTCTAATTTTTTTTAACATTTTCATACAATGCTATTTTACAATAATGTCACTATTCCATAATAGTACGTATTTTCATCCTACTTCTTGACAATGTAATGGTTGATAAAGTCATTCAATTTTTATTAAAAATAATAATTTACAAAATATATAAAATTATAAATGTCAAACATATAAAAAAGTTAAATATGTAGCTTTAATTAACTTATTTATATAATGATGAGATAATGATTTCTTATATAAATTATTAGATAATAATACAATATTTAATATAATTAATATATATTAATAAAATGATTACAATTCATCAACGATTTGAAAATTAAATATACTTATATAAGTAATACTTGTAATATATATAATAGCTATTATAAATGATAGATATTAATAATTAATATACTAATTAATAATTATTTTATATATATTTTTCCACCGTGAAGAAAGGAATAATGGAGGAGCGAATTTTCGCAATGCAGGAGGAGTGTTTGAAGTTTGGCTGGGGAGATGAAGCGGTCGTTGATCTTCTCCCCCTGGAAGATCCTTTCGGCACCAATCTGGATCATGTGCCTCAGTGGGTTTTCCAGAATGGGCAGTGGGTGGACATGGCCATCCGATAGAAGGGTTCTTCAGATATGCATTTTCATGGCGCTCGAGTAGGAAATAAGGGCTTGCCTTGGGTTAAAAATTTTAAGCGTGATTTTCGTTTGTTTCCATCCTCAGATTATTTTCAGGGGTTTTTTCGGCATTTGGTTGGACAGGGTCATAAGAGATGATCAAATGCTCTTAGTGTTCGGTGGTATGGCACGGGGATGGCAATTTTAGGGCTTCCCAAGCTGTTAATAAGGCACGACATTAGGAGACTAATTTGAAATCTAGGGTTGCTCCTATAAAACAAACATCGGGTGCTTCTTTGAGGAAGGAAAATTCAGAGGAAGTTGTTCTGCCGAATTCTGAGACGTCTCTGAAAACAACCTCTGTATGGCTCTCAGTTCCTTCCATTGATGCTTCTGATGTTTCGCTGGGGAAAAAGGCTTGTGATCTTCAAGCTCTTGCAGTCATTATTTAGGTTTGGGGAGACTATATTCCTCTTTCAAAGCTTCATTGTAAGATCCACTCTCACTGGTATTGAACCCTGTACTTTCAAGTTTTATCTGCAAGTGCTTTTATTGTTGTGTTTGATTCTCCTAAAGCTAGGGATAAGGCTTTAGAGGTCCCAATTTTTTGGTTGGGTAAGAATTTGGTTTTTGTTGAAATCTGGAAGCCCTTCTTCAAGCCCTCTTGGGTTCCTTCTAAATAGATTCATGTCTGGTTTAAACTCCCACAATTGCCTTCTGAATTTGTAGAGTCGGATGTTTTAAAGAAAATTGGGGATTCTCTTTACAATTTTTTAATGTCTCATTATGCTTTTCAGGATGGTTATTTCTTGGTTAAAATTTGTGTTCTTCTTGCTACGAATGTGTCCCCTCCTCGAACTTGCAATATTTATTCCCCTGCTGGTATTTGGCATCAAACTCTTGTAAAGGATTCATTGGAGTTTTCTCGTTCTCCAGTTGTCATGGATTCGGCTTTATTTTTTGAGATGAAAAAGATTAGATCTTCTACCAGATCTGTAGATTCTTCTGTGGACGGAAACCCTGAATGTTTTTCTTGGAATTTTGTACCTTCTGTTTTTAAAGATTCACATATTTCTCTTGGTATTTCTCCTTTGGATATAAATTTTTCAGTTGGCATTAATAAAGATCATGTTCCTTCACAATTTTTGGGTTAGGATAAGGATTCTTGTGTGGGTAATGTTAATTCCTTGTCTACTATTGTTGGGAAATGTGTGGGTCTGGAAAAAGATAAGTTGGTTGTTAAGGATTCTTCGTTGTCTGGTATTCCTACTAAGCTGGCTTTCAATGGTCATCCTTTGGTTTCTAATAGTCCTACTATCATTCTAGATGATGATCTTATTGCTCAAGTGCAAAATCTCATTAATAATAATGATATTGTTTTGAATTCTGATCTAGCTGATAAAGTAATAACCTCAATTAAAGTTGATTTAGGTAGGTTGGATAATGAATTATTTTCTTTTCCTATTAGCAATCCTTTTGACTTGCTCAATCCTGAACAGGCTTTGGTTCCCTCTATTTCTCGAGATTCATTGCATGCTAGTAGGGAGGAAGGTATGGATCAAGGTAAAGATAAGGTCCTTGTAGGAATTGCTCCTCCTAATGGTTTACCTTTGATTCAATCCCCACTCTCGTCTATTTCTCCTTCTTGTACTCCTGCGAAGAGGAGTCGAAAACCTAAGCATATTAAAACTCAATTGAATATTGATGCTGGCATTCAATCAACCCTTCTTGCTTCTCTGGAATCTTCCAAAAAGAAGAGGTCCAAAAAACCATTTAGTCCACCAGTTACATGATCACTAGCTTCCAAGAGGATCCTTCAAAAGGATTTTGATTTGGGAAATGTTTCCCACACTCCAAATTGTGAAAAGAGGGGATTTGATGCCTCCCCTTTGGCCTAGTGAAGATAATATCCTGGAATGTTAGGGGCTTAAATGCCCCTAACAAGAGACGCTTAATTAAGTCTCAGTTAGACTTAATGAAGTGTGATATTTTGATGTTGCAAGAAACCAAATTGGATATACCTTCAGCAAATATGTTATTTACCTCTTGGAGATCTTCAAAGTTTTGTGCCTCTCCTTCCTTAGGGGCATCTAGAGGCCTTGCTTTTATTTGGAAAGATTCCACTGTGGACCTCTCTTTGGTCACCTCTTCATCAAATTGGATGCTCGGGTTAGTTAAAAGTAGGTTGTCAAATATTAAGTTTTGGCTTTTTAATGTCTATGGTCCTGTTGGGGTGGTGGAAAAAAGGAATCTGTGGGAAATTCTGGCCTTGGTTGTTTTTCCTTTAATGAATGCCTTCTTGATCTTTGGAGGGGATTTTAATGCAATTTCCTTTTTAGAAGAGAAAGCTGGGGGGATTATCCCTAATAAACACATTATTGCTGACTTTTGCCTCTTTATCAACAAATTGTGCTTAGCTGATTGTAAACCTCAAAATGGTCCTTTTACCTGGACTAATATGTAGAAAGATTTCTATCAAATTGCTGAAAGATTGGATCGATTTTTGGTATCTAATAACTGGTATAATTCTGGGCAGGACTTCTTTTCCTCAGTCTTACCCTTTCCTAGGTCGGATCACTTTCCTATAGTGCTTCCGATTCTTGATGATAGAGCTCCTAAAAAGCTTCCTTTTAAATTTGAGTCGATGTGGTTTAGGGATCAATCTTTTTTGCCTCTTTTAAGGCAATGGTGGGCGTCTACTCCATATGTTCATGGATCAAGGATTTAGATAGCTAAGAAATTGGCTTTTTTGAAAAATAAAATCAGAGTTTGGAATACTCTTCATTTTAAAAACATCTTTGGGGAAAAAGCTAGGATTTAGGAGGAAATAGAAAAGATTAATAAAATCATCTTGAGCTCGGTTATGACTTCTCTGTCTTTTCATAGGCTTAAGAATTTGAAAATTCAATTGGAGGAAGTTTTAGCTAGGGAAGAATCTTATTGGAGGTAGAAATAAAAGGATCTTTGGTTATCAGAGGGGGATAGAAATACCAAATTTTTTCACTCTTCCACTAAGTTGGGGCGTCAAAGCAATAGAATCTCCTATATTATTGATTCTCAGGGGAATAGTTTATCAGATGAGAATGATATTGTTGCTGAAGCAGTAAATTTCTTTAAGTCTCTGTCATCAGCTGAGTCTATTTCTTTAGATACTAATTTTGTAAATTTGGTCTGCCCTTTAGTTAGCCACAAGGATAATAAGATGCTTATGGCTCCCTTCTCTTTGGAAGAATTAAGAGGGGTAGTTTTTTCCATGCATCCAGAAAAGGCCTTGGGCCCGGATGAGTTTACGGCTTTATTTTTTCAAAAGTGTTGGGACTTTGTGGGGAATGATGTTTTATTAGCTTTGGAAGAGTCTAGGCGAAACAGAACTATTTTGAAGGAACTTAACAACACACTTATTGAGCTATTATTCCCAAAGTGGATCATCTTAGCTCCTTTTCTGATTTTCGTCCTATTGCTCTTTGTAATACTTTATACAAAATTTTCACTAAGGCAATTTCGGTTAGATTGGCCACTATTCTTCCTAAGATTATTTCTATTGACCAAGGTGGCTTTGTGCGTAGTAGGGAAACTCTGGAGGGTGCAATTGTCACTCATGAGATTTTGTACTCCATTGCGAGACAGAAAATTCCGGCTATAATTCTGAAACTTGACATGCTTAAAGCTTATGATCGGGTGAACTGGCAGTCTCTGGTTTCCATTTTGAAGCACTTTGGATTTTCTCATAGTTGGATTAAATGGATCTTCTCTTGCATTTCTTCTACTCATTTTTTGGTTTTGATTAATGGATCACCTTCTGGGTTTTTTCTTCTTCTTGGGGAGTTAGGCAAGGAGATCCTTGTCCCCTTTTCTGTTTATACTTATCGTAGAGGCTTTAAGCCGGGCCATTTATAATGCTTTAGCATCTGGTCTATGGAGGGGTATTAGAATGAAGGGTTATCTCATGTCACAATCCCATTATCTTTTCATGGATGATACTCTTCTGTTTGGGTTTGCTTCTTTGACAGAGGCTAGAGTAATCAAGAAGCTTATTACTGATTACTCTTCTTTTTCTGGTCAGAACGTGAATGTCTCAAAATCCAAGGTTTTCTTTTTAAATGTCTCCCCTTTGGTCAAGAAGAGGCTCACTCAATTTTGGGGCTTTCAAGTGGGGGCTTTTCCTTGCAAATACTTAGGTATTCCTTTTTTCGTTGGGTCTGATAAAGCTATTTTTTGGGATAAAGTGGTGCATGTGATATCGTCTAGAATTTCTTCCTGGAATCATAAATGGCTCACAATGGTAGGTAAGATTCTTCTAATTAAGTAAGTGCTTAATGCAATTCCTCTATATTTGATTTCTATTTTGAAAACTCCTCCTAAAGTTATTCAGGATCTCAAAGTGTCTCTAAGATCCTTTCTTCGGAATGATAACATTGGGGGCAAAAAGAAGCTTCCCCTTCTGGCTTGGGATAAAGTTTGCCTTCCTAAGGAGTTGGGAGGTGTAGGCATTCGAGATTTAGTGTCCCAAAATAAAGTGTTGGGGGCTAAAATTGTCTGGAAATTATATAAGGATCCATCGAGTAAGTGGGCATCTATTATGCTTACTAAGTATTTAAGGGGTGCCCCTAGAGAGAGGATTTTTATAGCCTCATCTCTTCCAAAAGGTTCAGCTTTTTGGAATTTTCTGGTTAGTTGTCATTCGGTCATCCTTTTGCACCTTTCTTGGGTTGTTCATAATTGGAAGAAGGCTCGGTTTTGGGATAAAGTCTGGAATGGTCATCCTGCATTATCTTCCATTCGAGATTGGTCTCCATTGTCTGATATTCTTTCTAATCTCTGGGGGTTTTTTGTTGTTTATTATTTTGTCATTGATTATTCAGGCCCTTATCCAGTATCTCGATGGAAGTATAACTCTTTTCTACCCATTGAGAATAAACTTAGAGTTTCTTTTGAGGTAGAACTTTAGAATAGATCTCTTGTGTTCCAAAATAAAGAAGATATTTTGGTGTGGACTAAAAGTGCTTGAGGTTCCTATTCGGTAAAGGAGGGGCATAAATCCTTGTCTCAGTCCTCTTCTTCTTCCCATTGGCCTTCTCAAATTTTCTAGCATTCGGCGTGCCTTCCTAAAGCTAGTTCTTTTGCCTGACTGGCAGTTCAAGATAGGGTCCTTACTGGGATGAGATTGGATAGGCTAGGGATTACTATAGCTTTCCCTTATGTGTTTTGTGGTTTTTTTATGGAAACCATGGATCATGTGTTCTTGCATTGTCCGTTTGCTATGGACTGTTGGTATTGGTTATTTGGAATGCTTGGGTGGTCCTTGGTTGTAAGCCCTAGTTTATTATCACATTTTTGGACCTGGCCTTTGTTGTATTCATCCTCTTTTTACTCTTCTATCTACATTGTCGTGCCTTCTATTGTTATTTGGAGCATCTGGCTGGAGAGGACCTCTAGAATTTTTAATCATAAGTCTGCTTCGCTGAAGGAGGTTATTGACAAGATCCAATCCTCTATTTCTGAGGTGGTTCTTTCTTATATCTATAAAAATCTGGAACAACTTAGGTCCTTTTCTCATTGGGATAATTGGATTACATGGAAATGGAGCTCACTTCGAGTCATCCCTTCACATGGGGTGGTATCTACTGGAATTTCCTCACTTGCCAAATGTAGGATGGCTAAATGGATGCCCCCCCCACCCCCCCCCCCCCCCCCCCTCAATTCTCATTTAAGTTAAATTTTGATGGGGCTGCTAAGGGTAATCCAGGGAAGGTTGGGGTTGGAGTGGTCATTTTTTATGATAATTCTAAGATTATTAAAGTTTCTAGAAAACATATTGGTGTCTGCACCAATTATGTTGCTGAATTTTGAGCATTATCTTTTTGCCTAGATCTTGTCATATCCCTAGGAATTAACGACATTATTGTTTAAGGAGATTCAATGTTGGTTTTTCAGTCAGTTTCTGCTAAGAAATGTGTCTCTTGGCATCTGCAATACTTGTTAGAGTGCATCCTTACACAATTGAAGTGTTTTTCTACCTTTACTATCTCTCACTGTTATAGGGAGATAAATGCTATTGCAGATTACTTGGCTAATAGGGTTGTTGTTGAAGGGGTTGATTATTTGGAGGTTTTCCCTCAAGATATCCCTACCTCTTGTGTTAGTATTCTTTTTTAATTAGATTGTTCATGTTTGTAGTGTCTATTACACTCCTTGTTGGATGTGGTTTTTCTTTCACATATGACATAGAGGTGGGTGTTGTATGCCTTATTATAACTCCCTTGTTTTATGGCATATTCGGTAAGTATCTCTTATGGAGCAAGGGGGGTGTGGAGGCTGAAATCGTGTGCCTTAAATAGTTTGGGCATAATTGTAGCCCTTGTTAGACTCCTTGTTGGGTGTGGCTTTTCTTTCGTATGTGACATTGAGGAGGGTGTTGTCGGCCTTATGAGAACTCCCTTGTTAATGGCATAATCGATAAGTATATCTGCATGGAACAAGGAGGATGTGGGGATTGCAATTGTGTGTCTGTTGGCTTGGCATGTGTTGTTTTTTCTCTTTATAAGTTTGTTGTGGTTTACATCTCATGTTTAATGCCTTGTTTTCTTGATTATGTAAGTAATTTGAGTACTCAGGTTTGTTTAACAAATTATCTAGGAAGTATTCATTACATGTTAGTTTTGTTGTACTGCGAGGGCATATTCCTTTCATCATTTCTTGTTGTTGGTTTTGTGTGTTAATCATGCTATGACATGTTGGGAAGGTTGTCTTGGGTATCATTTCTTGAGTGTGCTTTCTACATGCATTCCCCTTGGTTGGTCATTTACTGATGATTACTTTGAGGTGATAGATTGCTTCATGTTTGGGTTTTTTAGTGGGAGTTGTGGTTTCGTGGCATGCTCGTACCTCATCATACTTGGGTAATTCCATCTTGCCGGGTAAGTGCACCAAGTTGTGGTACAAAAAAGGTGCCACTTTTTATCTTTTCATAAAAATGCGTCATTGGCATGAAAAGGTAGTCCAAACCTACGGGTTGGTATTCTTCCAAGCAAACCATTTGGCGAGCACCAAATATGGTGCTCGCCAAATGCAAAATTTTAAATTTTCACATTTGGCACACGGTAAATTTGGTTCTCGCCAAATGTGAAAAGTCATTTTTTTGCATTTGGCACGGCCAAATGTTTTGCATTGTCTAATGTGAAGGTTTTGTGAGTGTGTATATTTTCCAATCTGGGCACAAGTTATATCCACCCCCGAAGGAAAATATAACATTTAAGTATAGCTCTATAGGACTTATAATGTAGATTCTAGTTTTTAGAGGATCATATAAAATTTTAGATAGTCAAATTTTCATAATCAACATGTTCCTAGTAGCATTCTTTAGCTATGTATCTCACTCTCTTTATCTTCCCTAGACTCTAGACCTATCTCTTTCCCTCTCTTGTCTCTTTCACTTCTCTATCCTTGACTCTCTCCCTCTATCTTCTCTTTCACTCTCTTATTGTTTCTCTCCCCTCCCACTCCTTTCTCTTGGTCACTACCTATCCCTTTTATCCTCTCTCTCCCCATATCTAGGGTTGTCCCTCCCTCCCTATTCACCTCACTACCTCTCCCTCCCTATATTATTACCCACCTTTCTTTCCCCCTCTAGGTTTCTCACTTATCTAATTGTCCACCCTCTAGTTCTCTCCCTCCTTCTCCACCTTTCCCTCCCTTCTCCTTACCTCTATCTATTTATGTACTCTCTCCCTCTCTTCTCTCTCTCTCTCCAAACCTATCTATCTCCTCATTCTCTAGGTCTCTCACTTCGTCCATGTCTATCTCTCCATCCATATCCTCTTACTCATCTCTTTGTTCTTCTATCTCTTCTATTCTCCCTCCCTCCCCTCTCCATGTCTCTACCTTCCTTTCATCCTCTCTCCCTCTCTATCTTCCTCTCCCACTCTCTCATCTTCTCTCTTCCTCTCTTATTCTCAATCTTCATTGTTGAAGTCATTATCTATCCATCCCACCCTCTCTCCCCTCTCTAGGTTTCTCCCTCCCTTCCTCTCCACCTATCTACCTTTGCATATAGGTCTTGTTACCCACCTCTCTTTATCCCCCTCTATCTATCTCACTCCTCTCTATCCATATAGGTCTCTCACCTATCTATATTCCCCCTCTATAGTTCTCTTTGTCCCTCTTTACCTCTCTCTCCCTCCTCCTTAACCCTATCCTTTTATGAACTCCCTCCATTTCTCTTCCTCCCCTAACCTCTTTATCTACTCCTTCCATAGGTCTCTCCCTCCCTCCATGTCTACCTCTCCATCCATCCCCTCTTACTCCTCTCTTTTTTCTTCTATCTCTTATCTTCTCCCACCCTCCTCTTTCTAGGTCCATCCCTTCATTTCTATGACCCCTCAGGACACCATATGACCCTTAATAATAGCATATGGTGTCCTAAGGGGTAATATTATGTTCTATGACCCCTTAGGATACCATATAATCTCTTAGAACACCATATGAGCCCTAACGACACCATATGGTGTCCTAAGGGGTAATATGGTGTCCTAAGGGATCATTTGGTGTTTTATGGCCCCTAAGGACATCATATGACACCATATTATCCATAATGACACCATATGACCCATAAGGACACCATATAGTGTCCTAAGCAGTCATATGGTGTCCTATGACCCCTTATGACACCATATGGTGTCAATAGGTGTCATATGGTGTCCTAAGGGGTCATATAGTGTCTTTAGGGGTCATATGATGTCCTAAGGGGTCATATGGCTCCCTAATGGGTCATAGAATACCATATGACCCCTTAGGACACCATATGATTCCTAATGACACCATATGACCCCTTAGGACACCATATGACCCCTAACGACACCATATTGTGTCTTATGGGGTCATATGGTTTCACAAGTGGTCATGTCATGTACTAGGATGTTCAAAGGGGTCATATGGTTTCCTAGGGGGTCATAGAACACCATATGACCCCTTAGGACACCATATGGTGTCTTTAGGGGTCATATGGTGTCCTAAGGGGTCATATGGTGTCATTAGGGATCATTTGGTGTCCTAAGGGGTCATATGGTATTCTATGACCCCCTAGGACACCATATGACCCCTAATGACACTATATGACCCCTTAAGACACCATATGAACCCTATTTACACCATATGGTGTCATAAGGGGTCATAGAACACCATATGGCCCCTTAGGGCACCATATGACCCCTTAGGAAATCATATGATCCCTTAGGACACCATATGGTGATGTTAAGGAATATATGGTGTCATAAGGGGTCATATAATACCATATGACCCCTTAGGATACCATATGACCTTTTAGGACACCATATGACATGTCCTAAGGAGTTATATGGTGCCTCAAGGGGTCATATATTCTATAGGGGTCATATATTCTATGACCCCTTGAGATACCATATGACTCCTTAAGACATGTCATATGGTATCCTAAGGGTTCATATGGTGTCCTAAGGGGTCATATGGTATTATATGACCCCTTAGGACACCATATAACCCCTAACATCACCATATGGTGTCCTAAGGGATCATATGATTTCCTAAGGGGTCATATAGTATCGTAAGGGGTCATAAGGTGTTCTATGACCCCTTAGGACACCATATGACCCCTTAGGAAATCATATGATCCCTTAGGACACCATATGGTGATGTTAGGGGTCATATGGTTTCATATGGTTTCCTTAGGGGTCATATAACCCCTAATACCACCATATGGTGTCATGGGGGGTCATATGGTTTCCTTAGGGGTCATATGGTGTCTTTAGGGGTCATATTGTGTCCTAAGGGGTCATATGGTGTTCTATGACCCCTAACGACACCATATGGTGTCCTAAGGGGTCATATGGTATTCTATGACCCCTTGAGACACCATATGACCCCTTAGGACATGTCATATTGTGTCCTAATGGGTCATATGGTGTTCTAAGGGGCATATGATATTCTATGACCCCTTAGGACACCATATGACCCCTAACGTCACCATATGGTGTCGTAAAGGGTCATATGATTTCCTAAGGAGTCATTTGGTGTCCTAAGGGGTCATATGGTCTTTTATGACCCCTTAGGACACCATATGACCCCTAATGACAACATATGGTGTCCTAAATGGTCATATGGTGTTCTTTAACCCCTTAGGACACCATATGAGCCCTCAGGACACCATATGACCCCTAAAAGGTGTCTTAAGGGGTCATATGATGTTCTATGTCCCTTTAGGACACCATATGACCCCATACGACACCATATGACCCCTCATGACACCATATTGTGTCCTAAGGGGTCATATGGTGTCCTAAGGGGTCATAGACCACCATTTGACTCTTTAGGACACCATATGACCCCTAACAACATCGTATGACCCCTTAGGATACCATATGGTGTTGTTTGGGTTCATATGGTGTCCTAAGGGGTTATAGAATGCCATATGACCCCTTAGGACACCATATAATGTCCTTAGGGGTCATATGTTGTTATAAGGGGTCATATGGTGTGCTAAGGGGTCATAGAACACCATATAGCCCCTTAGCACACCGTATAATCCCTTAAGACACCATATGACCCCTAACGACACCTTAGGGGTCATATGGTGTCCTAATGGGTCATAGAATACCATATAACCCCTTTGGACACCATATGACCCCTAACGATACCATATGACATGTCCTAAGGGGTCATATGATGTCTTAAGTGGTCATAGAACACTATATGACCCCTAAGGACACCATATGACCCCATAGAACACCATATGACCCCTTAGGATATAATATGACTCCTAACAACACTATATGACACCTAACGATACCATATGACCCCTTAGGACACCATATGACCCCTAACGACACTATATGGTGTCGTTAGGGGTCATATGGTGTCCTAAGGGGTCATATGACATCCTAATGGGTCATATAATACCATATGACCCCTTAGGAAATCATACAACCTCTTAGGACACCATATGACCCCTAACGACACCATATGGTGTCCTAAGGGGTCATATGGTTTCCCGAGGGGTCATATGGCATTCTATGACCCCCTAGGACACCATATGACCCCTTTTAACATCCTAGTACATGACATGAGAACTTGTGACACCATATGACCCCTCATGAAACAATATGGTGTCGTTAGAGGTCATATGGTGTCCTAAGGGGTCATACGATATCGTTAGAGATCATATGGTGCCTTAAGGGGTCATATGGTATTCTATGACCTATTAAGACATAATATGACACCATATGACCCCTAACGACACCATAAGGTTTCATTAGGGGGCATATGGTGCCCTAAGGGATCATATAGTGTGATTAGGGGTCATATGGTGTTATGTGACCCCTTAGGACACCATATGACCCCTAACGACACCATATGATGTCCTAAGGGGTCATTTGATGTCGTTAGGGGTCATATGGTGTCCTAAGATGTCATATAGTGTTCTATGACCCTTAGGACACCATATGACCCCTTATAAAACCATATAGTGTCGTGAGGGGTCATATGGTGTCGTATGGGGTCATATGGTGTCCAAAGAGGACATAGAACACCATATGACCCCTTAAGACACCATATGGTGTTTTTAGGGGTCATATGTTGTCTTAAGGGCTCATATGGTGTCCCAAGGGGTCATATAACATCATATGACCCCTTAGGGAACCATATGTTGTCATTAGGGGTCATATGGTGTCCTCAGGGGTCATAGAACACCATATGACCCCTTAGGACACCATATGGAATCATTAGAGATTATATGGTGTTGTATGGGGTCATATGGTGTCCTAAGGGGTCATATAACACCATATAACCCCTTAGGATACCATATGACCTCTTAGGAAATCATATGACCTCTTAGGACACCATATGGTGATGTTAGGGGTCATAGGACACCATCTGACCCCGTAGGACACTATTCGATGTTGTTAGGGGTCATATGGTGTCCTAAGGGGTTATAGAATACCATATGACCCCATAGGACACCATATAACCTCTAACGACACCATATGACCCCTTAGGAAACCATATGGTGTCGTTAGGGGTCATATAGTGTCATAAGGGGTCGTAGAAGACCATATTTCCCATTAGGACACCATATGACCCCTTAGGATATCATATGGTGTACTTAGGTGTCATATGGTGTCCTAAGAAGTCATAGAATATCGTATGACACCATATGACCCCTAACAACACCATATAACCCCTTAGGACTCCATATGACCCTTAACGATACCATATGACCCCTTAGGACATGATATGGTGTTGTTAGGGGTCATATGGTGTCCTAAGGGGTCATATGGTATCGTAAGGGGTCATATGGTGTCCTGAGTATCAATACGACCACTACCCTCAACCCTATCTACCCTAAACAATGTTCCATCAATCTTGTACCCCATACCATAAACCTTATATCCTACAACCTATTATCTAAATCTTATACAGGGGAGGGAGAAAAAAGAGGGGAGAGGGAAGAATAAAAAGAAAGAGAGATCTACGAAGAAAGGGAGAGGTGGGTAGGGAGTGGCTGAGAGACCTAGAGAGGGAAGAGTAGATAGGTGAGGGAGAGAGAAAATAAAATAAGAGAGATAAGTGCACAAAGAGAGAAATAGGGGTAAGGAGGTGGAAATGAAAGAATTAGAGGAGAGAGATATAGAGGTGAGCGATCTAGAGCCTAGGAAGAGAGAGGTGAGAGACCTAGGGTGAAAAGATAGAGGTGAAGGAGATACAGGGGGATTAAGAGACAAAGAGGGAGATGTAGATATGTAAAGATGGAGGGAAGGAGAAAAATCAGTATGGAAAGAGAGGTTAGGAGGGAGAGGTATTCATTAAGAGAACGCAGAGAGAGTGGAGAGAAACAATAAGAAGAGGAGAGATGGAGGGAGGGAAGGATAGATATGGAGATAAGGAGGGAAGGTGAGAGAGAGAGAGAGGGAGAGAGTATAGGAGAGACCTAGAGAGGGGAGAGAAAAAAAATAGAGATAAGAAAGGGGGAGTAATAGATCTAGATTTTTTGGTAGATAAAGAGGTGATGAGAGAGATAAGAGAAGGAGAGAGTTCATAAAGGGAGATGGGTAAGGGGTGATGGAGAGAGAGAGGTGGAGAGAAATGGAGAGAACTAGAGAATAGATAAATAGAGATTAAATACCTAGATGGGAGAGATAGAGGAGAGATAGATAGAGGGGCTTAAAGATAGGTGCCTAATGAGACATTAATGGATAAGTATAGAGGTGGAGAGGGAATGAGGGAGAAACCTAGAAATTTGAGAGAGGGAGGTAGAGAGAGTAGGAGGGAGAGGTGACAACCTAGACAATGGAGAGAGGGAATAGATAGAATAGAAACGAGATGACTAAGAGGGGATGGATGGAGAGGTAGACATGGAGGGATTCAGAGACCTAAGGAATGAGAAGATAGATAGGTTTGGAGAGAGAGAATAGAGGGATATATTTCATAAATAGATAGGGGTAAGGGAGAGGGAGAGAAATATGGATATGGGGGGAGAGAACTAGAGGGTGGATAATTAATTAGGTGAGATACCTAGAGGGGGGGAGAGAGGTGGGTAATAATATAGGGAGGGAGAGGTAGTGAGGTGAATAGGGAGGGAGGAAGAGACCTAGATATGGGTAGAGAGAAGATAGAAGGGATAGGTAGTGACCAAGAGAATGGAGAGGGAGGGGAGTGAAATAATAAGAGAATGAGAGAGAAGAGAGAGGGAGGGAGTCAAGGATAGATATGGGGTTAAGGAAGGAATGAAAGGTAGAGAAGTTGGGTTTACCTAGAGAGGGGAGAGAGAAGTGAGAGAGACAAGAGAAGGATAGAGATAGGCCTAGAGTTTGGGGATGATAAAGAGAGTGAGATACATAGCTGAAGAATGCTAATAGGAACATGTTGATTACTGAAATTTGACTAAGTCTGAAATTTTATATGATCCTCTTAAAACTAGAATCTACATTATAATTCCTATAGAGCTAAAACCACTCTCAAACATCCTGCCAATATATACATGAAATATACTTAAATGTTATATTTCATGTATATGTTCTCCTTTGAGGGTGGATATAAATTGTGCCCAGATTGGAAAACCTACACACTCACAAAACATTTACTTTGGACAATGCAAAACATTTGGCGCTTGCCAAATGCAAAAAAATGACTTTTCACATTTGGCGAGCGCCAAATTTGGGGCACGCCAAATGTGAAAATTCAAAATTTTGCATTTGGCGAGCACCAAATAGGGCGAGTGCCATATTTGGCGCTCGAACCCTTTTGGTTGGATTGTACTTGGGCATCCAACCCAAAGGGTTGGACGACCATTTCAGGCCTGGGACATGTTTTTATTAGAAGATTAAAAAATTTCACATATTTTTGGCCATGCTCTCCATTAGGTTTGCACGTGTTTCAATGAAACTAAAAAAAATACCATAGAAACCTCAATCTCTCTCTTAGCTATCCAAGCATTTAATTTTTTCATATTTTAATTTCATAAGGCTTTCATCCATAATTTCTTTTGTTAGTGTGTCCATTTTTTGTCAAAAACCAACATGCACTATTTTGGGTATAATTTTTTACACGTTCATCAGATTTTGAAGAAACTTATATTTTTAGAAACTACACTCCATTCTACACAATTTAAAAAAAAAAAATTGGATTTTTGATTAGTTATCAAAGATTTTTGGGGGGAGCATGCTCAAATTTCTGTTTTTCAGGATGTGTCCTCTTCGAAAATTAGTAAAAAATTATATACTCATTAAAAAATTAGCTGAAAGATATGGCATAAACTACAAGGTGTTAGCTAATTTCTCACTAAAGCGATTTTAAAAATTCAAAAAAAAAAGTTAACATTTTAGGGGGCCACAATAGACGCTATGTTATGGTTTTTGCATTAAAATAGGACCACTTTTTGAAGCCCTTAATCTCCACCATTTTCAAAAAAAAATAGTAGTTTAGAAAGTAGACTCGAAGCACTCTAACTCTTGTTCTTGTTGCATCTTCAAGTTTGGAGTGTAACTATCTTTAATTTGTCGTTGAAGTTCAGACTTTGTTGATTTCAGAAAAAAAAAAAAAAAAAGTGGCATCTTAAGACCCCCTTTTGGTACCACAACTTGGTGCACATTTGAGGAGGTTTCACATATGTAATTGGTATTTCATAATGCTTCCTTTGTGGGAATGATATATATGGAGGCTCTCTGGTTGGTCTTCTTATGTCTCTTTCTTCTATGTCATATTTTATTACTTGATAAGATGCTCTGTTTTATCTGAAAGATTTTGGTTCGGTTTGGTGGCTATCCTTGAGATCTTGGAATCTCCAGATTAATTGGTATCTGAAATGGCTCCTCCTCTTGTTGCTTTTTTCTTGGTTGCTTCTGTGGACGTTTCTGTGGTTTGGTTTTATTTTGGCTCATCGAGGTCTTCAACATCCTCTCCTTCTCCTCATTTGGGTTATGTTATCACAATGTTTATTTTGACAAGGTCTCTTATTATGGTTTCCTTTCTACTATGTGGTATCATTCTAACCACTGGTTTGGAGAATTGTGTTTCATAGACAAGGGTGGTTCAGATTGGAGTTTTTGGCAGCAATGGCTATACATATTCCTGAGATCATACTCCAATTTTCCTTCTGTATGCTTCCTCTGGCAACTTCCTTTATATCTAATGCGGCTTATGTAATTGGGATGGGTTTTTTGGATGTACTATGCCAATGGGCATTTTGTATTGGGTAGATAGGTTTGTGTTACTTGAGCAATACTGAAGGGTTTTCTTACTCGTTCTTTCCCTTCAGTGCTCTTTGAACCAGACACTGTAAAAAAAAACATTTATAAATTAATATAGTTCAGTGGTGTTATCCACTTTTATAAAAAATAAATTAAAAAAATTTATTTTATATATTATTATTATAATTTTATATTAATTAATTTCAATTTAATGATAAAAATGTGTACATAGAGCTTTAATTCTAATTTTAAACAGTCTTTTTTATGAGAATCTCTACAACACATATCTAATTGTTTAACACATGTTATAGATTTCATCGACAAAAATTAGACACAATAGATCTCTTGTTAAATATAGATGCTTCAAGGATAAACTTTTCTCATTGTTGTTTGTGAGAAGATTTAATGTTTTTTAGGATGTGTAAACTGTCCTATTCTGCCAATTTTAGTTCATAGCATGGTCACAAAACTTAAGACTTAGCAAAAGAACCTTTTGTTGGGTTTGAAATGTTTTATATTTTGTAGCTACAATTTTTACTAGTTTTACTCTCAAATTTCACTATCCTAGAAAAATGTAAACCTATATACTTGTAAAATCATGTGGTTTATTTCGTTAATATTTTCATATTTAATAAAATTATGTGGTTTATTTATAATATAATAAAAGAATTCTAAATTAATATTTAAATATTTGCAAATTTAATTATTATTACTAGAATTTACAAAAGTTCCAACCTTAAAACAAAAGCATTAAATACAAAATCATTATGGCAGGAACTTGACGCAAATGTGTCTCTTGTTTCTAATAATTTTTCTTTTGATTAAGATTGCCTTTCTTATGGTTTCACTTATCAATTTAGCAAATAGTTATTTTTGGCCCTATCCATTTTTTAAACATTGGTATGACTTTTCAAAATTTATTTATTAAAAGTAAAAATTTAAAAATATTTTTTACTTGGTTATGTTTCACATTTCTTTTTTGACATATAGATATACCGATAAATAGTATATTTTGTATATATAACCATATCTTTTTTTTTATATTATGTTACGGGTCTATTTATTATACAAATTTCTTGACACTTATTTTGTATTCCATTTACATGTTCGCTCTTTCAAATATATTTGTCTTGCTTCTTGTGACCTTTGTTGGAAGGTTGGTGCCTTCGTCTCCGTGGTTGTTCAGTGTCGCCCTCGAGGATTCGTGGCATGGCTTAACCGCCTCCTATGGTTTGTTTATTTCTGGTGTTTGTATTAGGCATTAATAGGTTGATATTTTGGTGCAATGGCAACCATGTTTTCAACAAGTGGTTCAAGAGCGCAAGTCACGGATTTGAATACCTTGATTGAGTTGAGGGGGGTGATGAGTGTAGAATATTTCATTATTTTTGCCCTACATTTTCCTTTTTACCTTTGTCTATGTCCATATTCATGTCACCATTTGTTGAAGGAACCTTTATATTTAATAAAATATGGAAAATAAATTAGAATTAACAAATTGTTGAAAACTAAGATAATTTTGATTGTTTTGTGACCGAAATGGCAGGAGATGGTTAGGGAGGAAGTTGAAGCTGTCATGAGCATGAGGACCATGGGAGATTAGTGGAATTAAATTAGTAAAACTTTTTTAGCGACCAATCATTTTGATTTAATAAATTTTGTTTTAATGTTATAAGTGGTCTGCGACCCTTTGTCGTTTTCACAGACTCTTGGTTGTGAGTAGCCGATAGGCCAAAGGAACAAACAAACTTAAAAACTTATTGTTAGTATGTATGATCGATATATATATGTATGACAATTTGAACTTAATCATTCTTAATATATATTTTCAGTTCAATCTTAAAATCTATGAATCCATGTTTCTGCTTGTTATGAAAAATTGATACAAAGTAACAAGTTACATTCATAAATTCATCACTTGGCAACCAAGGAGGCAGGGCCCACTCTACGATTACCTAGTGATTTGTGTGTGAGTTATGTTTAAGTTTCGTGTTCATGTTTTATTTGTTTGTAAATCATTCTAGTTTTAATTATGTGCATTTGATTTGATTATGTTGAGTATAATTACTTTTAGACAGCTAATTCTTTATACTCTATCAAGTTTCGTGATTGTGTTATGATCATTTCATATTATATTTAACATATATTATAGTTTATGTGCTCATGTGGATTTGAGTAGATTTTATGTGATTAAAACTGCAACCTTTACTAGTTTGTGATAGAATCTATCACAGTTTTTGGTGTGCAGTCTTATAGGAAAAAAATTCTTTAATCAAGACTTTTAATCTAGAAAGTGTGAAGTGTGAATTAGTTTAATTTTAATTTTGGCTAATTGCTGATGTGTAATTCAATCTCTTACATCAAATAATTGCCTCTCATTCTTCCTTAAGTCACTATCATCGTCCCTTTGGAAAACAACCACAATATCTTTCATTAGTCTACGACCCTGGATTGACACATCTAGGTACAACTGAGGACATCTATACAAGCCCAACTTGAGTCAAAACAAGAATTAATCTTGTCATAGTTATACCCAAACATTTTGGCATTGTTGTGTTAGAAAAAATCAAGAATACTGAAAGGGGGAGTGAATCAATCTTCACCAGAATATCAAACAAAACACAGATCTAATAAACTGCAGCAATAAGACAGATAAGGAAATTTTAACAACGCAACACACAACACCAAGATTTTGACGTGGAAAACCCAGTTAAGGGAAAAACCACGGTGGGAACCTACCCACACTAAGATGATACTCTGCATTAGTATGTGAAAATATTACAATGGGGAATGCACATGCATTCAGGTACATTGCCTAAAGCTCACTACTCAAATTATATTTGCGCAAAAGGATACAACCCTCAGGAAAGTCTGATTGACTTACAATAACATTTAGACTATAATCCATAAGAAATGAATTGAAGAAGTAGCATCTCCAAATACCTGATTACAATTCCAGTTAAGCACAAATGTCTGCCCTGCACATAAACCTCTCTCTAATAATGCAAACACAATATTGACACCAAAACTACATGACTATATCACCTATATATACAATTCTTCAACCTTGACAACAATCTTGGCTAAACCCTCAACCCTCAATTACAAAATTACATCACAAGATACAAAGATCGACCACCAGACCAATAATGATTTACATAGCATAGCATGGTCCTAAATCATATTCCCAAATGATCACATCCACCGAAAATCATGCCAAGCACACAACAATCAATGCGGATCGCCAAAACAAATAGGACATGACTAGGAAACACCAACAAGCATGTTAGAACCATCCGAAATAGTTGCACCAACACCACTTACTAAATCTTCATCGATCAACATTTGAAAGCTCAAGAACACAACCAATCAACAATTGTCACGAAGAAAGATAAGTTGTGGAGTACCAAATCATGATCCATCTAAAATGAAGATACACAAGACCAGATCCCAGACAATATCCCAAAATATCAACACCAATGGATATACCAGACTCTGCAAAACAGTGATCAGCAAACCAACACTACAAACCAGATCAGAAAATCTTCCCAATTTGCACTCCCGGAGTAAATCACAGGAATATGTTGACATCAATGACAACAACATATCCTAGCAGCAATAATGACCAACCATATGTTGTTGGGGAAAGGTATTAATGGCATGAAGTTGTAGTGAATTAAGTTAGGACTAGTACATCTTGAGGAAATCCTATACAATTGTCAACCTTGTTTGGGTTAACACTCTTGATTTGTACTGTTATAAGTCATATAGGTACAAGCATCGACCGAGGGATAGTAAAGGTAGATTTGTTAAGGTGCATGAAGCAGGAGAAAATTCACAAACAGAAACACAAAAACAAGAAAAATCAAGAAAAAATCCATTGGTAGTTGAGCTTGATTTAGAAAAGTGTGTTGTAGAACCTTCTATTATTTCTCCACTTAGAATATTACAGACAATTCACGAGTTTCCTCAAGAACCATTAATCACCCCAGATCTTGCCAAGCAATTTGTTGATTCTTTTAAATTACATAATGGAAAATTGATGAGGACCAATGACTAATCAATCCAAATTGATAAGAGATTGATAAATTGATGACTGATCAAGACAAAACCCTAATTCAACATTGAGAAGGGTTGATGATGTCCAATTGACATGATAATATTGATAATGATCAAAAATCGCAATTGATAATGATAATGTCACCAAGACCTAATTGAAAATGCGACCAATGCTAGGAACATAGAAGAATGACAAAATGTCGATAAATAATAAAGATCAAGTATGCTTTTTTAAAGACATTTTACAATTTTTTTGTAATTATTTTAGGATATTTTTTATTTTTAGTGATTTTTTCAAGACATTTTATGAATTTTTTTGGGATTATTTTAGGTCATTTTTCAATTTTATTATTGCTTTTTTCAGGACTTTATTTGATTTTTATGGATTTTTTTTTAGGATTTTATTTGATTTTTAGTGATTTTTTTAAGGACATTATTTGATTTTTAGGGATTTTTCAAGACTTTTGCAGTAATTTGCCCTTAATGTCTAGAAAGGCAAGGAATATGACAAATGGATAAAAAAAACTTGCTAAAATATTGGTGGATAGAGGGAAGACAAAGGCCATTTATTATGGAGACAAAGCAAATTCAAGTCCAAGGGCTATCGGGCAATGGGATAAGGGACTGGATGTGACAATGTAAGGCAATGGCATGTCATGAGGGGCACGTCAAGAGGTTTTTGAAACCATGTTTGCATTTTACATCCTTATGTCAGATCAAGATCAAGGGGCAAAAAAGAGTGTATGGATAGTCATAGGATATGGATAGGACAAGCAAGATCAAGAATGGATAAGGGACATGAATAGGATAAGGAATATGGACTAAAGGTTGCAATAAGCCAAGGAATATGGATGAAAGGTTGTGATAATCCAATGGATAGAGATCAAAAGCTATGATAGATTGGAATTTACTAATATGATGCATAACACTCATGAGGATCCTCAGCCTTGTCAAGATCAAAGGTGGAAAAGGGGAAATGGACATGAGGGACGATAGGACAAGGAAGGGGTATGACAGGGGTATGATAGGATAATGAAAGGAAATAGGATATGAAGGAGGAAACCTACCCCTAAGTGTGGTGTGCAAGAAGTTCATAAATTAGGCATGATGCATGTTTGTCAGGTTTTCATAATGGTACTTTCCCAAGGCGCCTGTTTGCCAGGTTTTCACCAGAGGACGAATTTTTTTTCTTTGCTCTTTTTTGTTCTAGATTTTTTTTTTTTTTTTTTTGTATTTTGAATTTTTCAATTTTTTTGCTTTTTTGCATTTTTGGAAGAAAATGGACAATTGATTGAGGATGGAAGAAGGACTCAAGCATCTTGTTGTCTGGATAGTACCCTTGAAAAATGGACCATGACTATTAAAAATATGATCAAAGACATTGGTAGGATAATGACATGGATATGAGATGGGACTAAGGGTTCAGGCCAAGGATTGGATAGGATGGATGAAAGGACTGAAAAGAGGTGTTGGATAATGGATAGGGTATTGGAAGAATTGGGCTTGAGCTTATGTAAATCCTGGAAAGATCAGCATTGGCACACACCTTGAGGGATGGTGGACTGATGGAAGAGAACTGAATTGTAGATTTTGAGATTTGGATGGAGAAAAGGCTATGAATTTTGGGGCATAAGGACCCAAAATGGATGAAGGAGGTGATGGACAAATAGATTTAAGAAGTTTGGATGGAGGAATAACAATTTTGTCTAGATTCTTCTTTAGGCTTATGTGCATCAAGCAGCCGCTTAGGGATCCACATGGTTTTTGATTTCTCATTCTTTTGTAGTTCCTTCGAATGCATTACTTGCGCAAGTGTCTTTAGAACCCATATAGCTTTTGAATTTTCTTTCTTTTTCTCAGTAGGCCTTTGTGGCCTTTTAAATTTTTCTTTTTCTTTTTGGATCATATTTTTCTTTGTTTTGACATGTCGATTAGATTGGACATGTTGATCCTTCACTCTACGTGGATTGTTGCACTTATAACTTTTATGTTTGTCATCCAAATTGCTTGGAAAGGGAAAGGAATGCATGAATGGATAGAATTGAAATGGAGATCTTTTGGATGGATAAAATGTTCTCAAAGATGTGTGCCTTTACAGATCCCACATAAGAGATGGAGGGATATAGGGACCTAAAATAGATGGAAGAGATGACGGGGAAGGCATGTGTTTGGATTTGGACTTTGTAGGGATACTGACGTCTTGAGAGTGAGTTGTGTAGCTATGACCATTAAAATTTTCTTTGATATGGATGGGTTCTTGCTTTTGAACATCTACCCCTTTTTCTTCATAAAAAAATTTACCTGTAGGATAATCTTTGCTTTGGAAGGAAGATGTGAGTCCATTTTGAGGTGGATGCTGTATGGAAGAAATGATGGGATCATGGAGTGGATCAAACTGGACCAAAGTGGAGGAACCCATTGTGCATGTAGGGGGTTCATGAATATCTTGCAACAACATTTTCAAATCATGAGGAGGATTGGTATCACGAGGGGGATCAAGATCATGTGGTGGAATGGATCAGTGATGGGCTCTTCATGAGATGGAATGGGAGGAATAATGGGATCATCAAAGGAAATGAGATCTTGGAGTGTACATAGAGGATTAGGATATGGAGATGGAGGAACAAAGGTATCTTGTAGAAGATTGAAAGGAAAGATAGGGTCTTTTAAAGGATTTAAAGGGATGATAGGATATTATGGAAGTGAAGGGACAATCTGATCTTGACAAGGAAGAAGATCATTTTATTCCTCTTTAAAGGTTCCCTTCTCTCAACATTCAATAGGATCCTTAGGAATGATGGAGAGGATATCTTAATCTTTCTTAGGGAGTGGAATGTCAATGGGACTTTGGATGGGATGGACAAGAATGAGGGAATCATCATGAGTGTCTGGGAAGATGGGATCCTAGTCAACAATTGGAAGGAATGATAAGGTTTTAGGATCTTGATCTTGATTTGTTTCAGGACTCATTTGCTTGTGTTCTAAATCATCCTCTTGACATGGGGTTGGACTTTGAACATGCATGGGGGATTCTGACAAGGAATCAATGTTTTGGCATGAAGGAGATGCACTTTGAACATGTGTGGTGGATTCTAGCAAGGAATCAATGCTTGAACATGAAGAAGAGGGACTTTGAATGGGGTCCTCTATAACAGGTAATGGCAATAAAGTGCATGGTGGCATTGGGTCTAGTATTTCTGAAACATGACAAGGATGTGCACCATGAATTGGATTATCTTGGCAATCAATTGTGGATAGGCCTTGGGTAATTTCATCCTTGGGTGTATTGTTTGATGAGGATGATATGGAAGGTTCTTGTGAAACTTCGAAAGGTGTAGGGATAGATGCCACTGGAGAGTCAATTTGTTTGCGGGGGGATGAGGCATTTCTAGACATAAGTGTATTATTTTGATCTTTCTCAAAAAATTTACTCAGGACTCTCTTTAAGAGCTTTGTAATAGAGCTACCTTTCTTTGGAGATTCATTTAAATCCTTGTGAGGTTTTAACTATTGGCCATTTGAAGGAAATGATTATGTATTGTATTGAAGTTTTGTCATTGATGTCAACACTAGCTATTTTAGTTGCTTTACCGATATCCTTTTGGTCATGGTAAGTTGTTTGGTTTCTGGTTGGATTAGATCATGATGATCCAGTATACTCTGGTATTCTTTGGCTTTTGGAATTGGCTTAGATCTGCTATTCATGCTACTCAGATACATGTTCAATCAGTTGGTTTTGATTTGGTGATTAGATGCTATCTTGTATGCTAGTAAACCAAGTTTGTTGATCTGGTGAGGGTTTCACTGGCAGATCTTTGATGTTATGCATAAGTGGTGTTGGTGCGGCTTCTAGTACAAATTCAAGATGCTGATGGTGATTATGTTTGAGACTTGGTTGATTGGGATTATTACATTTGGTACTGGACCTATTCTATTCCAGGTTATACTATCTAGGTTATGGACCAACTTAATGTAACATTTTGTTTGGTCTTCTCGATGTGTTTTCGAGATGTCTTATGGGTTGGATATTATTTGTTTGGTCTCAGGCCGACATGTTTTGTAATTATGTAATTTCTTTATTGTCTAGTGGCCGACCTGATTGTTTATGGTCGAGGGTTTGTATATACATGATGTAAGATCTCATTGTAGATCATGTATAGATATGTAAGGAGCTAATAATGTAATAATCATTCATGCAAAGGATTTGGTCGATCATTGGTGATCAAGTTGGGTTTATGTAAGAGGATTAAGTCCTCCAGTATTGAGCTTAACTAAAATTGTGTCCAGGCATACGAGATGCTATCATTGCAGTTCATTCCTTCTTCCAGATTGTAGTTTGGATTTTTATGTAGTCAGTGAGACTCCCTTTGTAATAAGAACTATGCTCTAGGCTGTTGGCCTTCTTGCAAGTGTAAGCCCCTCAATTTGTAATCACATACTTACTGCAAAAGTATTATCTGACTGTGGGTAGGCTTCCCACCATGGTTTTTCCCTTTACTGGGTTTTCCACGTACAAATCTTGGTGTCATGTGGATGGTATTTATTCTCTAATTGTTGCTTGTGCTTAATTGGTATATCTGCTATTTCAGTAATTGGTTTATTCATTCCAATATTGATCTTTTGGGTTTCGGTATTAATTTTTAATTGCTTAAGGTTTCGGTAATTTGGTGACAACTGATTCACCCCCCCCCCCCCTTAGTTGTCTTTTGGTTATTTGAATTGTCTAACAATTGGCATCAAAGCCTTGTGCCTTGGAGGAATTCTAACAGGTTGAGAAAGATCCTAAATCCGGAAGCCATGGATATGAGTATGGAGAAGCAACTTGAGGTAGCACTTGAATACTATGTTGTTGAAAGGATGAAGAACCTGAAGTTGCAAGATGAATTGACTTCTACCAAGGAATTCATTCTTATCCTATAAGAGAGGTTGTCATCTGTTCAAGCTAGGAGGAAGGAACTTCTGCAAAATCAGGATAATGAAGAGAAAGATGCCCTTAATGAAAAATGTCAGAAGTTGAATCAGGAGAATATGGTCACACGGAATGAAATGCAAGCCCTAACTATGAGGATGTCAAAGGAGATTGAAGACCGGAAGATGAATGAAGAAAACCTTGGGAGAACTTTGAAAGATAGATCTGAAGAATGCATCTGGTTGGCTCATGAAAATGATATGTTGAGAATAAATTTAGTGCAATCCCAAACAAATGAACAAGAACTTGAAAGACAAATGATAATTCTAAGAAATGATTTGGCTATTGCAAGTGAGTACAAGGACAAATTCAAGGTTAGTGAAAGGAACAACTTAATGAATTATTGAAAAGCCAAGACAGAATGGAGATTCCAGTGGACTTGGATTTGAACAAGATCAAAGATCTGGTACTACAAATGAATATCAGAACCAGAAGATACTGGTAAGTACTCCTATGGTTACAAGTGATAAATTGACAAGGAAAGATAAATCTGCATCGATAAATCCTACAAGATACAAGTCTATGATTGGAGGTCTGCTATATTTGACTCAAACTAGGCCTGATATAATTAATGTTGTTTGCATTGCATCAAGATATCAAAGTGATCCTAGAGAAAGTCATGAGAGTGTGGTGATAAGAATTTTTAGATACTTACAAGGTACAACTAAATATGGTATGTGGTACCCTAAAGATGATGACTTTACTTTATGTGCATATACAGATGCAGATTGGGTAGGTAATGTTGATGACCGAAAAAGTACTTCGGGTGGAGATTTCTTTCTTGGAAAGAAACTTATTTCTTGGATCAAAAAGAAATAGCCATGCAATTCTTTATCTACTGTTGAGGTTGAGTATGTTTTTGCTGCTACTAACTGTACACAAGTTTTATGGATGAAGAAAATGTTGAAGGACATAAAAGTACATTGCAATGGACCGGTAGTTATTCATTGTGATAACTCTGCCGCTATAGACATATCAAAGAATCTAGTATTTCACTCTAAGACAAAGAACATATCTATCAAGTATAACTTTTTGAAGGAGAAGGTGGAAGAAAATGAAGTTAGATTGGTTTATGTGAACACTAAAGAGCATATTGAAGACATCTTCACTAAACCTTTACCTAAAGAATCATTTGAGTACCTTTGAGATATATTAGGGGTTTTTGCCCCTCCAACAAAAAATTGATTGATATTTGGCATCAGTCTGTTATGCATTATCTGATATATTATTTATTCTATATTGATGTGGTGATGTTACTACTTAGGGGGAGTAGTTAGTTTTGTGATTCAATGATTTTTTTTTTTTGATTTGATATTTATGTCAGATTTCTGGCATTGATGTCAAAGAGGGAGAGATATTCATGTGAAAAGTTAAGGCATATATACGTTAGGGGGAGAAATTCGCAGAACTTAACTGAGATATCATCTACAGGGATAGTCTGGATCAAAACTGCATTGCTATATTCTTGTGTGGGAGATTTGTTTGGCTTTTCTTGGCACTTGGATATTTTTCACATCTAGTGTTTCCGTCAATGCCAAAGGGGGAGATTATTGGCCATTTGGAGGAATTGATTATGTGTTGCATTGATGTTTTGTCATTGATGTCAACACTAGTTGTTTTGGCTGCTTTATCGGTATCCTTTTGGTCCTGGTAAGTTGTTTGGTTTCTAGTTGGATTAGATCATGATGATCTGGTATACTCCAGTTTGCTTTAGCTTTTGGAATTGGCTTAGATCTGCTATTCATTCTACTCAGATAAATGCTTAGTTAGTTGGTTTTGATTCAGGATGCTGATGGTGATCGTGTTCAAGACTTGGTTGATTGGGATCATTGCATTTGGTACCAGGCCTATTCTATTCCAGGTTATACTATCTAGGTTATGGACCGACTTAATGTAATGTGTTGTTTGGTCTTCTCGATGTGTTTCTGGGATATCTTATGGGTTGGATATTATTTTTTTGGTCTTAAGCCGACATGTTTCATAATTATGTAATTGCTTTATTGTCTGGTGCCCGACCTAATTGTTTATGGTCGAGGGTTTTTATAATATATGATGTAAGATCTCATTGTAGATCATGTATGGATATGTAAGGAGAGAATAATTTAATAATCATTCATGCAAAGGATTTGGTTGATCATTGGTGATTGAGTTGGTTTTATATAAGAGGATTAAGTCCTCTGATATTGAGCTTAACCAGAACTATGTTCAGGCATAGGAGATCCTATCATTGCAGTTCATTCCTTCTTCTAGATTGTAGTCTGGATTTTTTATGGTCAATGAAACTCCTTTTGTAATCAGCAGTGTGTTGTAGGCTGTTGGCCTTCCTGCAAGTGTAGGCCCCTCAATTTGTAATCACATACTTACTGTAGACGTATAAAAATGAACATATTCCTAAATGAATATTTTATGTTCATTTCTCTATTTAATTAAATCTAATTTAATTGAATAACCCACATTCCTCTATTTAATTAAGTAAATTACTCAATTTATTTAAATTAAATTCACTATACCTCTTTTGCCATTTAATGAATAAATCATTTGATTCAATTAAATCCCTTCTATCCACTTTTAATTAAATTCAAATTTAATTAAATAGTCTACCCTAAATTAAATAAATCTAATTTATTTGATTTCCCCAAATTGCAACCAAAATTGAATTAAATTCATTTTATTCAATTAAATCCTATTATCCCTTCATCCACTTGCAAAATCCTACATCTCCCACTGCTTCCTAAACCCTATTCCTAACCCCTTCTAGACTCTTCTAATCACTTCTAAATTAACCTAACCCATTTACTAAACTTTGTCACATCCCTAAACAAAGGGAAGTCACTTCTCAAACCCTCAAAGTCTTTGAAAACCCTTAAAGGCTTCAACCACTTAACTTTGAAAGTCTCCCAAACCATTAATGGTTAACTCAGCCCTCTAGCATGATTAAAGAATTTCCCTAAACTCAACCTCAATGAAATCCAAAGGTCTCATCAAGCATTTATTGCTTTGACCATGGTTATCCTTACTCTTTTGCACAAGAGTTTATCCTTTGGGTAAAACCTTTATCCAATGGGTAATCCTAACCTAACCATAACCCTTACCCCCTAAGATAACCATGAGGTCTTCTCAAGCATTTAATGCTTCCTACCTCTCTTCTCAACCCGGTCTTATGTTGACATTTTTCACCATTTCATTGGTGCAAATTGCAAACATGGATTCCCAACTTTCAAACTCAACCCTTGATTAACTCTTTCAATCCTGACCATCTGTTGCCCTATTTTTGCTATAAATAGAGCTCTCATTCCTCCATTTTGGGAGATCCAAGTCTTTAGCATCACACTTATACTAAAATCCATCCAAGCTTTAATATATCATTTGTGCTCATCATTTAGCCTCTCTTTTCAATAGGAATTAATCTAAATAGGCATGTTTAGAGTATTTTCCTTATCATTTAGCTTAATCATAGACTAATATAGCATGCTAGGATAGTCTTGTTACTAATCTTGTCATCTTATAACTAGTTTATTGCATTTATAGGATCATGTATAACTTAGGATGCATTTCATCTCAAAATCAACCAAGGCATCCCTCGTTCTTGCATTTGTCATCCCTAAACCATTTTGCTCAGTGATCTGAGAGCAAAGACATTGGTTTGAGGGACCTTGTGAGATAGATAACCATGCAACAAACCTTGGAAAGCTGAGCCATACTTCATGACTCCATAGCTTGCACCAAGAAGTCTTGTGGGTGTGTGAGCAAGGCTCCTTAGGCTTCATTTTTCACATATTGAGTTCTATCGACCTGCTTTTCCCGCATACATTTATGGCACTCACCGTGGGGCCCAACCCCATATATCAAATCGGTTTTTAAATTTAACCCCTTTTGCAGGTACGCGGGAAATAGGAATCAACGCATGGGAAACATTCTATAGCGCTTCCGATTAATAGTATAGCACATCAAGGTTACTCTTCAGCGTACAGTCTATCATATAGTGCGTGAAACCTTTAAATTAGTGCATCATCCCACTAATATTTTCCTGTAGGTCTCGGCGTGGGAGAAAAACAGCGCGGCGCATCTGGAAACCAGTCTAGCGCTTTTGGAAAATAGCTTAGCACATCGGGTCTATTTGATAGCGCATCTCGCCCATTCTGTAGCGCATACAGTTTGTCCTGTAGCGCATCATCAACAAAAAATAAAATAAAATAAAATTGTAACCGAACTTAAAAGTTAGACTTGTAGAAGTCCACCAGATCCAAAATCTTTCTAACTATTTTGAGTTGATGTTTTGCAGGATTTCTAACATCTTATTGTAGGGATGAGCTTAGTTATTTTTAGAGTTATACATAGTTTAGATTTTTACTAACTTAGTTAAGTTAGTTAAAATTTATATTTTTTTAACTCTTGTTAAATAAAATTGAACTCACCTTATTTGGGCTGTAAAACGAACCACAACAACAATTTTTCTTGCTTTTCTAGGAGAGAAAATTCTCAATTTGGATTATAAAAAGAACAAAACAATCTTTCTTTTTGCAAGGATAGCTTTAAGAAGAACTTCACCATCCTTTGGTGCATAAAAGGATTCACTTCATTTTTGCAAAGTAAAAGAATCACACTTGTCCTATTTTGTTCAAAATAAAGAGGGAAGTTCTTCCCCTTTTCTGATTTTCTTTTGTTGACCACATCGAAGTTTTGCTTTGTTGACCAGGTTCTTTTGCTATATTAGATAATCATTGCTTTGAAGAAATAAAAGAAACACCATGCTTGTTGGAGCAACATCTCCAAGTAGAAGTTAGCAAATCATTAACTTGAAAGGTAAAAAGAACTTTGTTTGCCTTGTCTCGAAAGTGGAAGGTATATGCTCTCCCCTTAACTGGGTGACCAAAAAGCCAAACCACTCTTACACTTTCAGTATTTCAAGAAATAAATCCTTTAGCAGGCCTGCCTTCCTGAGGAGTTGAAATCAACTCTTAAAACCATTTATGGCTAGTGTGAAAGGAACGACCTAAGTGGGAAACGACTTTGACGCCAAGTGTTCCAACCCACTATAATCAAAAGTGGAAAGTGACGAAATTCCTTTTCAACGGTTGCGCACAGTGATTAGCCTTCCCCCAGTATCCTTGAGATACTTAAAGCCTTTGTTCTAGAGGTTGGGAAGCCTCCTGAGGGAGTTTATCACTGATGACCGAACAAGAAGCCTGATTACGAACCATAGAGATAGAAACCTTGAGCCGAGTCAGTAACCAGACATTTGTAATATCATAGTGCAAGGGTGGGGAAGAATCTACCCCCAAGATCGCTCACCATATATCTCCCAAGATAACTACTCAATTGTGAAGCAATTCACTTTGAGTTAATTTCTGACAAAAGGCAAAAAAAGGGCGTCCCCTAGGGGGTGACACGACTGTTTGAGTTGATGGAGTATCGAGACTAGTGGACTATGATATTGCTTATGACCTTTGAATAAAGAGTCTTCTTGAAGTGTATTATTTGTATCCAAACCTGTTAAAACATTGGGGATTTGAAGACATCCTCGTAGAACATACACTTTTTGTTAGATTAAGAGAAATAGTTGTCTCTTTGGTGCTATGTTTGCATTTATTACTTCTGAAAATCATCCATTAAAACTAAAAAACTCATAACAAAAATCCAAAAATTACAAAAAACCAACCAAAGGAAAATATCAGGACAGTCTAGCGCATGAGAGCAACCTCTTAGCGCATGTGGTACATTTTTTAGCGCATCAGAACATCAAGTTAGCGTGTCTTATTGAAACAGTAGCGTTCTACCAAACTTTTAAAACAATATTAAACAGATAGCGCATCTGAAAAATAGCCTAGCACATTGAAACATCAGCTTAGCGCGTAGGAGTCAAACAATAGCGCGCAAGGTTTAACAGTTAGCGCTTAGCAGGCCCATATTAGCGCATAACTTTTTGAGCAAAACAGAAAACCAGATAAATAGTCTAAAACAGTTAGCGCGTCGTTGGGGGTAGCTTAGCACGGTGAAAACTTTCTATAGAGCATCCCATCTCTGTTTTAGCGCATGACCAAACCCAGAAAAACAGGGGGCAAAATAGTGAAGAATTTTGAAAACTTAGAAGACATTTTTGGAAACCTCTTTTCATCAGCTTCGTTTTTCGTCAAACCAGAGTATCGAAAACAAAGCTTTAAAAACTATTTCTTGAACAAAATTTGTGTCAAACAAAAGTTGTAAAAATCCAAAACTGGTTGCATGATAAAACATATCTATCCTATCAAAATCATGAAACATCATCACAAGTGACAAATAGGTCCTTTATCATCTCGTGGATTTTATCTCAAAAACACTTGTTTAAAACCTCAGGTTGTCAAATTAAGTTTCCATATCAGGAGACTTTATCCATATCATTTGACATGCTTTGTCATGAGGGGGCATCTAAACCTTCACTTTGATAAAGTAAAACTTGAGTTTTCAAAGCAAGATCAACTGAATCCAAAATAATTCAAAGGAAACCATTGATCATTTATGCATGACTAATCCCCATATTCTAAGAAGAAAGAATATTTATCGTAACACCACGTTGAAGAAATAACAACCAAGTTTTTCCAAATTTGTCAAAAGAAATAATTTTTTATATATCAATCATCAACTCTTCAAATCTCATCAAACATTCCTTCATCACATCAAATTGTATATCCAGAACAAATCCAACGAATTTGACAAAGAGCCTTTGAAGACTAGGGCATATTGTCAAAAATCCGTATTCAGTCAAATCATAAACTGTGGAGGAAAGATCAATCCTGCATTCTTTCTCAACGAGTGCATCACTTACAACACACCCCGATTTGAACCACCAACCCTGGAGCAACATATCAAAGAGGATTTTGTCCCCTTTGTCACAGAAAGCTTCTACTAAAATGCCTGTTACTCACTCTCAACAAAACAAACAAAGCGAGGCACAAGCAGAATCCAGTATGAATCGGAGGTTATCAAATCCTTTTGAAGGTCCACATCTAGAGGATACTGAAATTTCTGAAGAACTTCTTCAGGAATGCCAAGAAAGTGCTTCATTCCAAAAACTTGTGGAAAGACTCATGGAAAATGACAAGGAAAAATATTTGCTCATGCTCACAAGCAAAGGGGTAAAACTCCCTGAAGACTTTGACACAGACATGTTTAGAACGAGACCTCAACATTACGAATATCAAGAACGACAACGAGAAGGGGAAGCATGCGACCCGAAATAAGATATCCTGAACAAAACATATCGGAACAACATACACCAAGGCAAAACATCCCTGAGCAACACATCCCCGAGCAAAACATACTGTTCCATACACCATTTCAACCCAGGATTAATGCAAGGGAAGAACTCTTCCCTCAGGAAAATAATACACCTTTGGTTGCCCTTACTCAGCAAATGCAAATGTTAGAAAGACAAATGCAATACATGCAACAAGGGATGACAGTATGTTACTCATTAAATGAAATTTGTCCTTATCCCTTTGACAGAAGATTGCACATGATCCCTTTTCCTCCAAACTCAGATGTTCCTAAATTTGACAAGTATGATGGAAAAAGCGATCCCCATGATCATGTCAGAGAATTTGGTACCATGAGTCTTGAATTTTCTCATGATGACACCTATCTGATGAGGTTATTCCCAAGAAGATTGGGAGGACAAACAATGGAATGGTTATCCAAAATCACACCTCCTATCAGATAATTTGATGAATTGGTCAATAAATTCATAACACAATATTCCTATAACATTCAACATGCTATAACCATGCTAGACGTCTGCAACACCAAACATAAAAACAATGAAACATTCATGGTATTCCTTCAACATTGGCGACGTATGGTTTCACGATATCCTTGAGATATTCCTGAAAAGGAGAAAATGGAAATTTTCATCGAGAACTTGAATGGTGAGATGAGTTATAGGCTCAAACTCCAATGCATACCATCTTTCGCTAAACTGATTGAAAATGGCATCCAAGTAGAAGAAGCATGTGTCAAAAAGGGAACGCTCAAATTCTTCAAAGAAGGAACAAGTTCATCAAACTACAGTAACCAAAACAACAACAACTTAAACAAATCTAGATTCTAGACTCGAAACAAAAACGAAGGCGGCAATGAATCACATGATCCAAAATCTAAACAACCAGTGCTCGCATTATCAGGAAATCTTCAAGCTACAAAGAATCCTAAAGGTGCTAACCCAGACGCTAACACATACACACCGAATACCAATAAAGTTCAATCCAACACAAACAAAACCGATGATACTCAAAACAAAACCACAAATTAAGGACCTAATAACAATTCACGAGATGACACCAACAATTTCCAAAAACATGTCTTCACACCACTGGGACAATCACTAGAGTTAGCATTCAGAGAACTCCTAGCAAACAAGATTATCTCTTTGCCCGCAATCAGAAACTATGAACCCCAAATCAAACCACCTTGGTGGAACAACACACTTTTGTGATTTTCATCGCAACAAAGGTCATCGAACGAACGATTGCATGAGATTGAAAAACATTGTTCAAGACATGATTGATCGAGGTGATTTAACGGTGGATGGTCTCAAAATAAATGGTGACCATGGGGCCTTTAAAAATCCTCTTCCAAACTAAAACAAAGATGGAGCTTCAACCTCAAACAATACACGTGGAGCTTGTATCAATCACATCTACAATAACACCATCAATCACATATCAGCTGAAGACAATCATGTAAACATCATCACAATCCGAGACCAACATAATCATGAATCTGTCAATGTAACAACCAGAGCTCAGAAATATGTCTTGAAGGGCCACACAACAACAATGAACACTACACCAAAAATCCAATATGATTTAGTCAGCCAACTACGCAAAACTCCTGCTCAAATATCTATACTAGAATTGTTGAAACTGTCGCCAAAACACAAAGACATATTGGAACAAGCACTGTTGGAAACCAATGTACCTCAAGATCTGGATGCTGATGAATTCCAAGCCATGGTTGCTCATATGACAGGGCCGCATAATCTCACCTTCTCAGAGCATGATAATGCTTCCTTAAGTCATCCACATAACACTTCCCTCCATATTGAAGTCATCGTCTATAAGCACCGAGTAAAAAGAGTATTGATAGATGGAGGAGTTGGACTTAATATATGTACCTTAAAACTTATCCGTGCATTAGGCTTCTCTAAGGAGTCTATTGATCCACGCAAAAAGATTACCATAAAAGCATATGATGATGAAGAAAGGTCATCTAAAGGAACTGTGATGTTACCCATTCAAGTTGGACCAGTGCAAAGGGATACTATGTGTCAGGTCTTAGACATAGACCTCACGTACAATATTTTATTAGGTCGACCCTGGATACATGAAATGCAAGCATTGCCTTCTACATATCACCAGTGTGTCAAATTTCCCTATAATGGACAAGAGGTCTCTATATCAGCCGATTACAATCCATTTCAACATTGTAATGCAATGGGGGCAGCTCAGGACAGTTTGGTTCCCCATAATAGAGAAAAATAGAATTCCTCAACATCAGATCTACAGAAGGCAAAGTCCGAATCATTACTTGGAGATTTCAAGCAGAAAATGCAAATCAGAGAACAAGGCATGGGGGAATACTCTCTGGAACCCATGTGTTTGGCCAATTTACCAACATCACCCAGATCTCATGGATTACCCACAACATCAACACATCAGGTAACTCAACCCATCACCAAATTTGATGGTACCTTCATCCAACTCGGCACTCTATCACATGAATCAGAGGAAAAGGACATCCTTAGCTGGTTATACAAAGATGAGGAAGAAGATAATAGAGCAGCTGCTCTGGACATAGTTCTACCAACACACCTATATGGAAAGGGCTACTTAATCATGCAACAAATGGGATATAATGGTAAAGGACCTATTGGAAAATGCAAAGAAGGAGTCACTGAACCAATAGACCTTCCTTCACAACTTAGTAGAGACAAAACAAGATTGGGCTGCAAACTCACTTTCCTACTAAGAAAGATACCACGCATAACTCCAAAACCTCAATGGAAAGCAAAGAAGAAGTACAAAGAAGAATCTTGGTATGAAGCACTATTTGAGTTAGCAACAACAATCCGCAAGGACTGTGAACATAAAGAACAAAAGCAATATCAGGAGAAACTTCTCAATCACAAGAAGGCCATATCTACAGCAATAGCTCATATTCAAACGCCAATATCTAAAAAACCAGAACTACCTCCTAATATCATTATTCCTCTCCAAGGAGGAATAGTATATGAACAAATACAAAAGGTAGAAGTAGGATCCGACATAGAATCAACAAAGATTATCAAACTGGTATCAATCATCAAAGATCTATTTTCACCATACAACATACCTGTTTATAGCACTGAAAAGATCTAGGATAATACCTCTGAGATTGATTCCAATGAATATGAATGGGGTAGCTGCTCAAACACTACTGGAGATACCGCTGACAATACTAGCTCCATATCCGTTTCTCAAGAAGAGCATAACGCAGAAGATGGACTACTTGAATTTGGACCACAAAATATCTATGATGCCAAGGAAAGCGAGTAGAAACACTCAGAACAAGTCTATACGGAGGATGATACCATCGAAGACCTCGACGGAATCCTGCACTTCTTTAGCACCCAAACCAATCACGATGAAACCTCTGTCTTGACACTTACAGTAGCAGAACTTGATCCACCAAACGATTCCTTACAACTTGTCTTTCCCAACCTCATTGACTAGGATGAACCCGAAATGCATGATATACCAATTTTCCTAGACGATGAATCTATTATCCACTACCTATGTACCGTTAACCCAGAAACAGGCTCTACCAGTAAACACGATAATGATACCAAGGGAGTGCCAAGTCTCTCAGTCACAAAAATGAACCAAGTAAAAGATTTATGGCTGAAAACCAGTCAATGGCAGCCATAGATCACAAAAAAGTAAAAATAAAGGACACATCTGAGGGTGAAAACCTTTTTAAGGCACCTGAAGATGGGAGACTTGACACTCTTCCTAAACACTTTCATGAGTGATCACCCATATTGATTGAGCCCACTCAATCAATCAACATTGGTACTATAGAAGCAGTCAAAAACATACACCTGGCAAAATCTCTGATAGAGGAAGAAAGATCAGCATTTATCACCTTTTTTAAAGAAAAGAAAATCAACTTTGCTTGGTCATACGTAGATATGCTCGGAATTGATCCACATTTAATCATGCATCACTTGTCCATCTCTCCAAGAGTTAAGCTAGTCAAGCAAAAACTATGAAAGATGAATCCGCAGGTGGCACTCATGGTCAAAGCTGAACTAAAGAAACTATTAGATGTTGGATTCATTCGACCCATCGACTATGTAGAATGGATCTCCAACATAGTACCAATATCAAAACCAGATGACAATATCAGAATCTGCACTGATTTCAGAGATGTCAACAAAGCCTGTCCAAAGGACGACTTTCCTTTGCCCAGTATCGACATAATTGTAGACCTCACAGCAAGCCATGCAATGCTCTCACTAATGGATGGTTTTTCAGGCTATAATCAAATAAAAATAGCCCCCAAAGATCAAGATAGAACAACGTTCACTTGTCCTTGGGGAACGTACTGTTGGAATGTTATGCCTTTTGGCTTAAAGAATGCAGGAGCTACTTATCAACGAGCAATGAAAACAATCTTTCATGACATGATGCATACCTTTATGGAAGACTATGTGGATGATTTACTAGCTAAATACTTCACTAGAGCAGAACACCTCAGCATCTTAACAAAGATTTTTGATCGGTTAGAAAAATTCCAAGTCTGACTCAACCCTAAGAAGTGTGTCTTCGGGGTTACATCAGGCAAGTTACTAGGCTACATAGTCTCAGCTAAAGGTATTGAAGTAGATCCAGCAAAGGTACAAGCCATTATGGAGATTCCATCACCAAAGAATATCAGTCAACTCAGATCCCTACAAGGATGACTCCAATCAATCAGGTGATTCATCACTCAACTAGCTGATAAAAGTCTACCATTCAATCATTTGCTACATAAGAATGTACCTTTCAGATGGGAAGCCAAGTGTGCAGAATCTTTTTATCAAATCAAACAGTATCTAATGAACCCACCAGTTCTAGTACCACTAATAGCAGGAAAGCCACTCATTCTATACATTTCAACAATAGATATATCACTGGGATAACTATTGGCACAAGAAGATCAACAAGGAAAAGAACGAGCTATATACTACATCAGGAGGACATTGAATGGCTATGAACTCAACTATACATTCATTGAGAAGGCTTGTCTAACAGTAGTCTTCACTTCTCAAAAGTTCTGACATTATATGCTAGCACACACAATTAAGCTAGTGGCAAAAATTGATCCTCTCAAATATCTACTCAGCAAGGTAGCTCTTACAAGCCGATTGGCTAAATGGGTCATGATTCTCAGTGAATTTGATACCCACTACACAGAACAAAGAGCTATCAAAGGACAAGCAATTGTAGGCCAACTAGCTGAAGCACCGCTACCAGGAAAACAAACTATGGAGATTGAATTTCCGGATAGGGACGTTCTTACTATTTTTACCAAACAATGGACCCTATACTTTGATGGGTCCTACACACAACATGGTTCAGGTGTTGGCATTCTATTCATCACTCCTGAAGGGCATACTATACCAAGATCATATAGGCTTATGTTTCTATGCACAAATAATGTGGTTGAATATGAGGCATTGGTTATAGGCATCAAAATGGCCGTAGAATGGAAAATCATAGAGTTAAAGGTCTACAGAGATTCATAACTAGTTGTCAATCAAATCAATGATGACTATCAGACAAAGGATGACAAGATACTACCCTACAAATGAATGGTGGATGATTTCAAACAATATTTTGTACACATCACCTTTAAGCAAGTACCAAGGTTGAACAACAAAGTAGCTGATGCAATGGCTACTATCACTTCATTACTACAAATTCCAGAGCAACAGAGTCGTTACGAGTTCCTAGTAGAACAACTATTCTCCCCAGCCTATGACCACTCTGAATCCCATGTTATCTATGCCTTGACTGGTTTGGATTCTCCTTTATATGGACCAATATCTGATTATCTAAAAAACAATATCCTCCCCATTGACCAATCCCATAACCAAAAACGTAATTTTATCCAACAAGCCACTTGTTATACTCTTAATGCTAATACTTTGTACCATCGAGGTCAAGATGGTACTCTTCTTCATTGCCTTGATCATAATGAATCTGACTCCGCTTTACATGAGTTTCACGAAGGTATTTGTGGTACACATTCAAGTGGTACAACTCTAGCTAAAAAGCTTCTCAAAATGGGATATTACTGGCCGACAATGGAAAAAGATTCTTATCATTTTGCCAAAAAGTGTCCTAAATGTCAGATCCATGGCAATCTGATACATGCACCAGCATAGGAACTGCAACCATTTACAACATCTTCGCCCTTTTGTCAGTGGGGACTAGACTTGGTCGGCAAAATTCATCCTTCATCTTCAAATGGACACAAGTTCATTATAACCGCAACAGAATACTTTACCAAGTGGATAGAAGTAGTCCCCTTGACCACAGCGACTGGAAAACAAATTGCCTCTTTTACCCTAAACTATCTAATCTGTAGATATGGTATTCCAAGCTCTGTCATCACCGATAATGGATGACCTTTCAAAAACCAAGATGTTCGAGAACTATGTGAACAATTCAAAATACAACATCGTTTCTCTACTCCATATTACCCATAGGGGAATGGTCAAACGGAAGTGTCCAACAAAAGAATATTGAAAATCCTAAAGAAAATAGTGAATGATGCAGACAAAGATTGGCATATCCAACTCAATCCAGCACTTTGGGCATATAGAACTAGCATCCGTACACCTATAGGAGCAACACTATTCTCATTGGTATATGGATTAGAAGCTATTTTACCCCTAGAGGTAGAAATTCCATCTCTCAGAGTCTCTCTAAAAGGCTTGATCCCAGATGAAGAGTATTGAGTCAACAGATTGCAAGAACTGGAACTATTAGATGAGAGACGTCAACATGCTTATACTCATCTCAAAGCATATCAGCAACGCATGTGCCGAAGCTACAATCACAAGGTCATTCCCAAAAAATTTTAAATTGGTGACCTAGTCCTCAAAGAAAATCTAAGAAATCAGCAAGATCGAGAAAAGAAAGGGAAATTTGAACCTAACTGGTTAGGTCCCTATGTCATCATATCAGTCAATGGATTAGGTGCTTATCAGCTAACAACTTTAGAAGGAGATGTGCTCGATGAACCAACTAACAACATTCATCTGAAGAAATACTACACTTGAGTAGTCTAATGCACGAAAAAAGTCAAAAACCAAAAAAAAATTAAAAAACAAAATAAAAAATCAAGAAAAAGCAAATAAAAAGGTACAATAAAAGCAACTGGTGAAAACTTGGTAACAGGTGCTATTGTGAAAGGGCAACTCCTCTATCTATCTCCATATCCATATCTCCGCAGTCCAATACTATCGGCCATCACCCAACACTATATCACGAATATCCATTCAAGACATACTTAGCATAGTCACTATCCTAATTTATCCATATATCCCTTCCCTGCCTTTCAACATGGCTTGGTAATCACTGTACATATCCACATCGAGAGACACACTTAGCTAGGGGAAATAATTGTCAAAACTTGCAGCATGTTCAAACCATCCAGACTATTTGCAAAACTTAGAACACCACATCCAGCAACCAAAAACTTACTCAATCATGGAGCAAAACATTGAATCGCTAAAACAAGAATCACAAAAACACTAAGATGGCTGATTTTCTGAAGTAGCATCGGGAAACTCCAATATTTTCTTAGTCTTCTATCTGGGAGGTGATCACTTGTACTGTGTAAATAGTTGTCTCAAGACATGATTCACAACATATCACTGAAGACATGATTCCACTTTACGCATACACATGGTTTAATCTTGTCTGTTTATATGCAAACCATACTCTAGTCATCCTGGTTCAATTATACCTTGATGCTTGTGCTATCTTGCAAAATCAAACATCATGTAAATTTTTCTCAGGTTATCATGGTTCAATTATACCATTATGCTTGTATAAATTTTTAACATATCCGAAGATCAATCCATGCTCAATGATGATACCTATATTGAAAGCAAATAACATATGGTTATATCGGGATGACAAATGCCGAATGAGGATGCTCCAAAAAAAAGTAGTTGCATATCATTTTACAAGTAGTTGCATATCATTTTACAAGTAGTTGCATATCATTTTACAATTAGTTGCATATCAAATCATGCATCTCATTTTCAAGATACATCTCATAGCATACCAAATCATACATCTCATTTTCAAGATACATCTCAGAACATATAAAATCATACATCTCATTTTCAAGATACATCTCACATCTCATAAACGTCATACATTTACATCATTACATTTCACTTCACATACATCTATCAAAGCATTGCATCATCATAAAATAAACACAAGCATATAGAAAGCATCATCCATAACACATCGCATAATAAAAAACAATGGTGTTGTATATATATTTCAAAACTGATCAAAATGTACAATATCTGTCATGTCTGTGTCCCATACAATAAAAACAATGATCCAAAATACAATAGAGACATCATCTCTCAAGTATGACTATCTCTTGAGGGGGATGGTCTCGTCGCTGATGTCCCAGCCCCTGGATCTCTAGGAGGATCCTGTCTCGAAGGCCCCATCACGCCTCTGCTCTCTGATCGCGACCTAGTCTCTCGAGATCGACTCGATCTCAACTACGTAAAGCTCTGCACTCTATGCTCACTGGGCACTGCATCCTCATAGTGGCATCGATAGTACTCCACCTCCTTGACTCTTAAGGACAACTCTCTCATGATATATCTCAAAGGGCCACCTGCTACTGCTCTCTGCAAGTTCCCTGCCAACTCCTCCGCTCGACCCCGCCGCTCTATCTCAGTATTGTGCTCTAGGGTCAGCTGGGTAATCTAATGCTTTTGCATCAATAGTTGTGCCTGTAGCTGTTGTACTGTCAACTGTAGGGTCCTAATCTGGGCATCCTCCACATGTGTCAGGATCTGGACCCATAGGGGCACCTATGAAGGAGTACCCCTTGTCCCTCTACCTGTCCTCGGTGTTGGTGGAGGTAACTCATCAGTCCTCCTCCTCTGCGCTGGCCGTCTCCACTCATCAGTCCCTCCCACTGCTGCTATCACCTCTCCCACTCTCCCCTCCTCCCCTGCTCCAATCGCCAAACCTCCTCTCCCTCTATCCATCACAGCTCGTCAAACTGCTCTCTCCACCCGCACTCCCGTATCACCCCCATCTCTACCTCTGTCTCCTCTCCTCCCCCGATTTCCTCTCCCTTGTCATCCTCCTCCACCTCCATCATCTCCCTCATCACCATCTCCCCCTGCCTCATCCTCATCATCATCAAAAGTAGGCCGCATCTCCTCAGGATCTGATATCCTAGCCATGACATGAGCTGCAAACAAACCAACAAACTCATGTGTCATCCTAGCATCTAATATCTCAGGAGCATAGTCCCATATCTAGCCCGCTAAGCTAGCAAACTCCTCTACAACCATTCCACTATCAATAGTCAGACCCCAATCTGGTATATCCTGCCTCTGACGCGCATACAAATAGGTCCCCTGTGGTATCCCCTGCTGCCGACCATACTACCGCAAAACTCTGGCAACTTGAAATCTCTCGATCACAAAGGGCATCCGCCCTATCAAAAACTAACTCATAAAAACATATGGCATCTCCAGCCCATCCTCAGCCCATACCTCACAATCTATATACGATCGCCAGACGACCGTATCGATGTCATCCAATACACTCTGCCAGTGCTCAAGTTTGCCTAGCTTCCACTGGAAAACTAACCCCCTGTATCCATATGCATATGCCTGCCTAGTAGGCCTGTCTCTATCCACCAGTGGCCTAGCTGCTAGAATATGCTCCCAACACCATACCTGTAGGAGTGTCACGCTAGCTGACAAACTGCCATAACCCAGGTACAATACCTCATGTAAATCCCTATAGAAATGGGCTAGCATAGCTGATCCCCATGCAAACCTGCGGCCCTGTGTCACCATCTCCTCTAACACCAATCCCCATCCTATATAAAATCTCTTTGACCTACGGTCGGGACATAAGAATCCACCTATAAAACCTGCTAGTACTGATGGAAGAGGCGCATAGTCTAAATCCAATAACTCCTACCAAGGGATCTCATATCCACAAACTGTCTCATCATGAAATATGCAATGCAGTGCCTCTATCCCGCCCTCCTTTGTCTGCTCATAAGGCAATAATGCACCTGCTACGAGAATCCCGCAATATCCTATAACAGTCCTCAGGAGTCACCGTCATCTCACCTGTCACAAAGTGGAAGGTGTTCGTATCACTATGCCATCTCTCGACGAGTGTTGTCAGTAAACCGAGGCATATCTAATAGAGATGACAGACCACATCTCTCAATAATATCTAAATTAGCCTATGCCAACCGTGGTATCAATGCCCATGGTCTAGGAAACCACTCGCGTGACTGAACCACTCCCAATCGCTCCTGTCAAAGAGAAAAACAAGTCCAATATCAGTTTCCTCATCAAAACAAAGATATCAAAATCAAAATCACATCAAAAACTTGAAACATTTTGCAAATCTAATCAGGTTCCACATCATATCATTCCATATCAACTTGTAACACAACTCAAGTTTTCAAAAACCATATCAAACTTGTAACACAACTCAAGTCTCCACATCACATAAACTTGTAAAACAATTCAAGTTTCTCACCCATATCAACTTGTAAAACAACTCAAGTTTCCAACCCATATCAACTTGTAACACAACTCAAGTTCCACAATCATATCAGCTTGTAACACAATTCAAGCTCCACACATATTAACTTAAAACAATGCACATCAAATCAAGTTTAGATCACAAACACATTAATAGCTACATAAATAACTTGAAAATTTGCAAATCAAACCAAGTTATATTAGTACTCATATTAGACAAACTATCAAAAACATGACAACCGACATAACAAATGGCAAAAATCCACCTCTCCAGGCAAAACTGACCTTATCCTATATAATTTTCTACATTCACAAATCATCCCATCTTGTAAAGCCTACTGTATGCGCTAATTAAATTTGGCTAGGCGCTAAACCATATCCATGCGCTATCCTGTTTTCTCCACGCGGTATCCTATCTACCCTATGCACTAGACTAAATCTACGTGCTACCCTTTTTTCTCCATGCACTAGCTAAACTACCCTAAGCACTAAACCCAATCCATGCGCTAGCCTATCTCGCGTCTGTGCTACCTATTTAACCTTATGTGCTAGGTCTAACCTACGTGCTACTTACCCCTTCTCGATGCGCTACCCTTTTAACCCTAAGCGCTACCCTGTGTCCCTCATGCGCTAATCTAAGGCCATGCGCTAATCTAGAAATTCCATGCGCTACCCTAACATTTTCGGATGCTACCTTAAATTACAACCCTATGTGCTACGAAATTTTTTGTATGCGCTAACCTACGACCCCTATGCGCCAAAACGTGAAAACTGCATTTCAAAATTCAAAAACTGACCAAAAATGACCAAATTAAAAATCAAAAAGGGGTCAAAAATGTTGACTTACCGGTGGTCCATACACGGCAAGCCTCCGATACCTCCGAACATGCTCAAATCGATGCGTAGAATATGGAATAGGCATTTTGTCTTCTCTCCAAAAAGTCTATTTCTCCAAAGTCAACAAGCACGAATGAGACAAAACAATGCACTTTTCCCCTTTTATAGGGTAAAATAAAATTAGGGTTAGCGGAATAAGCATGTAATTCACTCATGGTCTTCCTCATACCCTCACACACGTCAATTATTGGGAGATGAATCAATTTAAACATTCCACCTAGCCAAAATTTTGCAAAGCAAACACAATTATCAAATCAAATCAAATTTTCCAAAATTTTGATTCATCTCCGGAGGGGGCATTATCACCATCAATTATCAAATCTGGGGCATCACACATCAAATCTGGGACATGACATAAAAATCCATAAAAACAACATTGATCATAAAATCGCAACGACACATCATTTTCTTTGAAATAACATGTGCACACATGTCACTTCAAAGAGGGGCAAAATGTCAACGTATAAAAATGACCATATTCCTAAATGAATATTTTATATTCATTTCTCTATTTAATTAAATCCAATTTAATTGAATAACCCACATTCCTCTATTTAATTAAGTAAATTACTCAATTTATTTAAATTAAATTCACTATACCTCTTTTGCCATTTAATAAATAAATCATTTTATTCAATTAAATCCCTTCTATCCACTTTTAATTAAATTCAAATTTAATTAAATAGTCTACCCTAAATTAAATAAATCTAATTTATTTGATTTCCCCAAATTGCAACCAAAATTGAATTAAATTCATTTTATTCAATTAAATCCTCTTATCCCTTTATCCACTTGCAAAATCCTACATCTCCCACTTGCTTCCTAAACCCTATTCCTAACCCCTTCTAGACTCTTCTACTCACGTCTAAATTAACCTAACCCATTTCCTAAACTTTGTTACATCCCTAAACAAAGGGAAGTCACTTCTCAAACCCTCAAAGTCTTTGAAAACCCTTAAAGGCTTCAACCACTTAACTTTGAAAGTCTCCCAAACCATTAATGGTTAACTCAACCCTCTAGCATGATTAAAGAATTTCCCTAAACTCAACCTCCATGTAACCCAAGGGTCTCATCAAGCATTTATTGCTTTGACCATGGTTATCCTTAATCTTTTGCACAAGAGTTTATCCTTTGGGTAAAACCTTTATCCAATGGGTAATCCTAACTTAACCATAACCCTTACCCCCTAAGATAACCATGAGGTCTTCTCAAGCATTTAATGCTTCCTACCTCTCTTCTCAACCCAGTCTTATGTTGACATTTGTCACCATTTCATTGGTGCAAATGGAAAACATGGATTCCCAACTTTCAAACTCAACCCTTGATTAACTCTTTCAATCTTGACCATCCATTGCCCTTTTTTTTCTATAAATAGAGCTCTCATTCCTCCATTTTGGGAGATCCAAGTCTTTAGCATCACACTTATACTAAAATCCATCCAAGCTTTAATATATCATTTGTGCTCATCATTTAGCCTCTCTTTTCAATAGGAATTAATCTAAATAGGCATGTTTAGAGTATTTTCCTTATCATTAGCTTAATCATAGACTAATATAGCATGCTAGGATAGTCTTGTTACTAATCTTGTCATCTTATAACTAGTTTATTGCATTTATAGGATCATGTATAACTTAGGATGCATTTCATCTTAAAATCAGCCAAGGCATCCCTCGTTCTTGCATTTGTCATCCCTAAACCATTTTGCTCAATGATCTGAGAGCAAAGACATTGGTTTGAGGGACCTTGTGAGATAGAGAACCATGGAACCAACCTTAGGAAGCTGAGCCATACTTCATGACTCCATAGCTTGCACCAAGAAGTCCTGTGGATGTGTGAGAAAGGCTCCTTAGGCTTCATTTTTCACATATTGAGTTCTATCGACCCACTTTTCCCGCATACACTTACTACAAAAGTATTATTTGACTATGGGTAGACATCCCACCATGGTTTTTCCCTTCACCGGGTTTTCCACGTATAGATCTTGGATGGTATTTATTCTCTAATTGTTGCTTGTTCTTAATTGGTATATTTTCTATTTTGGTAGTTGGTTTATACATTTCGGTATTGATCTTTTGGGTCTTGGTATTAAAGTTTTAATTTCTTAAGGTTCTGGTAATTTGGTGACAACTGATTCACCCCCCCCCTCAGTTGTCTTTCGGTTATTTGAACTGTCTAACATTAACATGGTTGGGTTTTGATTTTTAACTTGTTTGAAAGGAATTGGGATTTGATTCGGTATTATTTTTTATTATGAATTGAGTTTTGGTTGAATTGGTCTAATATGTTTGAAATTTGGCTTGGTGTGTGTTGCAACTTTTGTTTTTGAGTTTGTGGTTGTAGTTGTTGATACTAAGTTTGTTGTCAATACTTGATAGTTGGTTGAACCAATTGTTGACATTGTGTGTTTGGTTGAGCATATTGTTGAAATTGCACCATTGGTTGTGTTGGTTAGATATGTTGGACCATTGGTTGCATTGGTTGGAAATGTTGGACCATTGCTTATTGTTGGATCATTGGTTGTTGTTGGATTATTGGTTGTTGATGGATATTTGGTTGTTGTTTCAAGATTTGATTCAATGGAATTTGATCAAATGAAGTCTGACTTGGGACTTGGTTGAAATTTGTGTTATTTGCTTGAAATTGTTTCATCATCTCTATTTGAGAGATGAGAGTTGGTATGTTCGATCGTTAGATAAGAGATTTTACATCAACTGGATCAAAGCTTAGGTTTGGACCTGGAAATTTTCTAAACATTTTGGACATTTGTGATCTATTATTCTCAATGTTTTTCACTTTTTGTTCCAAGATCTTTGTTTCTTGAGCTAGTTTGTCCTCTAGTTTTCGTATTTGGATACCTATTTCATCATAAAATGTTTGACTGATATTGCCTTGTTTTTGGGTTGGATATAATTGTGATTGCCTTGGATTAAATATTGATTGCATTATGTTATTAATTGGTCCAATCATCGGTTGATATGTAAAACTTTTTTGCATCATAGGAGTTTGGAATCTAGTTTCAATAGACATGTCACTATGCAATGTTTTTCTTTGGGGAATTTTGATTTTAAGGATGATGTATGCAACTAATGTACTTTGGTGATTGGCAATGCAACTAAATGTTTTTGGACATTTTGAATTTTTGGAATGACAATGATATGCAACTAAATTCAATCTTAGCAAATGATAATGCAATCTAAGGTAAGAATGCAACCTATATTTTTTTTTGCTTTTCAAGATTTGGACAAACTCTTGGAATGCAAACCTAAAGACTCAACCTTGGGAAATTGAAATGAAGCCAAGGCCTTAAATGACAAAAGGACAAAGGACAAAATGACAATAGGACAATAGGACAAATGGCAATGTCTCACCTATACGCTTGGATACTAAGCTAGGTGTGACAAAATGATGTTGATGAAAGGGAAAATTTTGGACAAGGTCAAGACTCTCTAACAACAACTTAGGGTATGACCTAAAGTTTTAATTTTTTAAGTTTGGAAAACTTACTTTTGAGACTAAATTCAAGAAGGCAATGATAATGACAAGCCCTAAGGATATGATATGATCTAGGGATATGATATGACAAAATCAAGCCAAGACAAGACTAGAGTTTATGACAATGCAATGATAAGTATATGCGAGGACCGATGACTTGAAATATGCAAAATGCAACCTAAGCCAAGACCTAATTTTGGTATTATGATGATAATGCAATGGAGACTTAGGAAAATGATTCCAAATCTAACTCCAAAGGAATTATGATAATGCAATGGACTAAATATGAAAGGCAATGTGAATGTCCTAATACCTAAGTTTGGACTATACAAAGTCTAACCCTAAGTGACATGTATTTTGAGACAAGGATTTCCAATGTTTTGACAAGCCATGTTTGAATGTTGGATGAATACTTGGACAAGATTTTGGACCTTTGTTTGAACCTTGTTTTGAATTTGGTTTGGAGAATGTTTGGACTTGTTTGAAAAATGATGTAGGACTCAAATTTTGACAAGCATAGAAGACAAAGTGTTTGGACTTGGACTCAAAATAATCATGCTCATTCACAACATATCCTATGGTTGGCTAGGACAATATCTGTTGAATCCTCTTTCTCAATACAACATTCAGTCAAATAGCTAGACGCTTGGTAGCACGAGCTCCCCCTTACAATGAACTGACTTCTCATGCATACCAAGCTTCAAATTCAAGGGTCATCACATCCCAAGAATTTTCTATATCTAACTGAATAGTACATGAGAGATATCTTTAGCATGTACGTATCACAACACCTGAGCCAACAGATAAAAGGATTTTGGCATCTAAATACAAGAGGTTCTAGTAAGGGCATTTGTTCAAGTGGGTGTAGATCCGACAAATTTAATCGTCGCTACATCATTCCAGCACCCATTATCTACAACTTTCATTGCATCCACAGTTATTTAGAGTGGTTCAGAAGATGTTCATCTTCAACCCCATCACCACTTAGGGTCGTTCCCTCTCACCAATACCTATCGAGGTACCAAGCAAATCGAGAGACAAGCCCACTATCTAAAGGTTAAAACACACAAGCAAATGAAAAACAACCATGGCATACATGGTGTTCATTTATCCCTTAGAAGACGAAGTGTGCAACTAAGCAAGAAATCGCAAACACATGGTTTCGAATATAAGTCTTTGGCCATGTCTTGCAACAAACATGTCAGTAGTTTCAATGTTTGTCTTCAATACACGAAAATGGATGCCCTGCACAACCACACAAAGCCACAAAGATTAGTTCAAAAATAGAGATCAAAACACATTGACACAAAACTAAACATCAGTCTAATTATTTCAAGTCATTTTTCAATTTTTTTATTAATTTTTTTAGGACTTTATTTGATTTTAATGATTTTGTTTTAGGAAATGTAGATAGGAAAATAGAATACATCAAAGCAATACTAAACTAGCTCAACCACAAAAACAAAATTGCAATGAAATTGATCCTATTACACACAATGAAGCTATTAAGACAAAATGCTAATCAAATTGAAAACCATAGAAGAAAAGCATCTCCTTCATATCTCTCCATCGTCCTCATTTCTCCTCCAAATAGTGGATTTGTGGATCTCACCTATAAGTGCAAGAGCAAAGTATGAAAGCAAGATTAATTTTGACAGCATGAGGATACTAGAAGCGTGGTTGATTCTGATGAGAAATGTATCTAATTTATAGAAAAAAAGGAGAAAGGACAACAATTAGCAAGAAATCGATATTAGATGCAATTGGATTCAAAAATGGGAAAAATCAGATTTAGAAAGAAATGCCATTGTAGACTTTCCATGTAAGAGGATAAGACTATCCATCAAATCTATTGTTAGGATAAGATGTCATATCCAAACTCATGACGAATAAGGAAACATGCTTCTAGTTAAAGCATAAAAATAGGAGCCACTTGAGAGAGATAATGAAATGGAAATTAGATTTAGCAATTAGGAAATTAGGTGGAAATGATGAATTGGAAATTAGGAAATTAGAAAGTGATGAAATTAGAAATTAGGAAATTAGTAATTAGGTGAATTAATTAATAAGTTTTCATTCATTAATTAATTCAAAAAAGAGGGGGAATTAATTAGCCAATTAAATAAATATTTAATTGTGTCAAGAAGACTTAAGGATAAATGAATAAATTATTTAACCTAGAGGGAAAATGACAAATAGGATTAAATGATTAAATCACAGAACCCTAGGAGATGAATTAGAAATGGAAGCGGATGATAATTAGGTCATGACAAAAGATAATTGATATAGGGTCAACTTGATCACTATTTAATGATGAAAATTGGATAATTGATAAAGTGTTGATGTTGATTGATAAAGATCAATGAAAAATTGATCAAGATTGGTAAGGATGAAATTGATAGATGCCAATTGATAAGGACCAATGACTATTCGATCCAAATTGATAAGAGATCAATAAATTGATGATTGATCAGGACAAAACCCTAATTCAACATTGAGAAGGGTTGATGATGTCCAATTGACATGATAATATTGATAATGATCAAAGATCACAATTGATAATGATAATGTTGACAAGACATAATTGAAAATGCAACAAATGCAAGGAACACAGAAGAATGAAAAAATGTCAACAAATAATAAAGATCAAGTGTGTGACATAGAAGAAATATTAATAGGATGCAAAAACCCTAAAATAAGGTCACACAAACATGTTAAAGTATGACATCGCAAGCGTTGACCATTTTTAGATGCCTACACAAACAAAAACTCCATCACCTTCGAGTTCCCTATTATCAATCCTAATGAGGATGCTCCAATGAAAAATATTCCTCATTCTGCATTACGAGTATTTAGGGGATTAACTATTGAAGATCCTGCCATGCTCTTATTTGAATTTGAGGTGTTGTGTAACAGCTATGACTATTGAAATGATGCATAGAATCTCAAACTATTTCCAACTACCTTGAAGGATGTAGCGCTTAGATGGTTAATGAGTTTGGGACCACAGTCAGTCCACACTTGGGCCAATATGAAAGAAAAGTTCCTTGATAAATATTAGGAATATTGCAAGACCAAAGAGGTATGTGATGAAATCTTCTACATGACACAATGTGAAGAATAAAAAATAGAGGATTATCTGGAACGGTTTGTGTTTAGTCTCCAACAAGCCTAACAAAATGGTTTAAATAATAATACTATTAAAATGTTATTCCTTAGGGGATTTTGGGATGATTTCATGGAGATATTAAATCTTATGGGTGGGGGTGATATTTCTAAAGTCAATTTTGATGACATTTGTGAAGCATGCATGAACTATTCACGGTATTCCCGAATAATGTGAGGTTCTATAGGGAGAAGCAATGTGGTAGGAGTAAGTACATCAAGTATCACCAAAAGAGAACTAGGTACATTGCTTGAGGATTTAAAGACTAATTTGTTGAGTCATATGGGTAAGCAGATAGATAAACTATATACTCATAAAAAGCATGAAGAGGCTAAGAAAGCTTTAGCAATCTTTTGTCCAACTTGCAGGAAAAAGAACTGTAATGAAGAATGCCTTTATAATAGAACTAAAGTTGCATCTCTAGAAGAATATAGTAAACATACGGTCTTGAGACCCCTTCCTGTGGACATGACAAAAGTTGAGTATATTGAAGAACCAGTTTATTTTATGTCTCCTAGACGTCTGTGGCCACCTAGGCCTTTCCAACCTGGAATGACTAATCCTTATTCTATAGATGGGCCTAGTCAACCTTCCTCCTTCACCAAACAATATGGGTGGTATGATGGGTGGAAACAACCTAATCCTTATTATCAACACTAGACCAATCAATATGCTTATCAACCTTGGCAACAACCTTGGAGGTCATAGCCCCAATTTCCAGTTGCACAATACCCACCGCAATTTCCACCTTATTCACCACCTCCAATAGTAAACCCATATCAATCACCACAACAACAACTCCTTCCACTGCCACAATTGAGTAATCAGTTGCCTTGGTCAACATGACACCAAAAGCCACACCTATGCTAGCTCAACCAACCCCAAATCCTAACAATAAACCCACATGCCCCATATAATAATGAGGTAGCTGGATATTTGCCTTATTCTATCAACTTTTTTTAAATTGATTGAGTTCAATTATTTTAGGGTAAAGACACTCAAGGGCCTACCATCACTGAAATCACCGATTCATTAGAAGAACCAGAGGTAGAACAAGTGAAGGAACCTCCATGCCTTGACGACCTACAAACGGAACAAATACAAAAGGAAGTTCCAAAACTTGCATTTGATTTTGTAAATGAGTTACATAATGTTAACATTATAATTCCTTTGTTGTGGGCTATCATAGATATTCCAATATACACAAAGATAGTTCAAGACTTGTGTACTCGTAAGCAAAAGAAGAAGACGGACCCAAAGACTATTCAAGTTATCGAACAACTTGTTGACCTCATGCTTGGGAACCTAACAATTCCTAAGTATGTTGATCCTGGAAGTCCTATGATAAAGGTGTGTATTGGTAATGTCATCATTCCTAATACCCTTGTTTATTTAGGAGCAACAATTAATGTTATGACAAATGAAAAAAAAGAGAAGTTGTCACTTAAGAGGCTTAAGCCTACTCCTACTATTCTTCAAATGGCTAATCCATCTTTGGTCAAACCAGAAGGTATGATAGAAGATATAGTTATTTCTATTGATTCATGGGAATACTCAACTGACTTCATGATTCTATAACCAAAAATTAAGCTGGGGGGGTATCCCCTGATCTTGGGATGGCCTTGGTTGGTTGTTGCAGATGCATTCATCAATTGTTGGTCAGGTAATATGGTAATTTCTAATGGAGAACAAACAAATCAATTAGCATTGTATCCTCCAACACAACTCTTGTTGGAAATAGAGCATCTAATGTGGGTTGATAGTGATTTAGATGAATCATTGCCATTTATGATAATTGAATAAACATTTGACACAGAGGAATATTTTGAAGATGATATCCTTGTTAATTTTCTACAAAATAGATATGCATCTGATGAAATTTCGGAAAGGATGGTTCTTTCTTCAGGGGTGAGTGACAATTGTCCTTTTGGTAATTTTCCAATGGTATGTAGTTCACAGTTTGTTCAACATTTCATTACATTGTATCAGTTGCTACCTCATGGTTGTGTGTATAGTCCATTTTTGTCCTTTAGTGATACACCATATACTTCACAAGTCTTAGCTCTTAATTCACCTACACAATCAAAAGCCATGGAGATTCTACCTGGTCGCACACTTAATATTAATCCACACTTGAGCGCTGAACAAATCAAAGATCTCAATGCCATGCTTAGAACTCATGAAGATGCATTTTCTTGGGAATACCAAGATATGTGTGGCATTCACCCAGATACCTGCACATACCATATTTACATTGAGGAAGGAAGTTGTCTAGTTAGGCAACCACAACAAAGGCTTAATCATGTTTTGCGTAAAATAGTTCAAGAGGAGTTACAAAAATTATTAAATATAGGATTCATATATCCGATTTCAGATAGTCAATGGGTTTCTCCTCTTGTTGTGGTACCAAAAAAAATGGTAAGTGGATAATTTGTGTTGATTATAGAGAACTTAATAAAGCTACTAAAAAGGATCATTTTCCCTTGTTGTTTATTGATCAAGTGTTGGATACTCTTGCAGGTAAAAATTTTGTTTGTTTTTTCTGGATGGGTTTAGTGGCTACAATAAAATTTGGATTGCACCCCAAGACTAGGAAAAGACTACATTTACTTTCCCTTGGGGTAATTTTGCCTATAATGTGTTGCCTTTTGGGTTGTGTAATGCCCCTGCCACTTTTCAAAGGGCAGTCTTGAGTATTTTTGCAAATCTAGTTCATGATTGTGTAGAAATGTATATGGATGACTTTATTGTGTATGTTGATACTTATGAAGAGGCTAAGGAAAACTTAGAAAAGTTTTTTAAAAGGTGTATTGATACCAATCTCTCCCCAAGTCATGAAAAGTGTCATATCCTTATGACTGAAGAGATTGTACTAGGACACTATATCTCTTCTAAGGGCATTGAGGTAGACCCAAAAAATATACAAATAATCAAGGACTTGCCAACACCTACTATTCAAAAGTATGTCTAAAGCTTCCTAGGTCATGCAGGATATTACTGTTGATTCATTCAAAACTTTAGTAAGATTTCCTCACCTCTCTTTACTTTATTAGCCAAAGATGTTTCTTTCTCATGGATACCAAAATGCCAAGAAGATTTTGAAGCTATTAAGACCAAACTTGTAACTACACCTATACTTAGAGGACCAAATTGGGAATTACCTTTTCATATCCATATTGATGCTTCAGATAGTTCTGTGGGGAATGTGCTTGGGTAGAAAGAGGATAATCTTTTCTACTCCATCTACTATATCAGAAAAAATTCATTGGAGCCAAGGTTTATTACACAGTCACTGAAAATGAATTCTTAGCCATTGTTTATGCAATCAACATATTTCACCATTATATCACTGGGTATAAAGTGTTTGTTCATATTGATCATTCTGCAATTTGATTTTTAATGAATAAACCTATTGTAACTGGTAGAGTAATTAGATGACTACTTTTGCTTCAAGAATTTGATATTACTATACTTGATAAGCCTGGTTGTGAGAATGTGGTTGCAGATTTCTTGTCTAGGTTACAACAATAGGATGAGCTAGCACCAGTTGATGATACTTTTCCCGATGAACATCTTTTTGTTGTTTCAGCAAAAAGTCCATGGTATGTTGATATAGCAAACTATCTTGTCACATGCTGCTTTCTGCCATATTTCTCTCTACAGGAATGTCAAAAGTTGGTTGATGTTAGTGGTCAGTATACATGGATTGATGGATTTATCTTTCATACGGGAATTGGTAAGGTCATGTGTCGATGTGTACTTGAAGATGATGTCTTTGACATACTTAGTGCATGTCATACTGAGCCCTGCAAAGGACACTTTGTTGCCCAGAGAACTACTACCAAAACTCTTACTACTGGATACTACTGCCCTACAATCCATAAGGATTGTAAGTGTTATGTTCATCATTATGATAAATTTCAGCGTATGGGTCGTCCCATGTGCTCTGATGAGATGCCCTTACACCCTCAGCTATCTATTGAGTCCTTTAAAAAATGGGGACTTGATTTTGTTGGACCTATAAATCCACCATCATGGAACAAGGAGTATATTCGTGTATGTATAAATTATGTAACTAAGTGGGTTGAAGTGGTTGCTCTGAAACATGCAAGGGACACTAAGGTAGCCGATTTCCTTTATTCAGACATCTTCACAAGATTTGGTGTTCCACGTGAAATATTCATTGATTAAGGACCTCAGTTGACTTTAGAAATCATTTCTGCCTTGGTTCAAGAGTATGAGTTTCGACATAAAAAATTCTCACCGTATCATCCTCAGGCCAATGGGTAGGTTGAGGACACCAACAGAGAGCTTGAGAATATTCTTACCAAGATAGTTGCTCTTCATAAGCGCGATTGGGTTGCCCGACTTCCTGAAGCTATGTGGGACTATCGTATGACATGGAAGACCACCACAGGGATGACTCCTTATGAACTTGTCTATGTTAAAAAGGTTGTCCTCCCTATTGAATTTGAGGTGAACACTCTTTGCATTGCACTTCAATTAGGTATGAGTCTTTCTAATGCACAGAGAGAGCATATTGCTTAATTGCATTCTTTGGATGAATTATGTCAGGAGGCTTTGTTTCATGTGGAGATAGTTCAAAAACAATGTGTGTTATTTGGCATGGTCATTTCATTCGATAGAGGTCATTTCAACTAGATGATTGGGCACTCTTGTATGACTCCCATTTTCAAGATTTCAAAGGAAAGTTTCACACACAATGGCTTGGGACTTACAATATTAAGAGGATATATGATAATAGTGTTGTACAACTCTATATTATGGACTCTGAAAGAAGAGTTCTTCTCGTTAATGGACATTGCCTATAACTCTTAAAATGACCTCTATCAAAAGAAACTTTCTTTTGTAATGTGGCAAAGGAACTTACTATTGTTCCATTTAGCCTCCTCAAAAGTGTTGTCCAATTTTGTTTTTTAAATGCAATAAAATATCCAATAATGAAAATTGAATTTTCGGTGTTGTTGGCCAATCACCATTTAAAAATTGAATTTCCAGTAGGTGGCAGTTGCGTAATAAACATGTATGTGAAAACTGGGTTCTCGGTACTTCCAAACGGCATTGGGTTCAAAACTGAGAATTCGGCAGCCCTGTGTCATAAAAAAAAACATAAAAACAAAAACAAAACCTCCCATCACCCTCTGCAACAGGAGGTGTCTTTCTTTTTCTCATTGCCTTTCCACTTCCCCAGATGCTCTCTTCATATCCTTGAGTGGTCCCACCATCTACAATGGTTGGCTTCTTGCCTTTCCCTCTTCTGGCCATCCTTTTCCTTGCGGCTCTATCACTCTCGTTCTTTCCAGGCACCTCCTCCTTGAAATTTTTTCATATTCTCCTTTTTGACAGGAAGTCTTTTGGAGCACCTTCATGTCGATCAAACTTGGCTTTCTCTCTGTGTTCTTTCCTCCATTGATCTTGCCATGCCCTTTGGTAGTTTTTCTTGCATGGACCTTTGCCATGTCTTTCCATCTTTTCCACCTTGTTGTCCATATCTACCTAGATTGTGGTTGTTGTCATCCATGTTGTATGACTTCCATCTTGTTCTATCCACCTTACTTTCTATCACATCTCCGAAGATCTTCCATCTCCAACGTACCTTGTTCCATCATTTTGAGGCGTGTCGATGTACCTACTTCCTATTCAGACTTGCCACATTTCTCTCTCACTCATGGTGATTGGTAATTTAATTCCTTCTATCAAATGGTACGTTTCCCCATGGATGGTTCAACCAATCAACTAGGGGAAGGGTTTGTCATTGTCATCATTTTAATGCATTGTTATTTAAAACCCCTCATTATTATATTTTCTTGTCATTCCCTATAAATTATTCATTGCTTGATTTAGAAGTTGTTATTATAAACCACTTTATCAAAACCATACTTGTTTGAGTCACCGATATTGAGCTACAATGAGTTTTTGCGGACATGGAAAAAGGTCACTGCCCACGCCATGAACCTACCATTTTGCAGGGTTTAAAAGATCATGTCGACACATATGAAGAATTTTACAAGGCCCACTGGTATGTCTATTTCAAATGATTGAGAGGGCTTGATGAGAAAATCGCACTAGAATTTTCCCACAATTTTCGCAACCAGAAGGCTAATGTTCAAGGATTGGATATTACAATTACCATGGAAAGCATTGGTGAAGTTTTTGGGCTGCCACTAACAGGAGAAAAATAATTCCCTAAGAAATCTAAACAGTCTACAAAGTTAAAGCCAAAATGAAAGAAATTCTTCTAGAGGGGAGAGTCTGTGGAAATGATTGTTGGGCAGGGCACCAAATTACAGTCCTTACCAAGGCATTGGAAGGAAGTCGCCAGGTACATCATTCATTATATCACTTATGAAGGTAGGTTCCAGTATGTTTTTTCCTAGCATTTAAAAATAATGTTGCATTTGTGTCAAGTTTTGTTGATCAATATTCCACATTTTCTATATTGTGCCTTGCAACAAATGTCTAAAATGATGAGAAGTGGTAAACCCCATTGTCTATCCTACTATGGTCTGCGAAAACTCCTGGTAGTCCAAGAATTGAAATTATTGTCTCCTCCCAGTGAATGGGACTCATTTGTCCATTCTCATGATGATGAGGATACCGGACCCTTTGAGGAAGAGGAATCTTTCACAAAGGGTTCCTCCGAAGATAATTGTTTGGATGAAGTTGGGTCTTATAAGGAGGAGTCTATCTCTGAAGAAAGTAAACAAGAAGGGTCATCTAAATAGTCTAGTAAAAAGAAACAAAAAGGAATCCCTCGTAAATCCTTTGCACAAACCCCAAAACCTGGAAAAAGAATGACCCAGAGTACTACAAGGCAAGTTGCATCGAAGCCCAACAAGATGAAACCTTCGCCCCTAAGTAAGCAGGGCAACAAGAAAAATAAATCTTCATAACCACTACTCACTGATCAATCTGGTGATAGGAAGGGAAAACGGAAATTGGATGCACCAATTAAGTTAGATACCTTGGCCTGAGTAGTTGGTAATGTGGTTGGTTTTGAGGAAATAGAAATTTTTTCTGCAATAACTGGAAAACGAGGAAAGTACAACAGAGATTTTAGTAGGGCAAAACACCAGAAGGTAAAAGAATAGGAATCTATGCAACAAGATGATGAGTCTCAAGAAACTAACCTAGAGAATGTGTTAATATATAACCAACAAGGGCAAACAAAGGATGCTAGGGTCATGTCATCATCAGAGAAAAATCAAGAACAGGAAAAAGGAAATGTAATGTCAATAGAGATAGATGCACGGGTTCTAAAGGGACCAATGGACAATGTTGATAATAATCCTTGAATACAAGATATGATAGAAGATATTGCCCACAAAACAGAACAAGAGAAACCAAGCATGATCAACAAAGCCTTGAAAACAAAAGGACATGATGAGTTGTCTACTTCTAACCCACATGAAAATGAGAAGGTAGATGAATTGATTGATAATGTGAATGAAAGTGTTTAGAATAAAAGTCATTAAGCTAAGGAGGAAGATCCTCAAAAGATGACAGAAAAATAATTTTACGATTTGAAAGCTGAAATGATCAAAATACAAACAAAGAATCAGAGGTTACATGAGTTGTTACAAGGAGCTTGTTGTCACAAATGTTGCACCTTGTGATGATTAGGCTTGATCATCAACTTTGTGAAACATGGAAACAACCTCCCAAGTGTGGGACTTGTAGAAGTGAGGTTGAGTCTCTAGAGAAGGTCAGCTTCCTATCAATCCTGAGTGCAATAGAACCTAATCTAGTGATTCTAAGAGGCAAAAGGAAGAAAGAGGGAATGCTTGAAAGAGGGGAAAAGGTTTGCACCTAGATAGAAGGTGATCTTCCTGCATGCAACTGCACAAAACACAAGTAAAGCCACCCAAAGTATGCACAAGATTCTATCCCAATCAACTTCCTAACAAAAGAGTGGAGATTGGAAATTTGTAGTAGGGCAAGAGGAACTGATTTAGTTCACAGATGTCACTCACAAAAAGATCAAAACACACAATTATGCTAAGGAAAAATAATTAAAAATAATTCATACAAAGAGGTAAAACCTTACACAAATTGTAAGAACTTAATTAAGCCAAAACGGGCAAATCTTATTTATATGAAGGAAAGGCAATATTTACAAGTGCAAAAGAATAGATTTTAGTAGGAGAAAAGAAAGAGAGAAGATCCTTTTGGAAAATATAAAAATTTCCTTTACAATTGAGGCATAACTCCAAAAAAAATGAAACCACAAATAGAAACCCTAACCCCTAGGGTTAGATTACAAAAATATCTCAGAGGGAGATCAGATTAGAGAATGATCTGATGGCATGTAAGTACAGCCTGAGAAAGTGTCTATCTCCCGAAGGAAAGTAAAATATCCTTACGGAAAGGAAATCTCTATGAAAGATGCATTGAGATGGCATCTGCAAGAACAAAAGTCCTCATAGCGCATTTAAGAGGGCATGGGCGACATCAAAAATGGCCAGCAGGGTCACCTCTAGAGTAATGGCATTGAGATTGGGCAGTTGGGGTGAAATTTGATAAAAAAAAATTAGGCCTAGATCGCAACCCTTCATGTTATGTGTCCTCTACTTCCTGCAGAGCATTCAAAACTCTCATTTCCTATGAGTTTGAATCCTGACCATCAAATATGAAATCACATGCGAAGATGGATGTGTGTGATTGCGTTAAAAGGGCCAAAAGAAAGTTATATCTTAACCGTTTGATCGGGATTAATAAAAATCTAATGGTTGTTGTTGCATCAGCATAGGTCAGACCCACCAAAACCACCGCCAAGGACTCAACACTTTGTTAGATGAGAAAAGAAACTCCACCAATGCCCAAGCATGCACCAAAAGTCCACACAGGCCTGCCAGCCAAAGAAAGGGATGCCAATGTGTTGGCTAAGTCATGGTGATGCAGAAGCATCGGTGTAGTTCAAATCAGTTGAAGCAGTTAATTCTAAAATTTCTTGGAGATCGTGTCATTTCTTCATGTTTGAGAGTTTAGTGTTGTGGATTTGGATTTATCCCCTTGAGTTTGTTGTCTTTATCATATTCAAGATTCATGGCATTTGGATTTGATTCCAGTGAGATATCGATTCCCGTATTGGTCGGTGTTGATGTGTTCTTATTGGTTAGTCTTGTAGAGTGTTGAGCAAAGTTGAATCGGGTTGCGGTTGATTCCTGTGACTTGTGGATCATTGAGTTATGTTTCTTGTGCCTTGTCCAATGTTCCTGGAAAACCATGCGATGTTTTATGCTTTTTGTGATGTTCTTAGTGATTTGAGCCAACATGTTATTGTTTACATGTTTCATTATGAACCGGTTGGTCTTAGGCCAAATTGATTGAGTTATTATTGTTTGTGGATGGTATAAAGGGAAAGTTTGGTGATTCATTTAAGGACACAGAAGACGGAAGATAGAAGACAGAGCTAGAGAAAAAAAAGATGAAGCAAAGATGTAGATACCAGTGAGATTATGGTATGGTAGGACTAAAGCCGGAAGGGCTGAGGTCCAGATCAAGGTTGAACCGACAGACTGTTAGTGGAGATTGAATTGATGAATTGAAGATCTGTGGATCTTATATTTGTGTTGTAAGCACTATTGTAATCCTAGGCTATGGTCCAGCAAGTGGCATATGTAATTCATTGATTTGTTATAAGAATTGTTCATATTGTTTACCGATTATGTATTATGTGGTGTTACTAGATGCTCTTTCTACTTTATATGTGTTGTGTTACCAGTTAACGGTATATCTTGCATGGTGTTTGTGTTTAGGCTGCAAGGTGGGGATGTCCTTCACTAGATATCCCTACCTCGACTGCATCAAATGGTATCAGAGCCGGTTTGTGAACCTGTTGTTGGAGGAAGACCCGATCATGTATCGGTTGGTTGGAAGGGAAGTTGAGGCAACTTATGGACTTGTTCAGATCGGTGAACATGAGGCAGAGCAAGGTTTGTAGGTAGACCGTTGATGCTAGAGCTTGAGCTTGAGGTAGTTAGTGGGTGGAGACTTGAACTAATCTCTGATTGAGGCAGGCTACAAGTTGGACTGGTAGATCGTCATGGAGAGGCAACCAAAAGTTGTAGTCAGATCATTGAATCCCTGAGGTAGTTTTAAGTACCTACTGACTGATCGCGAAACCAGATCAAGTGATGAGACTCACTTTTCAATTAACCTCGAGAGTCTAATGTAGGAGCACCAATATAGTTCATATCGATTGGAGCATTTAACTATGAAATTTCTTGGAGATCGTGGCATTTCTTCATGTTTGAGATTTTATCATTGTGGATTTGGATTTACCCCCTTGATTTTGTTGTCTTTATCATATTAGAGGTTAATGGAATTTGGATTTTATTCCGATGAGATATCGATTTTGATATTGGTCCGGTGTTGATGTGTTCTTACCACTTAGTCTTGCAGAGTGTTGAGCGAAGTTGAGTCAGGTTGCAATTGATTCCCGTGACTTGCAGATCATTGAGTTATGTTTCTTGTGCGTTGTCCGATGTTCCCAGAGAACCATGTGATGTTTTATGCTTTTTGTGATGTTCTTATTTATTTAAGTTGACATGTTATTGTTTACTTGTTTCATTATGAACCAGTTGGTCTTATCCCGACTTGATGGAGTTATTATTGTTTGCGGAAGGTATAAAGGGAAAGTTTAGTGATTCATTTCAGGACACAGAAGATAGAGATAGAGAAAGAAGAGATCGAGCAAAGATGTAGATACCAATGAGATTCTAGTCTGGTAGGACTGAAGCCGGAAGGGCTGAGGCCTGGATCAAGGTTGAACCTGTAGACTATTATCAGAGGCCGAATTGATGAATTGGAGATCTGTGGATATTATTTTTGTGTTGTAAGCATTTTTTGTAACCTTGGGTTGCAGTCCAGTAAGTGGCATGTGTAATTCTTTGATTTGTTATAAGAATTGTTCATACTATTTAACGATTATGTATTCTGTGGTGTTACCGATTTCTCTTTCTGCTTTATCTATGTTGTGTTATCGATTACCGATATATCTTGCATGGTGTTTGTGTTTAGGTTGCAAGGCAAGGATGTCCTTCATTTGATATCCCTACCTTAACTGCATCACATGGTCACTCGACCCTCGAGAAAACAGAAAAACAAACTCGGCCCTTGAGCAGATAGAAAACACACTCGGTCAAGCCCCGAACAAGCCTACCAAAAGGCCACGCAAACTGCATGTCCACTTGGATGAGCTCGACACTCACGTAGGAAAAAATGATCACTTCATCGAATCCCAAGTAAAAGGTCAGAGACTTTTACATCACCCAGGCCCCACCACATTCATGTCAAAGTCAAACAAAGGGAGCTTGGGGAGTTCAACACTCAGGAAAATCAAGAACTTCTACTCACCGAGTCCCGAGCCGCATGAACCACCTAGCCACGTAGGACACAACAACCCCCCAGAACTAGCAACATTGGCACCACCTATCCACCATAGCACACTCAAAGAAAAACTTGACACTCAGCCAGATGGGAAAAGAAACTCCAATGAGGCCCGAGTAGCTGACCATGTCGGCACCAAATGCTAATTGGTAGAAACAAAAGCAGAGACTGACCCTCTGATGATAAGGGACCCTCTGGATGATCACCTGATGTTATTTTGACCACTCTGATTGATCAACTCAAAATTAGAAAAGGGAGCCTACAGAAAAGCTATAAGGAAAAACAACCCCTGTTTGCAGAAAATGCGTATAACAGGAAGGTTATGCAAGACAGTTTGGTTGAATTTCTCATAATGGATCTATAGTTAAGTTAACAGAAAAGGTCAACATTTTGTCGACTTAGAGGGGGCCCTAGGCCTACTTAGGGCAATACCAAATGTCTCAAACATTAATTGGACATGAGTCAAAACATGGAGAATAGAAAAGGAAAACCCTCCCTATAATTGTAAAAGATCAAAATTTGGTCAATCTAAAGGAACTGACCCATGCATGAGCACTTATGGAAAGCACAAGAACATAAATTATAGATATTCACAATATTTACAAACAGAGCTACCAATATCCTAAGCACATGATTTGATATGTATGTCATTGACCGTAATGGGGAGACCTTCACCATTTAACTTGGCTAGGTTGAAAGAGTTTTCTTCTTTGCAGCTTGTGATCATGTAGGGTCCAATCCATATGGCAACAAATTTTGAGTGCCTACCTAGTTTCTCTATGTCGGCATCCCATTTTAGGACAAAATCTCCAACCTGGAAGACCCTAAAAATGGTTTTCTTATCAAAAAAATTCTTTACTTATCCCTGATGGATATTTAGAGTCTGCTTGGCCTTCTCTCTGACCTCCTCCAACTCTATAAGCTTAGCATACCTCATTGATAGGGCATTATTTTATAGGAGCTCAAGCTGATGTGCTAGGTCTAGAGATGGCAACTCAAGGGATAAGGGAAGTCTTGCTTCCCTTCCATATACTAGCATGAAAGGTGAGATGCCCAAAGCTCTTTTGGGAGTAATTCTATCACCCCACAGGGTTGTTCCCAATTTAAGGTGCCATGACCTCTGATTGTCTTCAAGAGTCCTCTTGATGATCCTAATGAGATTTTTGTTGGAGGACTCAGCTAAGTAATTGGCTTGGGGATAGTAGTTTGATGATGTTTTCAGAAATACATCATGTTGGACTACCCATAGATAGATTTGGGATCCCACAAAGGCCTTATCATTGTCTCATATAATGGTGGAAGGGGCTCCAAATCTCATTGCAATCCTCTCAAGGAATTGAACCACTAAATTTTCAATTGCATCCTTCAAAGCAACAACCTCAGTCCACCTTGTGAAATAGTTTGTGGTAGCCAAAATCCACTTGTGGCCTACACCTGATACTAGATTGATAGGGCCAATAAAATCAAGCCCCCATTGTGCAAAAGACTAATCACCAAAGATGGGATGAAGGGGAAGAGCTGCTAATCTTTGTTTGTCTTTGAAGAGTGCCTACTCCTTGCACTGCCTGACCCACTTGTGGAAATTTCCATAAGTAGGGCCAATAATAGCCTTCCCTTACGATTTTCATGATTGCGGTCCTTGATGAGAAATAGCCACCTGAGGGTCCATTATGAAATTATTTTAGTAGCCTATTGGTCTGATCTCCATGGATGCACCATAGAAGGACACCATTTTGGTCCCTTTTAAACAAAATCCCACCCACCAAAGCATAGGGGATGGATTGCAACCTGGTATGTCTCCTCTTAGTTCTATCAAAGTGTGGAGGATAGCTATCATCCCTTAGGAAGGCAATCATATTCTGGAACCAATCAGGTTGCACATTTTCCTAGTTTTCAGTTTGTCCTTCTTCCTACAATAAGAGAGAGACCTCTTAATCTTTCCCAAAAGATGAATTGAACTGATCACAGAGTCCTCTTCCCCTCACTAACCTGGCAATTTTGATGTCAAGGTCATACTCCATGACCTTAGTGATCCATCCATCTCTTTTCTTGCGTATGTCCTTATCGAGAAGGAAATCCTCAATACTGGCATGTGGAACTAGGAGCCGAATCATGTTGTTTGAGAACATGTGCCTAAATGTTTTTAATACTCTCACCACTGTGATGACTTTCTTTTCCACATAGTTGTACCTAAGTTCATAATCTTTGAGGCCTTCACTAAAAAATGCTCTGGGTTGCTCCAATCCTTCTTGATTTTACTGTGTTAGGACAACAGATATACTTGCATCTCCTCCCAATGTATAAAGGATGAAATCCTTCTCATAGTTCAGATTTACTAAGGTAGGAGCTTGATAAATGGCTTGTTTGATCTTATCAAAACCCTCCTTCCCTTCATAAGTCTATTTGAAAGGAAGATCCTTCTTGAGCATGGTGATGAGAGGCCTGAATAAGGCTGCAAGGTTTGGAATAAACCTTCTAACAAAGTTAATTTTTCCCAGAAAGCTTTGAAGTCCTTTCTTGTGATATGGAAGTGGAAGAGACACAATAGCTTCCACTCTCTCTGGGTCTATGGACATGCCATCTTTGGATACATTGTGTCCTACTAGTTTGCCATGATCAGTGGAAAATACACTTGTTAGGGTTCAAAGACACACCATACTCTCTGCATTTTTTTAATAGTTTCTCAAGGTGAGCAAAATGGTATTTTGCATGCTTGGAGTATACATTGATATAATCAAGATATACTAGTACAAATTCTGTCAATACTCCCTTAAAGGCCATATCCATGGCTCTTTGAAAAGTTGCACTTGCATTTGTTAGTCCAAAAGGTATTTTATAATAGGAATAGGTGTTGTTAGGCCCAATATGGAAAGCTAATGTACTGAGAGGGGAGGGGTGAATCAGTACTTTAAAACTTTTCTTCAATAATAACTTTACTGTTATGCATAAACCAAATAGTGTAGTAACATAATATAAAGCTAAAACAAATACATAACAATCATACATGATTCACTCCATAACACATATATTTTGGTTATGCAGAAACTCTTGGTTAGAGAGAAAAAATACGGTGGGGATGGCACCCACAACTTCACTACTGCAATAATAAAGAGTGCTCGGTTAGAGCTACATGTTTAGCTATTTCTGATAGCTTACCCTGTTAGGAGTAACAAGATCTGTTAGATCTACCTTGTTAAAGGATTTTACAACACTTAAACTAAATGCTGCACCTGGTTAGAGGCTTTACAATTTATAGACTTGATTAGAGTCTTTTACCCTGTTAAAGGTTTCTCTTACAACTTCAAAATATTACAATAAATCATTACAAATATCTACAACTTTACATCTGAAATGTTATAGCAGATTCTATGTGCTCAGAATAGATTACCTTGCTTATAGCATACCTCGGTAACCCATATATTAACTCGATAAACCCTTCTGTTTACTCTGTTCTTTGACTGTTCTCTGAAATCCTTCTCGGTGACCTATGTGTCTCTGTAACAGTCTTCTTACACTCATGCACACACCTTCTTTTAATTCTTAACTCATGCTGTATAAATAGATCTCTTATGATGGTGATCCATTCATTGCTTCGATCTTATAAGCATGTTTTATCGAATGAATAAGCATGTAAACTATTTCATTGGTTAGATGACCTCAAAATCATACACAATCTTTAAGTGCAATTTCCAATGTGATAACGGTTAGATGTTCCTCGATCTTGTAACATGTTTTCATATGTATGTCCAGGTTCAATGAATTTGGTAACACGTTTCACTCGGTGTGTCATCTTGCTTCTCGGTAGACATAGAATGATACTCGGTAGACAGCTCAGTGTAAACTATGCTCTGAGACTACTTTCTTCAATAACCGACTAGACTGTGCATACCGACCGAATATCTTGTCATGCCCAAAATTTAGGGCAAAAACGGAATGATTGTTTTTTAAAAAACTAATTAATTTACAAGTTCGCTCACATGACAAGCGTTAATGTATTTGCCATATCTATACTTGAGCTAATTCTGAAACGAACCAAGCATCGATTATTGTTTAATCTTATTTGCGGAAATCTAACTGGTCTAATTTTATCTCCACGAGATACCTAGTCATTAAATTTTATTAAATCAATCACGTTAAAAAAATTAGGAAAGGAAGATTAATTCAATCTCCAATATGACTATACAGTCTAAACACCATTTTAAAATTTTAATGCTCTAATTAAATTAACTAGGGCAAAAATTAAGCATTTAACATATTAAATACATTTAAAATTATAAGACTAGGCTTTTTCTTAAATTTATATATATCTCTTTCTTTTACTTCCTATTAGAATCATACGAAGGTATTTAAATATTCAATTCTCTATTAAATACTTACTCCAAAAATATAACCAGTATATATATATATATATATATATATATATATATATATGTATATATACATATATATGTATATATACATATATATATATATATATATATACATATACATATACATATATATATACATATATATATATATGTATATATACATATATATGTATATATACATATATATATATATATATATTAATCTTTTAAAAATATCTTTCCAATATAATAGTCAATATTTTTCCAACCCTAATTAGGGATTTTTTTTTTTATATATATAAAGGCATCTAATCTAATTTAAATTTAACATATTATTTTACTTACTTACCCTAGCCCTACCCAGGCTAGGGTTTAATATTTTTATTACCATAACTCACAGGGCCGAATGACCATGGCCGCATTGGATTTTATGCAGGGTCAGCGGCGTTTAAAATGCACGGCGGGTCGAGCGGGGAGGGCGGACCAAGTGTCGCCCACTGTGCGGTGACATAGTGGAGCACTGGGCGCCGCCCACTGTGTACCCACACAGTGGTGGCGCTGGGCGCCGCACCACTATGTGGCCACACAGTGGTGGCGTTCGGTGCCTCCCACTGTGTGCCCACACAGTGGCGGCGTTTCGGCGCTGCCCACTGTGTGTTCACACAGTGGGATGCGGCCGATACCCGCGCAACCCGAAAACCCCTTTTTTTTTTTAATAATTTTTTTTTTTTTAATATATTTTATATATATATAAATTTATAAGAGTGAAAGCATATATATATTTTTTTTCTCAATAAGTTTTACATGCAGATTTTTTTTTTATAAAAGACACAAAATAATAAAGAAATCTCATAATGCTATATTAATATATATATATATATATATATATATATATATATTTGGTAAGTAAACTTAGGCTCTCTTTTTCATTTGATTTATGAATATAGGGTTTAGAAGAAATTTCTATATATTTAACACTCTGATTTTTTATTTTTTTACTGGATATTATCAAAAGCAAAACTTATGATAGTGCTGGTGTCTAAGATGAATAAATTTAATAAGATAACAGCAAAGTAATAGGTTTATATCTTGCAATAAAATAACCATAGAATTCAATAACTTAATAGCAACTAAAATAAATAATCTAAAGTTTAATAACCTCAACTTAAGAAATTAGAAGAGATGAATGCTTTGATTTTATTCTTAAACTTAATTGTGAAGTTTCATTTTTGTTACTATTATTTTCTAGGATCCAAAAAGAAACTTAGATCTTATAATAGAGAAATAAACTCAATATTCACCTTTAAAACAACATGCATATATTCATTAAAGTATTAACAATAAATACTACCCATATTTTCTTGTAAGTAGAATGAAGGTAAAATTAATTAAAAAGCTGATTTTCTTTCATATTTCAAAAAAGAACTTTTGCATGCAAATCAAGCAATCCTTTTCTTTTCAAAGTAGAAAATAGAAGCATATCTGGCTTTTCAATATTCTGCATAATCACAAGATGTTTCCTTATTTAACTACAATACTAAATCTCATGTCTTTTTTTCCAAAATTACAACTTGCCTCTCATTCCACAAATGAGGGTATATTTCTACTATCAAATTTAAACAAATAACTGCAAATGGATTTAAGTATCTTCAACAATAATCTTCTGCATCTTTCCACTGTTCCTATTCTCTTATCCTGACTTTCCTGCATAATAAATCACAAAATGACCACGGAGTGCTCACCTCCCAGCCTAGGCTAACTGGTAGCCACCCCCGAGCTCGGAGAACCAATTCCTAGACGGGTAACAAACAGGCAATCACATAGAAGGCAAAATACATACAGATTTTCAGACACACTCCCAACTTGGCTTCACAACACCACACTTTGGTGATGATCTTTTCAAGGGTGGTAGTGGACCAATACCCTAAGGAGAACTGCAAGTATGGAAAAACAAGTGGCCACCTCATGGCACAATAAATACATCAAAATCTCAACCCCTTATTCCTTATGCCCCCCAAAGGCATTCTAGCCTTATATCCCTCCTTATGACCCCCATTGCACAAACAGGTCATGCAGCAAGGGTCACACAAAGATCCCTTGTGATCGCTCTCAAAAGAGAGTCTCTCACTCAAGGGTTGTCACTGCTACCACCCACAAGATCCTCTTCTCTCCCAAGAGTAAGAGGTCTTGAGAAAACTCCCAAAACACAACAAGCATAATGAAGGATTTTCAAATGAAATTCTAAAACAAGACATACACAAAAACACAGATTTCTTTCACCATTCATACACTCAAACACATGCAAGAAAATAACCATTTTAAAGAATAATCAAACCAACCTTATTCTGCCCAATGGTAGATTTGATATTTGAGGAAGAGCTGCCCAATCCACGAATCTTCTTTCTTCTACCCTTAGTTAAATTTTTCTATTCCAAACTATTATTTTCTTTTCAAAGTTTCTCTTGTCTCCAAAAATGGAGAGTGGGTGATTACCCTCAAATTCTCAAAATCTTGCTTAAGAAGCTCATTCTCTGAGTTCTCACAAGTTTCTAAAAACCAAAAAGGAAAGAAAAGCAGAATGCAAAAAGACTCTCATTCCAAAAGGAAAAATCTCAACTAGATTAAAACTTCTAATTTTCAATTTTCGCACAACTCAAAAAAGCCAATTTTTAAAGCGTTAAAAAGATCATTAAAAAGTAGAAACTTTCCTAAAATTACCCCTAACCCCTAGGTATACCTTATGGGCTTTAGGAAACCCTATTAAACTACCCCTAGGTGTTCATTTAACCCATTTTAAACTCCTCTGAAGTTTATTTTCGGGTCAAACATATGTTGACCACCCCAAATATTATATTCCCAAAGTATTTATGACAACACATTATATTATTTAAGAAAAACTATAATTAAACACTTTCCCACCAAGAGACACAAATAAAACATTTAAATTTAAATCCACACATGTGTCAAGTGACACAAATAAAACACTTTTTACAAATTAAAACATGGAATTGTCTCTTGTGGTTTTTACACATTAAATTAAATAACACTTAACACTCATGCATCATATACTGTTATGAATAAAATACAACACGAACGGGGTGTTGTCTCTCCAAATAGACAACCCCTGGCTTACGAACATACATAAGTCTAGGTTTGGTTCTCCGTAATTTCCATGGTCACATGGTAAATTTCCTGCGCATCTCAATTTACACATTAGTACTTCCAGATATCCATATATAATAAAATTCAAAAGTATAACAATACACATCATCACTTGCATAAAATTTTCATCTGTACAAATTAACTACATCTTTTATCAAGCAATTTCACATAAGCAAATTTCATCCCAATTCACATAAACTAAACCATGCATCATAGTTCTTTTTCCATAGTAAAGTCCTGCAAATTAAATAACGACATCTACCATTGCAATATCATCCTATCTAACAATCAAGTAGTGTTCTATCTCATAAAGCATATAAGTAAATCATCAAATCATAGCAATGTTATCCAAATCCTGAAATCATATAAGTTCTAAGTCTCAAAATGCATCAAAATAAAGTATCCATAATAGTCTAAATATCAAATCCACTGAATGTCAAACTGAGTCGAGGTGAGGCCTCACATATCTCGGTAGAGATAACCGACTAGTGTATATAGAATAACTTTGAACATAAAACTAATGGCAACTTGATAAGTAGTAACAATCTCCCCTTTTAACATTGGTTGAGATGTTTGACAAAAACTACTTTCAAAGTTATAACTCAATAGTCTATATACTTGCAAAATTTGACTATACTGACAGTATATAAAATAGTCAATGAAATAGTAAATCCATATATACTCCCCTTATCGATATTCTGTACAAAACTTTGATTTTGCATGCTCGAAGATCAATGTTCTGTGTGCTGCTCTTGATCTTTGCTTACTGTCCTGCTCACTGCTCGGTTCACTACTCTTGGATACTCTGCTTGCTCTGCTCGATATACTCCCCCTGTATACTATACTCCTTTTGTTTGATACTTTGAATACTACACTCCCCCAATACTGTATCACTCCTCTTAATACTATATCATATCACTCCCCCTTTTTGACAAACATCAAAACTTAATTTCCATTCGAGGGTGGTAACTGGTCAAAAATGGATTTGTACTTGGTCTGTGCTTCGGTGAGAGCGACAGAGAGTGAAACCTTTACACTGTCCATTAAAGAATTTTGTGCTTGAATATCAGCCAATAATGATATTAAGCCATCTAGAGTGCTTCCCTCTTGTATAGTAGATAAGGAGGTGGCTCAGTTGATCTGTTCTTGGACGGAGGAAAGATGAGGAAGTAATAATGTCTGAAGTGTCATTATGTCCATCCTGATCTTGTGTTCTTCATTTCTTAGGTCCAATTGTTGAGCCATGAGCTGTTGTAACCTTGTATAGAAATTCTGAACTGAATTTGGCTCTGTGGTCAACTTATTTGAGAGATCGGTGATCTCTTTCTCAATTGCCTCTATTTTATTCTTAATGTCTTTAATGAATAAAGAAAATGTGTAGAGTTTCTGATATAAATAAAGAATGTGCTTGAGTTGAGGAGTCAACTCAGCAATAAATTTGACAAGTTTAACTTTGCCAATAGCTATAGCTTTATGTACCTCTTCTATCATTTTTGCAGTGAGCTCTTTGTCTTTTAGCTTGCTCAAATACTCTGATGCATCTACTCCAGATGTCTCTATCTTTGTTAGGAGTTCATCCAGTTGAATGTAGATGGCTGCATCTGTTGATACTGTAGCTTCGGGTAGAGTATCTATTAAGAGTGCTTTCACCTTCTAAAGTACCTTATTTTTCTTTTGAATGGCCATTTGTTTTTCTTGTTCGGCCTTTGGTTTGCATAGTTCACCGAAATCAATGAGTGCTTGCCCCTTTAATTTTGATATATCTATATTGGGCAACACTATTGGTTTTGACAAATCAACTTTAAAACTATGCTTTTTCATCTTCTTTTCTTTACCTTTTACCGATGGAACTAAGACAATGGCTTGTGAAGCTTGATGACCCTCAGTAGGTTGCTTGATAGAGGCAACACTTTGATCGGTTTCTTAGCCTCTGTAGTGTCTTTTGGTGTCTCGATACTTGGTGTCTCAGTTGCAATATTCTTAGTGCTAGAAGGTGCTTGAGATGTCTATTCTTGATTAGTACCTTCTCGTGTTGTAGACTTGTGGCCTTTGGTTCCTTGATCCGTGTCCTAAGGGGTTTCGATTGAGATAGGTTGCTTGACTGGTGGATAAGGCTAAACTTGTTCCAAGACTGATTCACTAGATACAAGTTTTGCATATGCATTTCCTTCTATCATTTCCTATTCTGGTGCCTCTGTATCCATGACATCATCTATTTGAATGGTGTCAAGAGGGTCTTGCTCGGTAACATCAGGATCTTGCTCGGTGACATCAACAATTTCAACTATAGCTTGCTCACTGGCATCCTTGATTTTAAATATTTCCTGCCACTTTGCTTTTGTCTCATTTTCCACTTCAATATACAACCCATTCATCAGTTTTAAGGCTCTCTGTTTGATAAGAAACTTTGAGTTGTAGGTTGTCAGATGTTCTTTTATTTCAGCTATTGACATGTCAGGAAAGAGATGAATCAGACTTCTTTCTCTAATCTATTTCTCGGAGTCCATTGCATACTTCCATCTATTATCAATATGCAGATAAAGTTCATTCGGAAGTGACTTAGCTAGTTCCAATGGAGCTAACCAGAATTTTAGAAGTGTGCAGATGACAGCTTCTTAACTTTGTCTCTTCTCATCATTATTTCTGGTTTCATACTTAATATATCTAAATGATCCAAATCCTCCATATTCTTTCAGATTAGCACAAAATTTTTCAACACTATGTACATTTACCTTCTTGCTTTTGACAATCTGAAATTTGCTTGCATCCCCTGATTCGGTATCACTAGACTCTTTTGCCAAAATGAGTCTCTGAGTAGATTTCTTGTAGGTCTTTGTTACCTTGGGAATAGTAACACTCTTTGTTTTCTTACTCGATGTAAAGCGGAAAAATCGAACCCTAGTTGTTCTCCCCTCCCCAACTCCAAGGAGAGAGAAGGGAGATTCACTAGGGTTGATGGTTTTCACTTAGGGGAGACTTTACATTCAAAATAGGGGTTGAAACCCACAAGATCCAATCCCACGCAATGCAAGATTGGATTCTATATGAGTTTCAAGGGTTGTGATAGAAAGGATACCCTCTTTTGTAAACAATGTGGATAGAATGATTAAGCTAGGAATGCATAGAAAGTAGGAAAGATTCACTTATAAACAGAGATAGGAATATGATATGAAGCTGCGGACCTGGAATTAGCAGTAAAATATCAGGATGGTGCTGTTCTGCAAATTTGAGCAAAATTTGACAAGACGATGGCGCCCGGCATGCACACGGTCCTCCGAAAAATCCGCGAAACGAAGGGGGATTTGTTCGTCTCTGCACAAGGATTCCAGATCTTCAATTTCAGCTGCATACCTGCAACCTACACATAGAAAAGCGAAGATGATTGGGGGGTTAGGGATGAGGGGTTTACCTTTAGGTCAAACCCCGGTTTTGGAATTAACCAAGAAATGAGAAATTGCTGTAAATGTAAATGATTGTAATGTAAAACAAGTACTAGTACCTTGTTGTAAGAATGTTTGTATTCTTACATGCGAAGGTGTAGATGTTGTTGTATGTTGTATGTTGTACGTGGTATGTGATCTCCTCTTCAATGGTTGAATCCTTGTCTTGAATGCAACACTTAGCCTTGAATGGAGACTTAGAATGATCAATTGCTTGAAGGAATGCTTGAATGCTTGAATGCTTGAATGTTTGAATGTTTGAATATCGCCTCCGCCTTTTTTCTCATCCTTTAAAATGGGAGAGGAAATGTAGTTTATATACTTGTCAATTAGAGTTGATAGACTAATTTTCCCGACCTTAGGCCGACCAGGAAACATTATTTTCCAATTTGCAAACAAAAAGACCCGAGACCCAAAAGAGACCAGGCCCAAAAATAGGGCCAGGGACTAGGGCGCTGGGCGCCATGGTCCTGGGGGACCAGGGCACCGGGCGCCCTAGTCCTGAAGGACCAGGGCACTGGGCGCCATGGTCCTGGGGGACCAGGGTGCTGGGAACCCTAGTCCTAAAGGACCAGGGCGCTGGGCGCCATGGTCCCACCTCCAGGGACAGCAGGGTGCAAGGAGGATCAGGCCAGGGTGCTGGAAAAATGCAGTTTTTGATGTCGTGGACAAGTTTCGGGGTCTCCATTTAGGTTCAGTGTTGCATCGCCATCGTGAAGACCCAAATGCGGTCAAAATTGCAAGTGTCGCAATTTTAGGACGCTACATTTAGCCCCCACTTTAGCGGGAGTATAAGCGTACGCTCATACTTCCGGTAAAGTACAAGGAAACAACATTGAAAGACTTTCACCACGTCAAGGAGGCAAGACACACCAAGCCCCCAGTGGGCTAAGGATATAACGACTTTGATTGACAAAGTAAAAGGGAAGATCACGAGGGAGAACCATGACTGTCAGTAGTAAGGTTCCCTCACTATGAGTCATGTAAGAAAAATACCAAAAATTTTCAAGGCAAAGCTAAGTTCGCTAAGAAATTTTCAAGTATCCTGAAGGGATAGACGGGGTGTATGCCCCCCTACGTTAAAGCGATCACACATGCCTCAATGGGGGTGATTGCTTTAAGGTAGTGATACACATAAGAAATGAGAAGGGAAAGGAGCACGTTATCACAAAGATTTAGCCTCCAAGTGTGAGATAAACCCAAGGATAATAGACACAAAACACAAAGCACGAGGTGACTTCGCTTTCCTCGGGGTCAGTATGCTGTATGATAATTCATGTATATCATATGTATGTATGCATAATTGTTCTTCATTCCCCAATCAAGGAAGGTCACCTAGAAGAAGGGAACACATGTGTCTTTTGAGTCAACATGAGAGAGACCAAAAGAGATCTCAATGCTTTGCATCGTCCTCAAGTAGACAATACTAAGGACAACAAATAGACGAATGAGAATAACACATTGAAGAAGTAACAAAAGAGAGGAGGAGAGAATCTGCTATGCTAATGAAACTAGTCTAGCACGTCATCTACCCCCCAATCTTGCTGATCAATATTTCAGGAAGGCAGGGAACACGCTAGAGGAGGAACATCCAACACAGCAGATGGAGCTATCACAAGATCCAAACAAGGGCTATGTTCATGTTCCAAGCCACGTTGTTCTTGTCTAGGAGCTAGGATAAGTGCTTTAGAAAATTCATTAGATAAATCGTTATCAATATCAACAAGTTCATATTCACTATCAGAAGCAAGAGAAGTAACATTTTCATCATGAATAACATTTTCATCTATATCATCATCCAGATTTATAAAAATAGGATCTTTAACTCGCACAGGATCAAAACCATCATGCATCTTATGTTTAGGAGATTTTGGCTCAATTTCCAACTGAGGAGAAAATGGAATAATGCTTGTTGAAGGTGTTTTTGGAGATTGCAAAGTTTGATAAGCAGCTGCCTGAGCTCTAAGATGATGCTTTCATCGGCGTTCACATGCAGAACGGTTTCATCTAGTCTTAGTAGGAAGTGGAGAAGATTGAGGAGGAGGAATGTTCTCATCCTTATCACTTGGGTGTTTAGGTTGTGGTCTCTTAGGCTGGATAATAGGAGAAGAGGAAGGTCTCTTCTCTCTATAAAAGGAAGGAGGAGGAACTGCTCCATATAAAGGAGGAATATTTGGTTTAGGAAGGAGACCAAGTCCATCATGACGAGGAGGTATAGGTCTACCTTTGGAAAGTTTATTAGACATAGACATAGTCACATCCATAGGAATGGGTTGGGAGTCTGCTTGAGGAAAGACATTAGTTTTATCTTTCAAAGGAAGAACTTCCTTCTCAAGAACGATAGGAATATCAAGTTTGGGTGTTCTAGGTTCACTTAGAGATAGGATCATATCTATTTTCCACTTTTGATAAGATTTGAAAAGATGATCACTTCGCGGAGGAAGAGATTGGAAGTGTTTAGGCCAAAAATAATCAATAGGAACGCTAGAAGTTCTTTCAGCTGGTTTAAAGAGACTATGATTGACAGTAACAACTTCACCATTATGGAGAAATTTCAAACACTTGTGAATAGGAGAAGCAATAGCTTTCATGGAAGATAGCCAAGGATAGCCAAGCTTCACACGAAATTGTTCAGATGAAGGAATAATAGCAAAGTTCACATCAAGGGATTTGTTACGGACCTCAATAGGTAATGTAATAGAACCAATTGCAAGAGAAGAAAATGCATCAAATAATTTCACAATCACATCTGTTTTGTCATAGATTACTTGATTCAATTGCAAAGTAAAAAGAAATTCTTCAGTAATAACATTAACCATGCATGAAGGATCAATAAGCACTCCATGGCAAGGTGTATTCTTGACTTTTGCAACTATGTATAAAGGACCATCAGGTGCCCTGATAGTTTCACTAGAATCAAATGTGATGGAAGGTTCTTTAGGGTTTTCTTGCTGCTCTACAAAGTTAATCACATTCGGAGTCATAGACACAAGACCATCAGATGAGAAAGAGGAATCATTAGTCTCAATCACATTAGAGGTATGAGAAGGTAATGGATCAGTAAAAATTTGAAGATTTTGGTTAGGAGGAGCTACAGATGTGTTGCCTTTATCATTCATACCAGAAATAGAGATAGTATTATTATCAATCAAATCTTGAATTCTACCCTTTAAAGCAAAACATTTTTCAGTATCATGCCCAGGTTGACGATGAAATTGACAAAAAGATTTGTTATCAAAATAGGGTGAATTAATCTTTGTAGGATCGATTTGCTTTACAGGAGGGAGAGTAAGCACATTTTGTTCCAATAACTTATTCATAATACTATGCAATGATTCATTCAAAGGAGTAAACTTTCTTTCTTTCTTGAAAAACTTAGAAATAGGAGGCACACTTGATGCTGCATTCACATTGTTGTTGATGATGTTTTCATTGAATTTAATGGACTCTCTGTTCAGTTTAAACTTCCCAAATGGTTGTTGACTACTATCACCCTTATCACTCGGAGCCATAGGATGTGATTGTTTCATTTGACTCACAGTCAGTTGATAATTGTGAAGAGTTGCACACAACTGTTGAAAAGAAGTAAACTCAGAAAACAGGAGTTTATCTCGAATATCTTTTTGTAAATTAGAAATAAAGATTCTTTGAATATCATTGTCAGGCACTGGAAAGGAAATTTGAGCATACAAATGCTTATATCTACCAATGAAATCAGTCACTTTTTCTTTAACATCTTGTTTACAATGCATTAAATCAATCAAAGTAACTTTAGGACTTATATTGTTTTGAAATTGTTGAATGAAAGCATTTGCAAGTTGTTCGAAAGAAGAAATAGAATAGGAAGGCAACGAGCAATACCATTGTAGGGCTTTGTCTCTTAATGTTCTAGTAAACAGTTTTGCAAGCAACCTTTGGTCATAAGCAAAATCAGTACATATTGTTTGAAAGGTCTTAACATGTGTTAGAGGATCACCCTTACCATTATAAAGCTCCAAATGCAGAATTTCAACATGTTTAGGGGGAATAGCTCGAACAATGTCAAGAGAAAGTGGGCTCGCAACATCAAATGTGGGCACACTAAACTTAGATTGATTCATAGAGGCAATTTGTTGCTGTAAAGAAGAGACAGTTTGTGCAAGATTGTTAATGGTCGCTTCAGTCGAAGAGTTCATATTAGATGTGTTAGATTGTGATGGAGGTGTTATGTTATTGAAAGAAGGTAGAGAGTAAGGTGGTGGGACACTATGATAGTTAGTCATAGGAGATGATTGGACAGGAGGAACACTACAAGGAGGAATGGAAAACGAATTGCCCCCTTGTGTCATGTTCATTTGTGGTGATATAATAGGAACACTTATTGAAGGAATGAATGAAGAAGTCGGATTGAATGAAGGAAGAGGGTTGATTGAAGAAGAGGGATTGCCCCCATGACTAGTGATCATAAGAGGAATGTCTTGTATTGAAGTATTCATTATGTTTGATGTAAAAGTAGGTATACTAGCAATAGAAGTCGTCAAAGGAATAGAATGATTAACTTGAGTAGGAGGTTGTGTATAACCCAAAGTTTCAGCACAACTCTTCATAGGCATCACATTTGAATCCACAATGTGTGCAATACCACACAAAATATCAATTCCATTCTTATCACTTTGAAGCATACATTTTAGACCCTCAATTAAAGGAAGAGCTTGACTATCAGGGTATTCTTGAGACATCCATTGTCGAAAATCATCAAATTGGTTATCCAATTTTGAAAGTTGTTCTACAGAAACCTCATGGAGAGCTTCTTCATCATTAAGAGGATTAGAGGAATTACCCATGTCCTCATTAAAAAGGCCATTCAAATTAGGTTCCATCTCCTCAGTAATTAAACCTTGGAAGGACTTAATTCTAAGGCTTTGTCTAACGGGAATAGTGTAAGTAGGACTTATTGTTGTAAAACTCATGCACTAAAGAAAGAGAGAAGATTTTGAATTTTAGAGGTAGCAAATTTCAGTAAAATCAGCCAATCTTCTAGATTTAAGCTGTTAAATACAATCAGGACAATCTCCCGAATTTTCAGAAAAAAAGTCAGGGACTGTGGTGAACGGAGTGCACACGGTCCTCGCAACTTTTTTCAAAATTTTCAGGGATGAAATTTATGATGATTTTAAAGCTAATCTGAAAAAATTGAGTGATTTTATGATCTATAGATAGGCCAAATTAAAGTTGCAATCTCAAAATTGAACCCTACCAAGATTGTTGAAAAATGCAAAATTTGAATTTTGAAAAAGAGAGGGAAACTGAAATTTTGAATTTTATGATTTTAGAGGGAATACCAAAAGCAATGCAAGTTTTGAAAATTAAAAATTGACTCAATTTCATGCAAAATTCGATTTTGAAAGCGGAAATCAAAGTTGTTATAATTAAACATTTAATTTCAAAAGTCACAAATTGCAAAAATTTGAATAAAGCACTGGAATTTCGAATGAATGCCAACACACTTTTCAAATTTAGGACAGTAAGAAGCATAATTTTGACACAAAATTTCAATTTCAACAATTTTTGAATGATTAGGAGCCTTAATCCAAGCAATCACTAGACCAACTTTGACTTTAATTTTGAAAGTGTTAGAATTGATGAAATCAGCCAAAATTCTGGATTTTAGCAGAAAAATACAGTAAGATCTAACTCCCGAAATTTTAGAAAAAATGTCAGGGACAATGGCGCTCGGGGTGCACACGGTCCTCGCAACTTTTTTCCAAATTTTCAGGGATGAAAGATATTATGATTTTGTTGCGGAATCCAAAGTTACAGCTGATTTGGAGATGTTTTGATCAGTGAAATTGTCGGTCAAAGGTTGAATCAAGAGGGTTTTAAAAATTAGGGTTTTCAAAATTAAAGCACAAATATGAATTGAAAATTTGCAATAGAAGGGTATATCTGAAACAAGCATTAACCATTAAACATTTCACAAGCTCAACTACTAAAAAGAAAATTTAGGGTTTTTATGCAATTAACCTCTAAACTTTGCAAAAGATCAAACATGGAAATGTAATCAAGGCATCCAATTTTCAGATCTAACCATGAATAATCAGAAAGGATGTTCACGTCGAGTTCACCAAAATGTAAAGCGGAAAATCATGAGCGAACCCTAAGTGTTCCCCCCCACCACTCCGAGGAGAGGGGAAGGAGGGTCACTAGGGTTGATGGTTTTCACTTAGGGGAGACTTTACATTAAAAAGAGGGGTTGAAACCCACAAGATCCAATCCCACGCAATGCAAGATTGGATTCTATATGAGTTTCAAGGGTTGTGATAGCAAGGATACCCTCTTTTGTAAAGAATGTGGATAGAATGATTAAGCTAGGAATGCATAGAAAGTAGGAAAGATTCACTTATAAACAGAGATCGGAATATGATATGAAGTTGCGGACCTGGAATTAGCAGTAAAATATCAGGACGGTGCTATTCTGCAAATTTGAGCAAAAGTTGATGGGACGATGGCACCCGGCGTGCACACGGTCCTCCGAAAAATCCGCGAAACGAAGGGGGATCTGTTCGTCTCTGCACAAGGATTCCAGATCTTCAATTTCAGCTGCGTACCTGCAACCTACACATAGAAAAGAGAAGACAATTGGGGGGTTAGGGATGAGGGGTTTGCCTTTAGGTCAAACCCCAGTTTTGAAATTAACCAAGAAATGAGAAATTGTTGTAAATGTAAATGATTGTAATGTAAAACAAGTACTAGTACCTTGTTGTAAGAATGTTTGTATTCTTACATGCGAAGGTGTAGATGTTGTTGTATGTTGTATGTTGTACGTGGTATGTGATCTCCTCTTCAATGGTTGAATCCTTGTCTTGAATGCAACACTTAGCCTTGAATGGAGACTTAGAATGATCAATTGCTTGAAGGAATGCTTGAATGCTTGAATGTTTGAATGTTTGAATATCGCCTCCGCCTTTTTTCTCATCCTTTAAAATGGGAGAGGAAATGTAGTTTATATACTTGTTAATTAGGGTTGATAGACTGATTTTCCCGACCTTAGGCCGACCAGGAAACATTATTTTCCAATTTGCAAACAAAAAGACCTGAGACCCAAAAGAGACCGGGCCCAAAAATAGGGCCAGGGACTAGGGCGCTGGGCGCCATGGTCCTGGGGGACCAGGGTGCTGGGCGCCCTAGTCCTGAAGGACTAGGGCGCTGGGCACCATGGTCCCACCTCTAGGGATAGCAGGGTGCAAGGAGGATCAGGCTAGGGTGCTGGAAAAATGCAGTTTTTGATGTCGTGGACAAGTTTCGGGGTCTCCATTCAGGTTTAGTGTTGCATCTCCATCGTGAAGACCCAAATGCGGTTGAAATTGCAAGTGTCGCAATTTTAGGATGCTACACTTGGTGAAGCTGTTGATGCTCTTGTGTTAGGCCACTTTGAAGGTGGAGTCGGTGAGGCCTTTGATGTGTCCTGTTTCTTTCTCTTCAACACCTTTCCCTTAGGCAATTCGGTGCTCAATGTTATAGCTACCTCTTGGGCTTCAGATTCCTCTTCGGTAATGGCAATGGTGCCTTTGACAGGTGTAGAGGAAGAGTCTTCTCCGAATTTCTCTGATAATGCCTTTATCATCTTTGTTGCCTTTCTTGTAGCTTTGGGTACTACAATGCTCATTTTTACTTTTTCCCTTTACTTCCTCATAGGTTCCATACCTCAGCTCGGTAGCATGTCTTGGCAATGTAAGAAATGCATCAATTTTCTATTGTGTGATGTCAAAATCAATCTCGTAACCCATCGGTGACAAAGATTGAGTTCTTGGTTCCACAGCATTTACATAACAGTAATCAGTGTCAACTTCAAAACATATGTCATTTTTGTATTTCTCCACTAGCTGGGGTGGAATCCTATACCTGTTATGCATTTTCTCTTGGAACTTACTGAAGTAATCATCCATAATATCATTGAAATTATCACCTAACTTCTTAATGAAGTCATTGATCTGATGGGTGATTGGTCAGTGTAGTTCCCAAACAACTTTACCGACTGATGGAAAGAATTTTTCAAAATAGAAAAACATGCATATAAGTAATGACCCAAACTCTAGTGTATTAGCCGAGTTGTTCTTCTTTATCTTCCTGATGGTGTTTAGATTCTCAAACAGGTTCTTCAGCAACACCTCACATAGATCAATTTTCATTCCCTTTTTCACAATTTTGAATGCTAGGTCTACTGCTCCACAGGGTACACTGTTTTCCCTTGCTGATTGGAAGAAACAGTAACCTATAACTCTAACAGAAAATTCTAGTTCTTCATCTATGACATTGTTCAATTTTAGTCCTCTACAATTTGATTCCACTTCGGTTAAACTGATCAATTCCTTCTGTGATATCATCTTTTGGGCTCAAGCATGATCATAAATAGGGTAATCGGTAATCAGATGAATGATTTCCTTGGTAATCTTAAATGGTTTCTCTTCTAGCCACATGAAATCATCATGAACTCTGCTCAGAACAAACTTGACCCACTGGGGTTTGAACACATGGGGATAGGTTAGTGCTTCAGTCAATCCCTTGATCTTGATGTGCTCATACTTGCTATTTAATTTACCATTTGTGCATAATTCATCATAGGTGTCTTTAATTTCAACATGACTGATTTCTTCAACAGGACATTTGGTGAAGAATCTCACATCCTCGACTAACAACACTCTATCCGGGATGAGTGAAAAAGCGGTTTTGTCATCCAGTTCAAATGCAACTTTGGGAGTCAAAGAGTATTTTAGTGAGGGCTTCTCTACATTCTTGACAACAATGGGATCATGGATCTTAGGCACCATTTTAGATTTCAGATAAAAGCTAACAAAGGATCCTTAGGGTTTTAGGATTTCAAACGACTGACGCTTTATACTTAGCAGATAATGGCAACTAGATACGATCGGTAAACCAACTTAACAATGTGTTGAGATTGATGTAAATACCTTGATTTTTCTATGTAGGATGTTTGATCACCTTTGATTCGCTTTGCTCTGCTTTCTCAAAAACTTGGTGAGTTGAAAATGACCACGAAAATGCTTTTAAGTACACAATATGCCTTATCGGGCTCCATGTGGGTTAGGTCAAAAACATTAAATGCACTCGGTTCCACTTAAATTTCTTTCCTTTTTGCGCTTTAACCGAGTAACCAAACTTCCTTCATTCACCGACTTGACAGGCTTCTTGTATTCACTGACTTGACAAGTTTCCTGTAAAGTACTTCAAAAGACTTTGATATAATTTCAAACTTACTATTACATCTTAATTATGCAGATTTGAATTAAGTGCATGATAAAATAGGAACTGTTAAGATTTAACCTTGATAGAATGCAATCCCTTCATACCTTTACCGATTAATTTGGAATAGGAGCACCTAACTCGGTAGGTAAGGTGCTTTCTTCATTTGACACAATTTCCTTCTTTTTCCAAATCATCTTTAATTTGTCTTTTATTTCTTCAGTGTCTTTTCTAGGTTGATCTCTGCAATCTCCAGCTAAATGTCCAACTTTGTGACAATGAAAACATGTCATACCAGGATTTCTCCATGATCTTCGATTGTTCATCCCAAACCTTATAAAACAGTTGGCACTTATATGTCCATATCTTCCACAACATTCACACCATATCCTTGTATTGTAATCCCATGGTACTGCAGAATATTGTCAGTAAGGATTTGTGTGAGTTTGGTAACCTTTAGCATTCGCTCAGTGTGCATACCACATATAGTTCTTTTGCTTAAACCAACACTTCTCGGTACTATGTCCATATCTATTATAGTTTTTACAAAACCCTTTGAATTTTTCCTTCTGATAATTGTTTACAGACTTTGTCCTACATTGTTTAGATGCGTGACCATATTTATTGAAATTGTAACAATAACCATTGGACTTAGTGACATTCAGTTGCTTACCTTTTCTGATTTGGCACAAGTTGGTAGTGTGACCTTGATTTCCATAGTAGTTGCAAATAGGCTTCTTTCTTTTGATGTTGTTCTTGTTTCCAACTTGCTTTGATGATTCTCCTCTCTCGGTAGTATGAATTCCCTTTTTGATAGAGTCTTTTTCTTTGTAACTGAGCCCTGCATCTTTGTTGGGTCTTCTTGTATTTAGTTGCTCATCCAACATCTTTGATGCTTCATAACTCTTCTTCGGTGTTTCTTTGGATTTCTTCTCTGTTTCAAGTTCATCGGTCAACCTTGATACTTCAAGTTTCAATGCTTGATTCTCAGTATCCTTTAGAATTGCTTCATGATGTGCATAACCTAGTTGATATGACAGATTTTGTTGAATTCCAGTCAACCTTGTGATTTCATCATTCTTATCAAATACTAAGACTTCAAGTTGTTGTTTCTCTCTTTCTAGGTCTCTTACTTTATCCTCGGCTGTCCTCAATGCATCAAGATTTTCAGTCATATGTGTGCTGAAATGTTCATGTTCTCTTTTCATTTCTTTTAGTTGATCAACCAATGCTTTGTTCTTTTCTTTCAATACTCCAATTATTTCTTCAGTTTCTTCAAATATACTTTTCTTAGATGATGTCTCAATTTGTTCCACTAACTCTTGAGAGTCCTGCAAATCATCAGATAATCTTCTTCTTACTTTCAGAGATTTTTTCATTTGCCTTTACATGTCTGCGATCACTTGATTAGCATGATCCAGCTCTTCTTGCAGATACACAATCCTCTGAGATTGTTTATAGCCTTCCATTGATAAGATCTTTCTCTTTAGGCAGTTAAACCCTTTTCCAAGATTGAGGCTTTGATACCAATTGTTAGGCCCAATATGGAAGGCTAATGTACTGAGAGGGGAGGGGTGAATCAGTACTTCAAAACTTTTCTTCAATAATAACTTTACTATTATGCATAAACCAAATAGTGCAGTAACATAATATAAAGCTAAAACAAATAGATAACAATCATACATGATTCACTCCATAACACATATATTTTGGTTACGCAGAAACTCTTGGTTAGAGAGAAAAACTGCGGTGGGGATGGCACCCACAACTTCACTACTGCAATGATAAAGAGTGCTCGGTTAGAGCTACATGTTTAGCTATTTCTCATAGCTTACCCTATTAGGAGTAACAAGATCTATTAGATCTACCTTGCTAAAGGATTTTACAACACTTAAACTAAATGTTGCACTTGGTTAGAGGCTTTACAATTTATAGCCTTGATTAGAGTCTTTTACCTTGTTAAAGGTTTCTCTTACAACTTCAAAATATTACAATAAATCATTACAAATATCTGCAACTTTACATTTGAAATGTTATAGTAGATTCTATGTGCTCAGAATAGATTACCTTGCTTATAGCATACCTCAGTAACCCATATATTAACTTGGTAAACCCTTCTGTTTACTCTGTTCTTTGATTGTTCTTTGAAATATTTCTCGGTGACCTATGTGTCTCTGTAACAATCTTCTTACACTCATGAACACACCTTCTTTTAATTCTTAACTCATGCTGTATAAATAGATATCTTATGATGGTGATCTATTCATTGCTTCGATCTTATAAACATGTTTTATTGAATGAATAACCATGCAAAATATTTCATTGGTTAGCTGACCTCAAAATCATACAAATCTTTAAGTGCAATTTCCAATGTGATAATGGTTAGATGTTCCTCGATCTTGTAACATGTTTTCATATGTATGTCCAGGTTCAATGAATCTAGTAACACGTTTCAGTCGGTTTATATCAACTCAGTGTGTCATCTTGCTGCTCGGTAGACATAGAATGATACTCGATAGACAGCTCGGTGTATACTACGCTCTGAGACTACTATCTTCAATAACCGACTAGGCTATGCATACCAACCGAATATCTCGGTAGAGATAACCAACTAGAGTATATAGAATAACTTTGAACATAAAACTAATGGCAACTTGATAAGTAGTAACAGGTGCCCCATTTAGTAGTAAATGCAATCATAAATTGGTTTGATTCTTGGAATAGGATCTGATTATATCCTAAGTATCCATCCAAGAATGATAATCTTTCTGAGCCACTATCCTTGGCTAAAATTTGTTCCATAGAAGGGAGGGGATAATGATCTTTAAGGGAGGCTCTATTGAGGTCCCTAAAGTCTACACACAATATGATTTCCCCATTATTCCTCCTAACTAGAACAAGATTGACTACCCAAGAAGAATGCTTGATTGGAAAAATAATGCTAGATTCTATAAGGTTGGACAACTCTTTTCTCATCAAAGGCTCAGTTTTGAGGTTTATAGGTCTTTGATTTTGTCTAGATGGATTTGTATTAAGATATAACTCTATGGTATGCCGAGATAAAATAGGGTCAAACCCTTTTAGATCCTCATATGTAAAAGAAAAAAATATCATTATACTCTTGACAAAGATTGACAAAAGTATCTTGATCACTTTGGGAACATATCTTTCCCAAGTTGAGAGCTCTTCCATCAACTATAGGGACTGATTTTTAGTCTCCTTTATTTGTGGTCAGGTTCATTGCTCTCCCTTTCATATGATCATCAGTGTTGAAGATCCCTTCCAAGGTAATCAACCCCTTGGGAGGCTTGTTTGATCTCATCTGTGTGATCTGATCTCCATACTAATCCTGTAGCATACTTTACTTTTATGTGAAAACTCCGCTTTATCTTGTAGGAAACTCAAAATTTGTTGATCAGAGTCAAATACATGTCAATTAACTTGGTTATTAGGCACTGCGGGTCTCACCACAAGTTTGATCTGCTACTCTTTCTCTATTGCAACATGAGATGGAATGTCATGTTGAGCACCAATTTCTACTAATCTATCAACATGTTTATTTTGATTTCTATGGACACTAGAAATATTGAAGGCCTCAAAACCTTTAATTAGGTCCCATGATCTATGCTTGTAGGACTTGAGAAGGTTGTTCTTGGTAGTACACTGAGCTCTAATCGGATTCACAACCAACTTACTGTCTCCATGCACCTTTAAGGATTTGATTCCTCTCCCTTGTGTTGTTTGGAGACCCAAAAGTAGAGCTTCATGCTCGGCTACATTATTAGTGAGGCAGAAATGAAGTCTAAATGAAAAGTAATATTTCTCCCCTTTAGGAGAAATCAGTAGCACACCGACCCTTGCACCATTCTTATTCCTTGAGCCATCAAAAAACATATCCCATAGTCTATGCACATCACTCTCTTCTTTTGAGAGATTGGGGATAAGAGCATCATCCTCATGGATGCAATAGGTACCTAGGCATGTTTCTTTGATCTCATCAATAGGATCAAACTAAAATGCATTTGTCCATTCATCAAGTAGGCAATCAAAAACCTCCTCCAATTGAGTTTTGGCTCCCGTACTGAAATTTCTTCTTTCTCCTCATGGAGATTAAAATTCATATTGATAGGACTTGGGGTATAGGGCTCTATATGATCATTGGCAATAGGCTCATCCCTAATGGTTACTTTGGTGTCATATCTTGTCCTAAACAACACGTGAGACCAATCAGAAGATAGGTAGCCACCTATCTTAGCAGTGAATTCTTTAGATAAATAAATGGAAAAATAAGCAGGGAGGTCAATCACTAGAATGTCTTGCAACACACTACAACCCGGGCAGGCATACAAGGTCAGATTTAAATCTTTTATGACTCCTACAATTTGAACTAATGTGTCATCAAGTTGTACCACCCCTCTTGTGATAGGTGATGAATACTAATAGGGGGGGTGAATTAGTATGCCCAAATGCTTAACCGAACTCTTAAGCAATTTTACTGCAGACTGCTATAGTAGTTTAAATAACAAACCGGTTAAAACACAAACAAGCCAAATAGAAAATAGAGCATTCACCCACAAAAGCACAATCACCATAACATAAGATATTTTGATGTGGAAACCCAAATGAGAAAAAACACAGTGAGTAAAACAAACAAGTCAACTATCTACAGGATAGTAACAAGACTGGTTAAGGCCTTACAATGTTCTTCACCAAAAGAAATCCTATTAGGAATCCAGATCTCTGTTAGGAGATAAGTCTTGTTAAAGACTACCCTATTAAAGCATTTCAGATTCATAACTGTGAACCACCTTGTTAGAGCATTTAAAAAAGGCTTGACTGGGCCTACCCAATTAAGGGTTTTAGACTTTTCGAAGAGATTAGTAATCAACAAGTGAATGATCTAGAAAATAGCACAGAATTCTTGATTAGATCCTTGACAACTCTCTATTAATGCATTGTAGCATTACTTCAGTCTTCTATCCTTTGCATGTTTTATCTCTATCACACGATGCTTCTATATCAACTTTAGTCCTTCAACATACATACATTCATTACTATAAAACCCTAGATATGATGTCCTTAAATAGGAAGTTGATTTCATGTTGGTCCAATGAGATTGGATTACAATTTTCTAGGTTCAAAGCATCTAGAAACATTTGGTAACATGACATAGAAGCACTGCCAAAGTGTCGGTGGATGATAACTCATCACACTCTACAATTTTACTGGTTAAGCACAATATACCAATAAACAAAGATGGGTAAACTGGAACATAGTGTTCCAATAAAAAATATGACTGCCGCTAGGGGTCCTTGTTCTGCTTGAGGTCTTCATACTGCTTGAGGTCTTCGGTCATGCTTTGATCGGTAAGCATTTTCTGCAAAACACCAATAGTCTTCTACAAACAAAGACTATTGATTCAATGGCATATAATACTAGTGTGAACAATACAACACATATTACTAGTGGAGAATAAATCATACATAAAATAAGTGTGTGTCCATCACTGACAATCACAACTGAACATCATCAAAATACCAACAATAGGTTCATATTTTATACCTAGGCGGTCAACTATTCCCTTAGCCATAACTAAACTACTAGCCCCACTATCTATCATAGAATTATGAACAAGTTTATCTCCTATGATTAATGATAAATAAAAGTGGGGAGGATTACTAATTTTCTTTGGATTCTCTGCCTCCAAGGGTTGCACCGAGCTTGTAGGAATTTAAGAACTGCAACCTTGACTGGTACCCTCTACAACATCCATACCCTTTATTGCCTCTTGAAGTAGGTCTCTCTGAGATGGGATAGAAAGTGCATCCCACATAGATACATTGATGTTGGCCCTCTTCATCTATTCAACAATATTAAAGGGGGTGACAGTATTAGTAGGGACCTTTGCAACAACAAGGTCCAGTTTTGATATTATAGGAGCCTTAGGAGACTCCCCTTGCATGGCCTTTTGAGTCCAATCCTACTCTTTATTTGGAGCAGCCACCTTATCAGGGATTTTTGGCATTGTAGTCTTTATTGCAGCCTATGGAGTTGGAGCTTCTATGGTAGAAGAAATAGTAGGGTCCATGGCCCTCTTTTTTGACCTTGTATTGCTGGCCACATTCTCCCCACTTGTCTAATTTATTCCATAAAAATCAGCCTCCTGCCAATTCACAAAAGTTGTATCTCCTTGTGGATGACTTGAACAATCGATAAATTGTTGTTGTGTTGCTATTGTTCACTCATTTTGTGCTACTAAGGCCTGAGAGAACTCGCCATTCTGACATGAGGTCTAATTGTGTAGTTGATTGCATGGGATACACCAATCTTGTTCCTGAGCAAGATTGTTTTGAATTGGTACTATAGACTTTGAGGTGCTTGTTATAGTTGGATTCAATCTATTCAAGGGTCTTGCATTACTCCATTGGTTTTGTCCTTGAAAATTGGATCTCTCCTGCTAATAATTCTAATTTTTCTCTTGGTAAGGCTTATTATTTGAAAATTGTTGCCTCTTCAAGGTCACCAATTCATTGCTAAGTCCCTACACCAGGGTCTTAAGCTCTTATAAATGGTGATGGAACTAATGCAAGTGTAAGTAAATGGCTTGTTGATGTCATTGGTATTGGTTCTAAAATAGGTTGTTGGGTAGGAGCCTCTAGAAGCAAGGGCATTGGAGGCCTAGGGGGCAACTTCCCAACCTGTATTAAATAATTTTCTGCCCTCATGGTAGTATCATAGGCCTCTATAAGATTATCTCCTCCCATGGATTGAATCATAGTGGAAATGTCACTATTTAAAGCCCTAATAAAATACAAAAAACCATGGTTTGATGAAGGCTTTACCAGTGATGGAATCCTATCCGATGTCTTCTGAATCAGTAATTAAAATCACCCATGAATTCATGTGGTGCCCTTTTGATTGTTGTTAGCTGCTCCATAAGTGATAAATGGTCACTTATGTCTTCAAAATGTTTGCATAACTTCTCCCCTAACTCATCCCAATTGTGAACGGAGTTAGGAGCTAGTCCTTTGTACCACTGAAGGGCCTTTCCTTTGAATGAGGCAATGAGAAGCCTCACTGCAACATTATCCTATGCGACATCAAACACAGTACAAATTCTTGACACATCTTGAATGTGCTCCTCTAGGGAGGTAGATGTCTCTCCAGTAAAATATGGTAAAGCCACCAGGTCTGCTGGTGGAATGTTATCTTTTTAAGTTAGGACTAATGGGTTGCCACCATTAAAGGTGACAAATGCATGTGGTCTAGGTATTTCCATGGAAAATAGGGGTCTATTGATATAGATGGTAGTGATTTTGGGTTGTGTTAATCTTAGGAATGGTGGGGTAGAAAGAGACCTTAGGGGTGTACATGCTTCTGCTTGAGTTCCCCTTGTAGGTGACAAATAAATCCTACCTCTTCTACTCCTATAACCTGAATAAGGAAGTTGCATAAATTTAAAATTACCTCTTAATGATGATTTGGTTTGTCTTCTTGGCATAAAGCTACAAATGGTATCACTGAGAGTCTATATTTTTCCTTGACAGTCACCAAGTTCTTTATTGATTTCCTCCAAAGGCACGGATGCTAAGAGAAACATTGAATCCTTAGCATGAATATTGAAATAGTGGTCCCACCGATCGTGCCAAAAAATATTGTCAAAAAAGTTGCACCCTGTGATGATCAAGCTTGATCATCAACCTTGTGAAACATAGAAACAACCTCCCAAGTGTAGGACTTGTAGAAGTGAGGTTGAGTTTTTGGAGAAGGTTGGTCTCCTATCAAGCTTGAGTGAAATAGAACCTAATCTAGTGATTTTGAGAGGGAAAAGGGAGAAAGAGGGAATGCTTGAAAGAGGGGAAAAGGTTTGCACCTAGATGGAATGTGATCTTCATTCTTGCAACTGCACAAAATACAAGTAAAACCACCCAAAGTATGCACATGATTTTATCCCAATCAGCTTCCTAAGAAAAGAGTGGAGGTTGGAAATCTGTAGGAGGGCAAGAGGAACTGATTTAGTTAACAAATGCCACCCACAAAAGGATTAACACACACAACTATGCTAAGGAAAAGCAATTGAAAAACATCCATACAAAGAGGTGAAACCTAACACAGATTGTAAGAACTGAATGAAGGCAAAAGGAGCAAATATTATTCATATGAAGGAAAGGAAACATTTATATGTGTAGAAGAATAGATTTATGTAGGAGAAAAGAAAGAGAGATGATCATTTCGGAAAATACAAAAATTGCCTTTATAGTTGAGGCATAACTCCAAAAAAAATGAAACCACAACTAGAAACCCTAACCCCTGGGGTTAGATTATAAAAATATCTCAAAGGGAGATCATATCAGAGAATGATCTTATCGTGTGTGAGTATAGCCTGAGAAAGTGTCTATCTCCCAGAGGAAAGTAAAATATCCCTGCAGAAAGGGTAATCTCTGCAAATGATGCACTTAGATGGTGTCTTCATGCACAAAAGTCCTCATAGCGCATTGAAGTGTAGGATCACCTCCAGAGTAATGGCGTCAAGATTGGGTAGTTGGGCTAAAATCTTATCAAAAAATCGTGCCTAGATCACCAACCCTCATGTTATGCATCGTCTATTTCCCACAGCATTCAAAACTCTACCTACCCACGAGTTTGAATCCTAACCGTCAGATATGCGAGTGCACATGAAGATGGATGTGCACGATCGTGTCAAAAGGGTCAAAAAAGGGCCAAAAGAAAGTTATATCTCAACCTTCCGATCGGGCTTAATGAAAATCCAACAGTTGCCGCTACATAAACATAGGTCGGACCCACCAAAATCATCACCAAGGACTCGACACTTGACTAGATGGGAAAAGCAACTCCACCAAGGCGCGAGCACCCACCAAAAGGCCATGCAGACCCACCAACCAAAGAAAGGGATGTCAATGTGTCAGCCATGTTATGGTCACTTGACCCTCAGATAGACAGAAAAACACACTTGGTCGAGCCCCGAGCAAGCCCACCAAAAGGCCTCGCAAACCGCGTGTCCATCTAGAAGATCTTGGCACTCGCTCAGGCACAAACGATCACTCCACTGAGGCCTAAGTAAAAGGTCAGAGACTTTTACATCACTCGAGCCCTACCATATTCATGTCGATGTCAAACAGAGGAAGATCGAGGACCTCAGAACTCGGGCAGATCAAGAATTTCTACCCGCTGAGTCCTGAGTAGCATGGACTACCCAACCACCTAGGACACAACAACCTCCCAGAACCAGCCAGGTTGGCACCACTCATCCACCAAGGCGCACGCGAAGAAGAAATTGACACTCAGATAGACGAGAAAAGAAACTCTATCAAGGCCCGAGTAGATGACCACGTCAGCACCAACCCCTAACTAGAAGAAACCAAAGTAGAGATCGGCCTTCCGATGAAAAGGAAGCTTACGAAAAAATGCTAAGGCAAAACGACTCTTGTCTGCAGAAAATGTGCATAACATGAAGGTTATATAAGACAATTTGGTACGCATAACATGCAGGTTATGCAAAACTGGTTGAATTTCTTAGAATAGATCTGCAGTTAAGTTGATAGAAAAAGGTCAACGGAGCTCATTCCATTATCAATTCACAAACAAAAGAGATAGAAGAACACAAGGTTGATCTTAACAAAGTAATAATCTCTCAAAGGTCCATTCAAGAGGACAAGCAAAAAATTTAGGCAATGCAACAACACTGGATCAATGAGATCAATGGCACTCTACAAAAGCTCACTACTCTACCTGGTTTGTAGCTTACATTACTTTGCATGAAGACATGCAAATTGTCCAGCTAAAGGGAAATGATGAGTGCATAATATTTCATTATTTTTTCCTTACATTTTCCTCTTTACCATTGTCATTGTCCATAGTCCTGTCACTGTTTCCTAAAGGAACCTTAATATTTAATAAAATATGGAAAAGAAATTAGGATTAAAAAATTGCTGAAAACTATGATAATTCTGATTGTTTTGTGATTGAAATGGCAGGAGATGGTTAGGGAGGAAGTTGAAGTTGTCACAAGCATGAGGACCATTGAAGATCTGTGGAATGAAATTAGCAAAACTTTGTTATTGACCGATCATTTTGATTTAAGATATTTTGTTTTAACGTTATAAGTGGTCTGCAGCCCTTTGTCATTTTCATAGGCTCTTGGTTATGAGTGGTCGATAGGCCAAATGAACAAACAAGCATAAAAACTTATTGTTAGTATATATATATATATATATATATATATATATATATATATATATATATATATATATATATATATATATATATATATATATATATATATATATATATATATGTATGTATGTATGCCTATTTGAACTTAATCAGCCTTAATATATATATTCAATTCAAACTTAATCTGTGATGAAAAATGTGCATGCGAATACAAAGGATAAAAGATAAACTAGTTAACCAAAACAAGCTATTAAACTCAACACTTCAAGATCGAAATGGTAAAATCAAAGCAAAAACACAAAGAAAAGCTATGCAAACCCCAAATCCTTGCTTCAATTCGATTATTTTGCAATTGGATGTGTGCTCATGATGTTGATTCAGATTCTCAATTGTGCTCCATGATTTGATGAAGATTATAATGCAAATGATAATGGGTGTGTGAGTGTGAGTAGTGATTTTGGCAGAGTAACGATGCATTGAATGAATAGTGGATTCGAGAGAGATTTGGTCTAAAAGAGGAGGGTTTATATAGAAGATGAGAGGAAGGAGAGGGGGTTTGAAGAGGAGACACTTGTCCTCAAAGGGGACAAGTGGCTCAACTAGAGGGGAAGGAGTGACATGTGTCCTTAGGGACACGTCTATTTTGGGCAAAGACACCCAAAATAGGATATTTTCCCCAAAAAGGGGGAATAGAGGTTAGGATGTGCACATATGAAGGTTTGGAGAGATAGGATAGGGTTGGTTGTGAGGTTTGGAGGATGACTAGGTTGGGGGAGGTTAGGATAGATAGGGTTGGTTGGAACCCCAGGGTTAGGACAAGGGTTAGATTAGATGGGGGGTTAAGATTAGGAGCCATGTGCTAAAATGGGATAGAGAATTAATTATAATAATTGAGTTAATTAATTCATGGGATTGGGAAAGAAAGGGGCATTTAATTAATTAAAGGTAATTAATCAAATGGGATGGAAAAGGACATTAATTAATTAGAGGAATAGGTTGGGGGTTAATTAATTATAAATTAATTAATTGGAAGAAAGGGGGTTAATTAATTATAAGGATAGGCTCATGGATTAATTAATTGGAGGAAAGGAGATTAATTAATTAACAATTAATTAATTAGAGGAAAGGGGATTAAGAATTAATTAATTAGAGGGATAGAAAGAATAGGATTTAAATTTGATCAAATTAATTAACCAAATTTAGGTGTCTATACTTAAATTCTATGAATCATGTGTTTCTGCTTATTATGAAAAATTGATACAGAGTAACAAGTTACATTAATAAATTCATCACTTGGCGACCAAGGAGGTAGGGCCCGCTCTGCAGTTAGTTGGTGGTTTGTGTGTGAGTTATATTTAAGTTTCATGTTCATGTTTGATTTGTGTGTAAGTCGTTCTAGTTTTAATTTTGTGTTTTTTATTTGATTATGTTGAATACAATTATTTCCAGAGAGCTAATTCTTTATACTCTATTAAGTTTCATGATTGTGTTATGATCGTTTCAGATTATATTTAACATTTATTATAGTTGATTCACTCGTGTGGATTTGAGTAGAGTTTTTGTGATTAAAATTATAGCCTTTACCAGTTTGTGACAATTTATGTCACAGTTCTTGGCACACAATATGATAGGAAGAAAAATCTTTAATCCAGACTTTTAATCTAGAAAGTGTGAAGTGCGAATTAGTTTAATTTTAAGTTTGACTAATTGTTGATTTTCTCTTTCTTCTCCATCATACTAAAGTAAAAATACATCAACATAAAAATAACACAAGTTTATAATCTATGATTTATTGGCAATATTATGTTCTATTGTGAGGACCTTGTTTTGTGGGTGCAAGAAGAAAATAACAAAAATAAGGAAATAAATTATTGTAATTATTTTACTTATTTACACTTAGGCTTACTTAAGCCTACTTAGTCATCCATTTCTACTTGACACCTGTTCATGCAAGTTTTCAAGACCATTTAGGAGTCGATTAGAGAGGTGTTTACTTAGTTTTGACACCTCATGCTAGTTTAGTGGGAGGCAACTTGCCACCGCTCATTGAGTGTTGGGTTTGACTTCTGATTTGACCCAATCACTCTTGCTATATGTACTCTTATTCTCCATCTTATTTTAAAAGGTTGACTTTGCTCATATTTGGATTATTATTGTGCTTGTAATTTATCTTGATTTGATCTTGGTTATTTCATAAATTTATAATAAAATTTAAATACTAACAAGGAAAGTAGTATTTATGCTATTTAAGATAGTAAATGACATGTGCAGTAGGACATACTAGGTGCTAAAGTTTGGTGAGGTGTTAGGTACCTAAGGGTGATAGTGCATGGGGAGAGATCTAAAAGGACATGATTAATTGGAGACAAGCATTTTGATGCTTGGGATGGATAAAAGGATATAAAAGATGAAATAATCAATCAAAAAATTATGATGAACCTAAAGATAGTAATAAAATAGAACTTGTTAAAAGTAAGATGTGATTAAAATAGAGTGAGAAAATGATCTTGATTGAGAAAAAACAAAGAAGAAAGAAAGGTTAAATAGATCCATGAATTAGAAAATATATCAAAAGAGACAACATTTATAACTGAGATGTATTTGTAGAGAACACTAAGACAATTGCAACTAATAAAGGTAGGTGGACTCTCAATAGACATGACATTCACTAATATCAAAGTATTAGAATGGTTCATAACCCCAATTAAAACTACAAAAGAAAATTTAATAAAATGATGAAATATTCAAAAGAATATGAAACATCAACAAGTATAAATAACTTACAACCTAAGATGAAACAAATATAGATATAGTGGAAAAGGAAATACTTGGAAGTAGTGGAGTTCAATCTATAAAGAAGAACTCAAGGGTAATTTGCTAATGAAGATTCTAACTAGTTCATGTAGACATCAAAAGTAAACCTTCTTTTGTTCATCATTTTCTCATCATCCTTACTTCATTATTAATTGAATAATATTTATCTAATTATTTAATTATTCTACTAACTCTCTCCTTCCTCTAGCCTTAATTAAATATTTTTAAATTAATTAATCATTTTACATTATGAGTTAAATGATTTTTTAATTATTTAATTAATCTTTCCCTCTATATTATTCTTATATTTCATAATTAAATAATATTCATAATTGTTTAATTAAATATAACATTCTTGTATATTTCTATCTATCGGCAATGAGCGGAGCAAGAGATCTGTAGGTAGGGTTTTGTCCATGGAGGGTGAGGATGGAGAGGGTGAAGTGGATGATCCAAATGATGAGGGAGGTTGTTTGGCTGCCTCAGTGGTCTTGGTTTGAGGCTCTTCTAGGTGCCATTCTTTTCTACGTTCGTTTGGTCCCATGTTTTCTCTCTTGGCAGCAATGATGTTGCAGGGGGCTTGTGTTTGTGGCTCTTTTTGAGCATGGGATGTGGATTCATCTTTGGTTGCTCTTGATCAACAATGGGTTTGGTGTGGTTCTACCCTTTTGGGCCCGGTAGAGATTGTGGTTTTTCTCGTGGGGGGGCTCCTTTTGTGCCCTTTACTTGAGTTGGGTTTTCTCTATTGTGTGTGACATTTCTTCTATTGTTGGTGGTCAGCATGGCTTTCTTGGTTCATTTTTGGACTATCTTGTCTACCCAAGGAGATTTGTTTTAGAGGTGACCTTGGTTTTTGGTGAGGTTGGTTGTGGTGGCAGGGGCTTCTTGGAGGAGGGGGCACGCTCGTCCCCTTTAGCTTCTAGCAATTGGGGTTGTTTCATTGTTTGGTTTTTTGCCTATGTGGGTGAGTTCTCTTTCTCCCTATTTTCTAGCCTCTTGGTGATGTGTGTTAGCTGGTTCATTGCTACTAGTTTTCAAGGGCACGTTTTGGCAATTTGTTAAACTGGTTGGGGGTTATTGTTGTTTTGGTCTAGTTGTGCTTCATGGGAGCTCTTTCTACCCTTTTTGTACCCTTTTTTCTGTGTCCCCTTTTGAGATGGAGGGGGTGGTATTGCGTTGTGGTGGCTTTCAACTTCTCCTTATTCATTTTCTATTGGACCCTTCTATTGAGGTGGAGTTGTCTTATATGGAAGTGGAGACATGGTTTGCAGGATATGTTGGGAGATGTTGTTTGGGGGCATTGGTTTCCCTTAGCTCTAATTTGTTGAGTTGTTGTATGCCTTTGTTTATATGTTTGTAGCATTCTATTAATAAAGGTAGAAGATGTTGTAAGGGGGTTGTGGCTACCCTTCCTCTAGTGGACCTTATTCTTATCCTATTGAGGTGGATGTTGAGGGTGCTTCTCTTCCATTTTATGTAGATCTATTTTATAAAGGTGGAGGTGTCTTCTATTGAGGTGGAGACTTGTTTTATAGGAGAGGGTAAAAGACTTTTTGTTTAGCAAGCTTTTTCTAGTTAATTTACTATTATTCTATTGATTGTAGGTGGCAGGTAACTTTGTGTTTTACTTGTTGTTTGTCTCAAGGTTATGGGAGCCTTCTTAAAACCCATGATGGTTATTTTCATGAGTTAAGTTTGTTGGTGGCTTCAACCTTATTCTTCTTTCCTAGCTTTTATTTTTATTGTTGTTAGGTTGTTGTTGGTGTTTGTTGATCTTCTAGTAGTGTTATGCTTGTGGGTTTCATATCCCTATAAAATTTGCTTGTAAAGAGTTTATGGGCCCCTTCAAAACTTGTTTTACCCAATCAAAAACATTTTTCTATAGTTGAATAAACTATTTATTTTATTAAATTATTCACACTTCCCTATTCTCTCAAATAAATATACAGAATTTATATTTTATTTATTTTATCTTGCACATGAAATTAAGTACTTTTAATTATTTTATTTTATTTTCTTCCACCCAACCACTTGTACACTTATTCCTTTCAACATCTTTCACACTTCTCCACTCTCTTTTCCATCTTTGACCACCACTTCCTCCTATGTGATCTTAGTCATTTATCTCTTCTAAACTAGATTTGAACTGGACCATTGATTTGATTCCCTCTCAATCTATATATTTGAATTCTTCCCTCCTTTTTCTATTTAACCACAAATCATGAGTTTTTACTTTATCTTGCAAAACACTTGTGCTTTTAATTTATGAGGAAACATTATATTATTTTGAAGAAAACTCATGAACAATGGAAATTTACAACATGGAGGATGTTTGATATGCTTTCTTATTTTATGTTTGCTTTAGTTTTATTTCATTCTTCATTGCTTTCACTATTGGTGTGATATATTTATGCTTTGATTTGATGGTTGTTTGGTTTCCTTAAGAAGATATTTGGACTTGGGATGTATAGTCTCACATTTTGACATACCTGATGGGACCAACATCCTAAGAAATTAATTTTCATTTGTTTTTGTCATTTTTGTAGGATTAGTTCTCAAATTGGCACTTTTTGCACACAATCTAGTGCACCTATTCATGAGATCAGTGCTTTTGTTATTTATTTTTTACACTATCATTCACGATTTTGACACTTCTTTATTTAACATACACTTTTTCTTTCTATTATACTATATTTTTGTAGGGATTATGAAGTTGCATAATTGTTCTAGTTCAACGCATCTGCTAAATTAGTCAACACTTTTGTTTACCAAAAGTGTTCTTTTGTTTCAAAGAAGTGTGCTCTTGCAAGGTATATTCATGCTTATTTTATTTCTTTCTGCACCTTTGATTTATGTTTCGATGCTTCTATTTTGAGACTTTAATTTTTCAATTTGGATTTTTGTCTATTGAGTTTTCTAGTTTTTGGTCACTAACAAATCTATGCAACTTATGTTTGACTCTAGAAGACCATCTCAAACTACTAACTTATCTTTTGTAGGGCGAAACGCTCAGAAAAGAAAAAATTGAAACTATTAATATGTAGTTTTGCGGGTTTTTATGTGTTTTTTATTTCTAGATTAGAAAATATTTATATTTTTTATAATGGGATTATCCCTATCTATCGTGTCTCATATGCTTACATGTTTGTATTTACCCAAAAGTGTTTGTGTATCCTCTTCCCTCACATGCCCATGCAAACTTGGGTGCAAGAGAAACACACACTTTCCTTTTTCAATATAGTAGGAGGCCTTCTTGGGGACCTCGTCACATAAAGTTTGGACCTCAACCATGTTTCATGACAAGTTATATAAAGAGGGGAGAGTGAAAGCTATATCTCAAGGAGTGCTAACATCATTTGAAGCCAAGTCAAAAGACTCTCAGTTTGCTAAGACTTATTTAGTGAGAAGAGAAGAGAAGACCCCTCCAATCTCAAGGTACTATAGATGGTATCTCTATTATAAGTGTCCCCCACTATAAAACTTTGTTATTAGAATCCTAGGAGTCATCAACTGTTGTTTCATGTAGTGTAAGAGATGTGTATCATACCTCAAAGTTACTCACAATGTGCCCCTTGAGTAGAGATAAAAATTCTTTGATCCTCTTAGGAGAGGTAAAAGGTGAGCCCTTGTGTCACTAGATCCCTACCTACCTAGTCTTGAAAAGGAGGTGTTTCATACTGATCTTGGGGTATTAGTCCTTACATCATGGTCTTACACCAAGTTAACACATAGTTACTTGAATAATTATGATGAGCATATTTTTTGTGGTATTAGTGCTTGCATTGTGTTCCTGCATAGTGGAAACTTTAAGAAACTCCCCTTATCCCCCCCCCAAAAAATGGTATACAATCTTGGAAAAACAATTCGTTACCCATAGAAACAACATTTATTTTTATTGGCAATATTTTTGTTTTTCCTAGAAACGCAATATAAATTTGGTTGGCAATTATTTTGAAATAGACAAAAATCAAAAGAAAATGTTGACAAATATTTATCCTTTTTTAAAATTAGAAAATAATTTTTCTGGCGAATAAAACATTTGATAAAAACTATAAAAAAAAATTTGCAAGCAAATTATTTAAATATGCAAAACTATAAAGTTTGACTTGGTGAATTATACTTCGATATAAAACCAATATGTTTAGTACTACTTTTTGTCCATAATTTTAGTTTAATATGTGTTTAAACACTCCAAAAATAAGTGAGAGTAGGTTTTGTTATAATTATGTGTTTTAAAGCTTCATAAATGAAGTAGACCAATCTTTTTTACAAGTTCATGCATTTGGAAGATTAGATTAAGGTAGTTTTGAGAGTTTCAAACACTAAACAAGTTATTTAAATTTTTATATTTGAAGGCTTCAAAAATAAAGTAATTATCTGACATAAAGCCAAAAATTATTCTAATGTCAAAATGATAATTGAAACAACAAATGAGTATCATTTCATTGTATTTGGTATGAATCGCAATAGGGAAGTGGGTCTTCCTAAAAATGCTATATAATATATATTTTGTTAATCCACCCAAAATATAGATTTATTAAGTGCATGTTGTGGAATCCATGCAAAAATAATCTACAATGAGTAATGGTGGTTCCACTAAGACATTTAGGTTTACAACCTACTTGTTGTTTTTATTTTTGCAGAAATTTAGTCAAAAGTTTGAGGAAATGGACAACAAACTTCAAATTAAATTCAATAAGAATGATGAGGGTATGATGGGAACATTGGTTCCACTTCTAATATATGAGTGGATCCCTAAGATAAGGATACATGATAATAGAAGGAACTATAAAGATTTTGTAGACTACTTTTTGGCTCTATTGTATCAAGGAATTATAAATAGTCTAATGCCTTGATTGCTTGAGTCTTGTATAAATTGCATTCAACTGGTATCACAAATACAACTGGCTGATTGGGACTTCATGGAATAATACATTGTGCTAAGATTTTTATGGATCTAGAGAACAACTCTACAAACTTCACATTCATGTGACAAATAGGGTTTTTGTATTGGAATCTATAGGACAACTTAATAGTATAGATCAATTACACTTAATTAGCAAAAGAAGAGCATATTGCCTCTATTACCATTCTCATGTGGAGGGTTCACATTCGACAGAAAAGAATTCAATGTTGTAAATGATTTTTTCTAAATTTTTAACTTTTAATTTGTCTATCACGAGCAGTATGACCATTGTGATGTTATCAAAGAAATAATTGTAGCCAATAAAAATTTTTCAAGTAAAATTCAACATGAAAGTGAACCCTCGCTAGAAAGATTGAAAAATAAGAATTCTTGGGATTAGGTCAAAAAAAAATGGAGTAAAATGCTACTAAGATGAGTATTTCTTTTGATCAATCATCAACAAAAATAATGGAATTGCACCAACAAAAATCACTAGAGAATGAAATGAAAATCAAGAGCTACAAAAACTTCTATACAAGAGCTTCCAAACCACCTACTATAAAACCAAAACATCTAAGGCCGATTTATACAAAAAAAATTGGACATGGTAAAACTTAACTGAGTTCTGGTCTATGAAGAAGAACCTAGGTGAACCAAAGACTACTACAGTTTTTTATGACATTCCAAATATAGTGCCCTACCCTAGTCAGCCTTGTACCATCGGTTTGACTTTGGTTGACTTTTTTTATGTGGCATTCTTGGATGGTTGATTGTTGTAGATTTGATAATATGAATATTGTGCATACCTGTTATTGTGCTTTCACATTGATTCTTGTGTAAGTTTAATTTTTTCCCTAATTCTATTAGCATTTTTGATGTTTATGTTGTGATTGTCATTGATGGACACACACTTGCATTGAGATCCCCTTTATATGTATGAGTTAGAGCACAACCGGTATTTGTTCCAACTGGTATGTTGTATTATAGTCTTTAGACTATTGGTGTTTTGCAGAATGTGTTTCTCGGTCTGAAGCGGCATGTTGACCCCAAGCGGTTCATGGATCCCAAGCAGTACGAGGAATTAAAGCAGCATAACACATTTTTACCAGTCTTCATTTTTGTCAAGCCGGCAACCGACATTTAGCTTGAACTAGCATTTTGTATGAACCAGTAATACTCTGTGATGAGTTACCAACCGACATTTTGTGATGAGTTGCCATCCACCGATTGTTTGACGGTGCTGACACTTTAACGATGCTTTTTGTGTCATGTTACCAAGTATGTCCAGGTTCATTGAACCTAGGAAATTGGATTGTAATCCTATTGGACCAACATGAAATCAAATTCCTTTATAAGGACATCATGTCTAGGGTTTTAGGTTGTTGATGTGGTTGTAGTGAAAGTTTATGTTGTTTCTAGGGTTTTCTAAAATCCTCTAGCAAGGTAGTCTGTAATCGGACTTATCTCCTAACAGAGATTGAGATTCCTAACAGGATTTGTTCTGGTAAAGAACAATGTAAGACCTTAACCGGTCTGGTTCCTATTCTGTAGATAGTTACTTGTGAGTTTCATCTCACCGTGGTTTTTCCCATTTGGGTTTCCATGTCAAATATCTTGTGTTATGGTGGTATTGCTTTTGTGGGTGAATGTCTTATTTACATTTTGGTTTGCATGTGTGTTAACCAGTTTGTATGTTAAACTGTTTTACCAGTTTATCTCAAGACTGTTTAAGTGTTTGAGTACAGTGTTTTTCGGTATACTAATTCACCCCCCCTCTTAGTGTTCATCAAATTCTTGTTATAAATCTCGAGCTAACGCCTTCATTTAATATGTGTGTGTGTGTGTGTGTGTGCTTGCGTGACTCATGGTTGCAGGAGATTGTAGGTACAGTACTGCCTAGGTGGGAGGTTTGTCTCCATTAGGATTCGTAGGGTTGGGTATACCTCTTTCATCCTTAGAATTTGGATTAGGTGGTCATAAAACCCTCGTCTTTCCTTAGCCATGATCAAGTGAGCGTCTTGTGTGGTCTGTCAGTTTCCTTTTTTGTTTGGGTTTGTGTGTCATGTATTTGGTTGATTTTCTTGGTTTGCGTGTCTTACGTGTGGTAAAATGGAGTACTTTATCCTAAGCATTTAGTTCGAATTAATGTGTTCATTTACGCATTAGTAATTGAAGGATTTAAAATATATAGGTTTCTTTTATGTGATTAATCATTAATTAAAAAGATCGCTTTATTTATGTTTGTAGCGAGTTTAATTTAATGGTTAATTTTAAAATAACGAATTTAATTAGTTTATGCATTTTTAAAAAGGGAAAGATTTAAAGTTATTTGAAATAGAAATAATTTAATCTCGTTTGCATTTTGGAAAAGAAAGGTTAATTTTACTTATTTAAGAAAATCAATTTTTATTAGAAAAACAAGTTTAATTTATATGTATATTTGATGTAGTGTGAAAGATTGATTTTGGGAGTTAATTTAATTAAAATATTTTATCCTCGTCAATACTGTGAAATATAAATGTGAGCTTAGTTAATATTGAGAAAATTAAAATTAAATAAGAGAGAAGCATTTTAATTTTTATTAGAAAAGCAGGTTAGATTATTTGAATAGTTTAAAAAGAATGATTATTTTTATTTTGATTTCTTTTTATTTAAAAAGTGTTTAAATTCGAAATTAGAAAATTAGGTCAAAATTTCATTCTTTTAACCTAGGTTGGAAAAACATTTTGGGAGTTGTTGATTTTCTTTTGAAAAAAAAAAAAAAGGATATTTTTTTTGGATGGAGAAAATTTGGGGATTTTGGAAAAGGGAGAATTTCCACAGCTACAGGGTCGGCTCTCCATCGGATCTTGCCAGGAATGCAAAGAGAGGTAGGATTCTTTATTTTGTTTTCTTTGTTGAAAAAAAAATCAATCAATAAATAAAAGAATGAAATAAAATTTCTGGTTGCTTTTCTTTGAAGAAATTTCTGGATTGAAATGGGGTTTGGGTTTTGAATCTATGTATTTTAGTTTCAAGTGTGGGATTTGGATAGATTCATTGTTTGGGGAATGATCTCCATTATGCTCAAGATTTGCTTGTTGGGTTTAGTTTTTTTTTCAGCAAGTATGTGTTTTGGAAAAACAATAATATTCTGGAAAAATCTTCAAAATGGTGTTTATTTTTTAAATTCTAGAAAATATTACAGAGTCTGTGAATGAAAGAAATTGGGGGTTTTAGTTCATTATTGTTTTAGTTTACTTTTATTTTATTGGGGCTTCCTGGTGTTTTCTGTTTAAAAAAATAAATTAAAAAAACACTATGTTTATGCTAGTCTTTTGCTATTCTGGAAAATATCCCCATTTTGTTCTCAGAAAATTTCTGAGTATTGAAAAAAATTATATATATATACATTACTGCTGGTCTCTATACCCACCAGCTGGGGTTTTAGTTTTATTTGCTTTTGAAATGTTATTAAAAATCGAAAAAAGGAAAGATATATATAAGATATATACACTACTGCTGGTTTGTGTACCCACTAGCTGGGGTTTTAGTTTTATTTGTTTTTGAAATGTTATTAAAACTCAAAAAAAAAGAAATATATATATATACTGTTGGTCTGTGTACCCAGCAGCTGGGGTTTTAGTTTTATTTATTTTTGAAATATTATTAAAACTCAAATAAATATATATATATATATATATATATATATATATATATATATATATATATATATATATATATATATATATATATATATATATATATATATATATATATATATATATATATATATATATATATATATATATATATATATATATATATATATATATATAATTGCTAGTATGTGTACCCAGCAGCGGGGGTTTTAGTTTAATTAATTATTAATTATTAATAATATATATTTATCAATGAAGATTAATATATATATTAATTAATAATTAATTTGAAATTCGAGCATTATTAAATTATTATTAATATATATTTTATTACTGAAGATTTATATATATATATATATATAATTAATATTTGATTGGATTATTATGTATTATTAATTATTAATTGTGTATATTTTATTAATCATGGGTTAATAAATATATATTAATTAATATTTAATTATAGTATCAGTATTAATGGGAAAGTATCTTTTTGGGAAAAAGATAAAATAATATTTTGATCGGAAAATTGTTGAAATAAAATATATTTATTAATTGATAATTTTTAAATAATATTTTATCCAGGAACATATTATAGAGAAATTAAAAAGTAAAAATAAAATGAATGAGATATTTATCATTGGATATTTTGAAAACGTAGCTCATTTAGAAAACTTGATCGACATTTAAATGTTTAAATCAACATGAGAAAAGATTGTATTTTCCGGTTATTGCTTGTGCAAGGTTTAATTTTTGCTTTCGCTTTTGTTTAAAGTAATGACAAGTTTCTTGATATGTTTGTTTGGACCCTGTCGTCTAGTTGTTTTGTGTTTGGCCATAATTGGTCAATTCCCCAGGTTAGAGTACCGCCAGACAAGAGACCTTTGTAGTTCTTTTAATATGCTCAGTTGGATCCGTTTCTATGTAGGGATCTTTTAGGATTTATTGACCGAAAAGATCATTTTTATATTATTGTGCTCGCCTAAAAGGACAGGAATGTAAATGATGTGAACCCTATGTAACTATAACTTAATTAATTACCAGAGGGGTTTTGCAGTTGAGCAGACCCGGAGATGTAGCCCTCTAGGGGTGAACTCCGAGATCATTTCTGTGTTATATGATGTTTTTGTCTCTCATGTTTCATGGATAGTGCTAGCATGTATGGATGATAATTGGATAGAATATATAAGTGGGTTAGATGAGAATTATCGTAATGCATGTATGTAGTCGTATTTTAAATGCAATAAATGGATCATGAAGGAATGTAATCAATTTCAGTTAATGATGATACAATTAAGTATGCATGAAAGAACTCATTAGTTATGATGAAATTATAGTACATTTTGGAACAAGATGCATGGCATGTGTTAATGTAAACTTGAAAGCAATGAATGGTTTAAAAGTTATTGGATGAACTCGTCATATCACCTAAATTGTAATTCTAATGGATGAACTTCATATTGTTATCTACATTTTAATCTTAATAAATAAACTTCATCATAATAGCTATAATTGAACTAAAATGGGTGAACTCATTTAGTTATTTATATTTTAATATTAATAAATAATCTTCATCATATTTAACTTATTTTAACTATAATGGGTGAACTCATTTAGCTATCTATATTTTAACCCTAATGGATGAACTTCATTATGTTATTTACATTTTATCCTTAATAAATGATCTTCATCTTATTAACTATATTTTAACTATAAAAGATGAACTCATTTGGTTATTTACATTTTAACCTTAATAAATGAACTTCATCTTATTAGCTATATTTTAACTAAATTGGATGAACTCATCAAGATAACTATATTTTAACCTTAATGGATGAATTCATATGTTATCTATGCTTTAACTTCAAAGGGGAAGATATCCTCATGTTAGCCTCATCTTCAACCATAATAGATGAACGCTTCCTAATTTCTATAATGTTGATTCACTGAACAAATTATACCCATGTTTTAAGTAATAACATGTAATTAAGATATCCTACTTAATTGGATCAAATGTCACGAGTTGAGTTAGGTGTTAAGTTACGTAATCACGTTGGGAAATTCCTTACACTAGTACATTCAGAGCTGATTTTCGACGGTCGTTTGTTGGATTTTCGATGAATTTTCATCGGAGTGTTGACAAAATCCACCGTCGAAAACTCGGCGTCGGATTAGTCGATGATGCCATGCCCATCGGAAATTTGACAATCCAATGGACTCTGCCGACGGTCAAATAAGTCGTCGGTTGAAAGCTTGGAATTCGTCGTAATTCCGACGATGATCTTTTTTATAAAAAAAATAATAATTATCATCGATATAATAAAAAATAATACCTGAGAAAAGCCCTTTTGGTTTCTAATTTGGCATTACTTTATTCACTTAAGCGATGGGTCCATTTATCATAAAAGTGTTCTCCCCTTGTCATTTACCTAGGCGGTCCCTTTAAATATTTTATTCTTGTTCATTTTTAATCTGCCTTTTCTAATGTTCGTCGGGCCTTATAAGTATCATGCAATTTTCTGTTGATCTGACGGCCCACGTTGATTCGCGACCAAAAAGTGCTCGAAACTTAGTTTCTGCGAAGTAGCGAAAGGCGAAGGTGGACCCGACATATAGGTTTGGACCAAAGCTAAACACCGATCAAGTTTCATCTGATCGGACAAACAACGTGGTTTCGTGAGATCAAGATGAACGTGTTTTAACCTTCACGAAGTGGCGAAAGGGTTTGGCGGGTCCCAGAGATAAGCAGTCTTCTTTGGTTAAAGAATGATTAGGTTGGAAAAAGATCAATGGCTTCTCGTTGTTTCGTGGTCGGGAGATGCACGAGCTATACCTTCAGCAAAATAGCGAAAAGGTGGAGGGTCCCACTAAGAGTGGTAGTAAATATGGTAACCCCAGTTGATGATGACATGGCGGTGACAAGGCACTCAGTTGGCGGTATGCAGTGGATCCAGGCAAGGTTGTCATAAAAAGAGTAAACAACGAGCAAGTTCTTGAGATCTAACGACTTGCGTGAATTCGTGAAGATAAGATGCTAGCAAGTTAGTCATTGTGAAGTAGCGAAAAGGCTGATGGGCCTAAGGGACAGGCATGGCATGAAGTTAAAAGAAGATCAGGTCTACTTTGATCTAATGGTTCTCGTGGTTTCGTGGCTGCAAGCCAAATGAAGAATAATGTTCATGAAGTCATGAAAGACAAGTGGAAATCACACGAAGGAGTGGCGTGGCATAACAGCTGTCGCTTTTTGTAGAGCTTGATAGTAATGTGTGTTGGCAATATTACAAGGATATTGAGAAGGTTGTTGATGATTATGGACATAACTGATTAAAGATGTTTTACTATCTTGATATTATTATTTTGTAATTGATGTCAAGAAATTGATTTTCTAATTCAGTATGATGTTGTCATATCTTAAGAAATATGATATGAAGATTATAAAGAAGTCGGTAAAGACACAGGAAAGAATATGATGAATAAGGGGATAAGTTATTCAATGGGCAACTCTATCGAGTCAGACAATGATGAGATCTTGATGTTTTAGATTGTTTTAACATCATACATATGTTGTAAAATGTAAAGGTTAATACTATACTATGTTATCAAGCAACGAACCTAGTCGGTAAACCCTAAGGAACCTAGTCGGTAAACCCTAAGGTTATCGCAGTCGGTTAATGAAGACAAAATGTCTACCGAGTGAAGTTTAGTATTCACCGAGTTGTAACCAAGCTATAATAGAATGCATTAAATGTTTACATGTGATATTTAATGAAAGATGCTGATGAGCTGGAGTGGATCAATGATTGGCAAGCCATAGAAGAAGTTTGTTAATGAATCTAAGGCAATGGAAAGTTGGCAAGAAGATCTATAGCTCAGATTGAACTACATTACCCTAACACAAGTTCCGAGGTGAATGTGCAAGTTCTGAGGTGGGATAAAACATTTTCAGATTGAAAGATACAATGAACTTGGACAAGATTGAAGATCCAATGGCTATGATTGATCATGGGAAATGTGATCAAGGAGATTAAGTGGTTAGAAGATTGTTTATAAATAAGGAACTGTTGATAAACAATGTATGCAGGCAAGTGTATGCACAGGGATGCTACATAGTGATTACCGAGCACAAAAGCTTGAAGACTTGTTAGAATAAAAGAGTATTGATGCCCAACAGATAGACAAGATTAGTTCTATGTCTAGATTGTATTGAACAAATAGGAATCTGCTTTAGCATTTTAGATGTGAAGTTGCAGATAGATTGTATTACTATTATTTTGTGAAAGTAACATGAAATCTCTTAACCAAGTGGACTTAATAGTCTTATATGTAAATCCTCTAACAAGGTGACATTCTGATTGAGTGTTTGAAATCCTTTGACAAGGTCACTTCTAACAAAGTGAAGATCCTAATAGATCTAAGGGAAATCCCTTAACCGGGTCACATCTAGCAATGTGTTTTGTAATCTTTAACAGGATTTGCTTTTAACTGAGCATACTCTAGAAGAGTATATTTCTTAGTGGGTCCGAAATCCCACAGTGGTTTTTCCCTATTTGGGTTTCCACGTTAAATCTGGTGTTACGAGGTTTATATTGTTCATATGCTTTTGAGTTTGCATGTTTGACAGTTTTTGGTTATATGACTGATATATGTTACCGAGGTTGAATCTGATGTTTTCCAATGCAATTCAAATGTGTTTCCATTCTAATCTTCCATATACCATAGTTAGTTCCATCAAGTTTTGGATTGTCCTTCCTGAAAATATTTGTTGCCAAAGGATCTCCTCAAGCTGTTAGTTTTCTACAAAAAGAGGACTTGGCTCTGATACCAATTGTTATCCTTCCCAGTTCCTAACAAATACTATTAATTAAAATAATTAATTAAGCTATCCATAAGAAATATCAATAATTTGGACAACTTAACTAATTTAATTAATTAATTACTCTTACTCAAAAAATGGGGATATTACACCTCACAACCAAAAATTCTAAGATCTCTCAATGAAGGCTTGTGACCCAACCATGCTTCTATAGGCATTTTATCAACAAGAGATGATGTAGGAGACATGTTAATTAGGTAGCAAGAAGTGGCGACAACTTCTATTGGCAATTTGGAGGAATTGATTATGTGTTGCAATGATGTTTATCATTGATGTCAACACTAGCTGCTTTGGTTGTTTACCGGTATCTGGTTGGTCCCGGTAGGATGATTGGTTTCTGGTTGGTAAAATCATGTTGATCTAGTATGCTCTGGTATGATTTGGTCTATGGAATTGGTTTGGATTGGTTATTCATGTGTTCCTGATGTGTATCACATTCATTTGGTTCAGGATTTGATGATCCAGAAGCTATCACTTGTTCCAGTAAGTCAAATTGGTTACCGATGAGGGTTTTACTGGTAGAGCTTTGTTGAAGATCTTTTGATATTATGCATAAGTGGTATTGGTGTGGCTTCTATAAGGTTATCCAGATGCTGATGGTTATCATGTTTGTGTTCCAGTTGTTCGTGGTGTTTCATTTGGCTTATGGTGACCTATTATAGGTCTGGTGGTTATTCTGCAAGGTTATGGACCGATTTATGTAACATGTTGTTGGAACTTCTCGATGTGTTTTAGGGATGACTTATGGGTTGGATGATATTTGTTTGGCCTCAGGCCGACATGTTTTATAATTATGTAATAGGTTTATTATCTGGGTGGCCGACCTAATTGTTTAGGTCCCAGGTTGGTATAAATATGATGTAAGATCTCTTTGTAGATCATGGGGAGATCATGTATGGTATGGGATTATGTGAACAATATTGTAATCATTCATGCTGAGGATTTGGTCAATCATAGGTGATCGAACTGCATTTGTGGAAGAGGTTTAAGGCCTCCAGTATTGAGCTTAATCAGAACTGTACTCAGGCGTGGGAGATGCTATACTTGCAGTTCAATCTTCATTATGGATTGTTGTCTGATGTTTTTTGTAGTGAGTGAGACTCCTTTTGTGATGAGCAGTGTGCTCTAGGTTGTTGGCCTTCCTACATGTGGAGGCCCCTTATCATAATATTTATTCATCTGATCAGTGGGTAAATATTGTGGGTCTCCAATCCCACCGTAGTTTTTCCTCTTTGAGATTTTCCATGTATAAATTTGTGGTGTTATGGTGTTCATTTTTGTGGTTGCATTGTTTCTTATTGTTATATGCTTTTATATTTATCGGTTGTTGAGTTTTTGTATTAATAAGGTTAAATTTCTCCATTCCGGTAGAACACTAATTCACCCGCCCCCCCTCTCAGTGTTCTTGGATCCCAACAACTTCAACCTAAAACTTTTGTTCTAAGCCAATACCACTCAACATACTCCTAGCCTTCTCCATCAGTGACTTCTTCATTATTTCTGCAACTCCATTCTGATGTGGAGAATAAAAAGTTGTCTTTTGTCTATTAATACCATAGTCTTTACAAAATCTATCAAAATCATTAGAGAAAAATTCACTGCCATTATCAGTCCTCAAACATTTTATTTTCCTTCCAATCTGCAACTCAACCATTGCTTTAAATTATTTAAATCAAATAAAAACTTCATATTTACTCTTTAAAAAATATACCCATGTCCTTCTACTAAAATCATCAATAAATGAAACATAATATGTGGATTTTCCAGTGGAAGGATCATATACATGACCAAACACATCATAATGAATAAGATCCAAAACACCACAAGATTTATGAGAACTCGAGTAAAACTAAACAGGGTTTTGTTTTCCATAAATGCAATGCTCACAGAAATCAAAGTCAATATTACAATCATTCAAACCTTCAACGAGTTTTTTATTTTTTAAGGTCCTTAGACCCTTATCTCCAATGTGGCCAAGTCTCTAGTGCCATAACATAGTCTTCTATGTAGGTAGCTTAGCTTCAGAAGAAATAACACCCTTAGGTACCCAAAAGCCATGTCCATTCGCTGAAGGTGAAATCCTCAAATCTTCCAATGAAGTATCCACAGATTTACTTTTTTACAGAAGTGCTATTACACTCAACAGTGTATGCCTCTAACTTATACAAAGTGTCAAACTAAACACCTCTAGCAATCACCATAACACCCTTAATCATCTTGCATCCTATATCAAAAAAGACTACCTGCACACCAACATCTACCAATTTTCTCATAGATAATAAATTTCATTTTAATCCAGGGATATGCAACACACCGCCAATCCTTTTTATTCTACCATCAAGAAACTTGATCCTAACTTTACCACCACCAATAATATCTAAATCTGAATCATCACCCAAGTACACCTTACCTCCATTAAATTCTTCATATTCAGAAAACCAATCTCTATTGGAAGTCATATGAAAACTGATGAATACTAAGAGGGGGGTGAATTAGTATGCCTAACAATTTAACCAAACTCTTAAACAATTTTACTGCAAACCGGTGTAGTAGTTTAAACAACAAACCGGTTAAAACATAAACAAGCCAAATAGAAAATAGAGCATTCACCCACAGTAGCACAATCACTATAACACAAGATATTTTGACGTGGAAACCCAAATGGGAAAAACCATGATGAGTAAAACTCACAAGTCAACTATCTGCAGAATAGTAACCAGACCGATTAAGGCCTTACAATGTTCTTCACCAGAACATATCCTATTAGGAATCCAGATCTTTGTTAGGAGATAAGTCCTGTTAAAAAATACCCTGTTAAAGGATTTCAGATCCACAATAGTGAACCACCTTGTTAGAGGATTTACAATAGGCTTGGCTGGGCCTACCCAGTTAAGGGTTTCAGACTTGTCGAAGAGATTAGTAATTAACAAGTGAATGCTCTAGAAAATAGCACAAAATGTTTGATTAGATCCTTGATAGTTCTCTATTAATGCATTGCAGCATTACTTCAATCTTCTAACCTTTGCACTCACAGGCTCTATAGTGAGATACCCTTTTCACACATACCTAATCTATTCTACAATACTCGCACATATCAACTCCTCAAAACCCTAGACATGATGTCCTCATATAGGAATCTGATTTCATGTCGGTCCAATAAGATTAGACTACAATTTCCTAGGTATAGTGCATCTAGACACATTTGGTAACACGACACAGAAACACCAGCAAAGTTTGGTGGATGATAACTCATCACACTTTACAATTATACCAGTTTGACACAGTATACTAATTACCGATAAACAAAGACCGGTGAACTGGAACATAGTATTCCGACCAAAAAGATTAACTGGGGGTCCTCGTTCCACTTGAGGTCTTCATACCGCTTGATGTCTTCGGTCATGCTTTGATCGGTAAGCATCTTTTGCAAAAAACCGATAGTCTTCTATAAACAAAGACTATACATACAATGACATATGATACCAGTGTGAACAACACAACACATATTACCGGTTGAGAATAACTCATACATAAAATAAGTGTGTGTCCATCAATGACAATCACAACTAAACATCATCAAAATACCAACAATCTCCCCCTTTGCCATTGATGGCAACACTTAGGAGGAAAATTTTGACATCTAAGTGCTTACAAAACAAAAATAGATGCCATGATCAAAATTACTCCCCCTAAGCATATACACTACTTCCTTTGCAAAAATTACAAGTATGTTCATGAAATTTTCAATACTACTCCCATAAAAATTTTATACTACTCCCCCTTTGCCAACAATGACAAAGTAATGCAAAACATTCCCTTTTTCACAAAGTTATATTGCATAACATAAAAACAGAGTATATGTTTATGACAATAAAGAGTAAAACTTCTCAAAAAGAGATTTAAAGTTTTTCATAAAATTCTTCATGTTTGAAGACCATGAATCAAGAAGTGAGGCAGAAATTTCACTCTCGATCTTCATCTAGAAGGCTAATTCTTCCATTGCATCGATAGTGCTCATCTCCTATGTTACAGTAATAGCCTCCAAGTTCAGGAAGCACTTCTGAAGAACCTGCAATTTTGGTAATAGAAGCAACTGGAGCTCCTATAGATCTTGAGTTTGATTGCAGATCTCTAAGTCAATCTTTGCAATCTGATGCTGGTGAGTGTGAACAGTCTATCCATACACTGTGAACAAATCATATAGCAATTTGAAGTTGTCGATATACTTTTGTAACTCCGATTGGAGTTGACTCTTCTGTTTCAAAACATCTTCACAAAATAGGTGAGGTTGGCAGAATTTTCTCAAGAGTAGGTTACCTTCACCCATAGCTAAACTTATATCATCCTTCTATTTAAGTATTTTTTCTCTGTCTGCATCCATTTGTTTTACTAATGAAACTTTCAAAGCTTTTTCATGCTTCTTCTTTGCAGAAATCTGGGCAGCATCTTCTAAAGATTGCACTTGATCATCTACTACTATGCAAAGAAGTTTTAACTTGGCCAGCGAGGAATCAGTACTAGAAAGCTTAGTACCAGGGATTAGATTGGAAAGAGTGTCAATAGCAAACTGAATGACATCTTGTTCTTTCTTTTTCCTTAGTTCTTCCAATCTGACCTGTGCTAGTTGAATGCTCCTCAGTAGCTCACTTTCATCAACTGATTGAGTCAGACAGACAAGAGTCAAATCGGTGGGACAGGTCAGATCAACTTGCTTGGCTTGATCTTCGGTTGCCTTAGGAGTTTGTCCTCCTTCCTTTGCCTTGATCTCCTCTTGTCTTTTCTTCTCCTCTTCTTCTTTTTCTTGGGCTACCTTGGTGGCCTTCTCTTTCTCCTCTTCCACTCTCTTCTTCTCTTCTTCTTTCTTTCACTCTTCTTCCCTCTTTTTCTCTTCTTCCTTTTTCTTCTCTTCTTCCTTCTTCTTCTCATCTTCTTCCTTCTTCTTCTTCTCCTCTTCCTTTTTCTTCTCTTCATCTTCCTTCTTCATCTCCTCTTCTTTCTCTGCTCTCTCTTTCTCTTGTCTCGCTTTCTCTGCTTTCTCTTTCTCTTGTTTTTCTTTCTCCGCTTTCTCTTTTAGTTGTTTTTCTTTCTCTCCTTTCTCTTTTACCAGTTTCTCTTTCTCTTCTTTTTCTCTTTCTTTCTCCACTCTCTCCTTTTCAGCTTTCTCCTTTTCTGGAGTGGTATCCTCAACATCTAGTGTATCAACATCAATGGGGTCATTTTGTTGTGCTATTCTTTCACCCAGACTGTCAAAGATTTCATCCGGTTTGGCTATGGATAGGTCAGGCTCTTGCTCAGCCTGTTGATTAGCTTCAAATACTTTCAGCATTTTCATAGCTGCATTAACCTGCAAATGGGTGTCTTTTTCCACTTCAGAAGTTTTGCCTCCGAGTAGCTAAAGTCTTCTTCTTCGCTTGAAAAATATGCCTTTGAACTTGTCAATAATCTCAAACAATTCTGAATTTGAGGCATCTAGAAAATATTGAGCGAAAATTTTATCCCTGATTTCTTGTTCCTTTTCAATGGCAATGCACCATTTATTGTCAAAAGAATCATACAAAGATTTAGAAGTAACTGATTTAATATCAGTAGGTGACCAATCTTTATTACATAAATATTTAATAAGTTCTTATTCAACATCTTCCTTTTCACTATCATTTAAATCATCAAAATATTCTTTTAAATCATCAAGAACTTTCCTTCTAATATTCTTTATGGTCCTTTGACAATGTTTCATAGGCTTGTAAAAAGAAATATCTATATTTATCGATGCAGAGGTTGCTGGTACATTACTGGTTGACTTTGTCTTCTTGCTTGATTGCCTTGCCTTCTTCATTTCTATCTTTGGTTCATTGTCTTCTAAATCTGGTGAGTTATTCCTAGTTTTTCTCTTCCTTTCGAATACCATAGGTGGAATAGCCTTCAGTTTCTTTTTGGCTGGTGACCTCTTGGTCACTTTAGGACTGGCAACAGATGTAACCGATGTCGATGCCAATGGCACTGCTTTACTCTTTTTCTGCTTTGATACCTCAATAGGTTTGATTCTCTCAAAGTAAGTACTAGTCCTCTTCTTCTTTGGATCCAGTGGTGAAGCAAGTAGGGTAGAGGCATACCCTGTCAATATATCATCTACCACTTCATAGCCCATAGTTTCAACTTAATCTTCTCTGGGCTCAATCGCTTGCATTATGCAATGATCTATTTTGATTGTGAAACATATATCATCTTCATATTTTTTAATTAGATCACCAGATATTCTCATTCTCTGGTTCATCTTTAGTCTGAAATCATCAAAATACTTGTTCAAAGTCTTCGGATATGCAGATCCCACTACTTGCAGACTCTCCTTTATTTGTCTTGAAACCGATAGGTCACTCGACCATTGAACATCACCAACTCCTAGAAAGTATCCTTGAAAATAGAAAAATAAACCAACAAGTAGTTGACCGAACTTAAACCTCAGTGTTTTGTCCACTTTGATCGACTTTAGGTTCTCCATGAGTTGTTTTTTCATGCAGGTACATAAGTCACATTCTGCATTCTCCTTTATCATCCTATAAGTGGCATGCACCACAGCTGTAGGAACAGAATTCATTTTGCTAGCATAGAATACTCTATACCCGATTACCATGCACACATATTTCACCAAGTCATCTTTTATGGTGTTAACAGTCATTTCCCGTTGGTCGCTCACAGAACCGATGAGCTCTATCACTTTGGTTTTGGTGATCTTGCGAAGAACGGGGACTTCCCCAACATTGCAGAAACTAGTCACGGCATGAATTGCCTTCGGTGTAATATCATGGGTTAGCTCAAGGTATATCTTATCACCATAAAACCTACTTAGAATAATCCTAATGCGTTCTTCTATAAATTCCTCAAGAAAATATACTACATTGTGTAATTTCTTCTTCTCAATTACGTTGTACTCAGGTTTAATCTTTTTATCGTCTCCACATAATAGACTTAGCTAGGAGTGAATCACTAGAGACCCTAAGTCTTCTAGTTTACAATCAATATATCCTGAAGCATCCCCTTCGACAATGACTCCAACAGGAATTTGAGATAGGGCATTATATTTCACCTTCTTCCTAAGAAACTTAGATGATTCCTCAGGTTCGGTAGAACTAGAAGGGATTTAGAAGTAGAAGCCATATCTAGATGATTCCAAATGACAAGTATTTTTCAATGAAAAATACCTTCACACTCCAAACTAGGGTATGTCGAGCACAACACACTTCTCCAAGAGATTACTTTATCAATCTGGCTTCCACACTGATAGCTTGAAATGACTGCAAAATCTTGTGCAAGATTTCTTTCTGAATTCTTTCGAATGCAAGATAAATCACTCTTGTTGCTCTGCTCAAGCTAGAAAAAATCGTCTTTAAAAATAGGTAAGTAAAAATGATGACGAAAGTCACTTTTAAATAAGCTCCTACCTACAATAATAAATCCATCACCGTTAGGGCACAAACCCTAACTTTACCTTTTACCCCTTCATTTCTTCTGTCGGTCGAAAGGTAACCAATACCGATAAAGGCACTTTATCAATATATTCTAGGGGTTCAAAACATTGTTACCGATATGTTCCCCCTAAGATTTTCAAAGCTCAATTTTTTGGTTCAGGGATCTCCACACTAGGTGCAAAAACTAGTACATCTTGTGCCTTCTCTTCAGATTTCTTTTTCCAAGTTTTATCCATATCCGCCTGAACGGTTTCAACATCATTCTTCCCTTCTAGGTCGACTGGTATCTCTCCCAATGGATTCTTTCTCAGTCTGCATGCTTTGGCAATACATCCCGGCTTGTTGCAATGATAGCATACCATACCAAGTGTTCTCCATGGTCCGAGGTTCATATTTCCATTCTTCCTTCTGCATGTTGCAGTAGTGTGACCGCTACCACGATAGATCAAATAGGTTGCTCTCCAACTATTTTCCGCTCCATAACCATTTGACCAGTGGTCATAGGTTCTATACCAGTTTGGGGTCCGGTTCATAGGAGGTTCTGGGACAACTCCTTTAAATCTTGGTGTATAACTTCTAAAGTTGTTCATAACCGACCTGCACTCAAAAGCTCTATACCCAAACTTGTTTCATGCATAATAGTGACCATTAAATCTACCAATTATAGCCACATTTTTTTGTATCTAAGGAAAATTAATATAAGCCTTGCTCCTACATACATTGGCAGTATGTCCTTCCTTAAGACAGTTGAAGCATACAGGTTTAAAATTTGGCTTACCTTTTCTCTGGTTGATCTTAGGTGTCAATTTCTCCTTTGGTGCACCAGTCTTGGTTCCAGAGGTTTCACCTTCCTCATATGCAGAGAAACCAAGTCCATAGGTATTCTTTGATGGCTTCGTTCTTTCCAACTTCTGGTCCAACTTCGTAGCACTTTGATTGAACTTTGCAAGTATTTCCTTTGTCTCAACAAGTTCCTTGGAAAGAGCATCATTGGTTTTCATCAAGGTTTCATTATGAGAGATAGCAGCATTGAGGTCTGCTTTTATTTCTTCTTTCTCTTCATTACCCTCTTGCAGATGAGCGGTGATGGTACCAATCTCTTGTTTCAACTTAGAGATCTCATGCTCCTTGTCCTTCACTAAATCTTCATCTTTTCTTCTATTTTCTAGCTCTTGACTCATCTTGATAGTCAGTCCTTCCAAATCCCTCCTTAGGTTAGTTTTGGATTCATTTAGTTTCTCCACTTCTCCGACTAGGGCCTCCATGTCTGCTTCATTAGAAGAGTTGTTTTTAGTAAATTCCATCAATTGCTTAGCAAGTTCTCTTCTCTTGGCTAAAGAGGCTTTATACTTGATCTTGAGTTCATCATAGGCTCTCTCAGACTCAGTCAGATGCTGAGTGAGTTCCCTCATGCTGTATTCCCCCATATCTCCTTTCAAGTGGTTAGACTTAGAGAAAGGTACGTTCTGATACCAATTGATGAATACTAAGAGGGGGGTGAATTAGTATGCCTAACAATTTAACCAAACTCTTAAAAACAATTTTACTGCAGATCGGTGTATTAGTTTAAACAACAAACCGGTTAAAACATAAACAAGCCAAATAGAAAATAGAGCACTCACCCACAGTAGCACAATCACCATAACACATGATATTTTGACGTTGAAACCCAAATGGAAAAAAACATGGTGAGTAAAACTCACAAGTCAACTATCTGTAGAATAGTAACCAGACCGATTAAGGTCAGACTAGTTAAGGCCTTACAATATTCTTCACCAGAATAGATCCAGTTAGGAATTTAGATCTCTGTTAGGAGATAAGTCTTTTTAAAGACTACTTTGTTAAAGGATTTTAGATCCACAACTATGAACCACCTTGTTAGAGGATTTACAATAGGCTTGACTAGGCCTACCTAGTTAAGGGTTTCAAACTTTTTGAAGAGATTAGTAATAAACAAGTGAATGATCTAGAAAGTAGCATAGAATGCTTGATTAGATCCCTGACAGTTCTTTGTTAATGCATTGCAACATTACTTCAGTCTTCTAACCTTTGCACTCACAATCTCTGTAGTGAGATACCCTTTTCACACAGACCTAATCTGTTCTACAATACTCGTACACATCAACTCCTCAAAACCCTAGACATAATGTCTTCATATAAGAATCTGATTTCATGTCGGTCCAATAAGATTAGACTACAATTTCCTAGGTATAGTGCATCTAGACACATTTGGTAACACGACATAGAAACACTGCCAAAGTGTCGGTGGATGATAACTCATCACACTTTACAATTATACTGGTTTAACACAGTATATCGATTATCGATAAACAAAGACTGGTGAACTAGAACATAGTGTTCCGACCGAAAAGATTAACTGGGGGTCCTCATTCCGCTTGAGGTCTTCATACCACTTGATGTCTTCAGTCATGCTTTGACCGGTAAGCATCTTTTGCAAAACACCGATAGTCTTCTATAAACAAAGACTATACATGCAATGGCATATAATACCGGTGTGAACAACACAACACATATTACCAACTGAGAATAACTCATACATAAAATAAGTGTGTTTCCATCAATGACAAGAACAACTAAACATCATCAAAATACCAACAAAAAGATACACTTGATTCAATTAACCATGCATCATTACCTGCATGAGTAGCCAAAGTCATAATGAATGCGTCACTATCTTCCTTCTCAGACTTAGAATCAAAATCGTACTTATTTTTCTTCTTCTTTTCTTCTTTTAGTCCTTATGGATGTGTCCCGGTTTACTGCAATTCCAACAGATCACTTTGGACTTTCCAGGAGATTGTGATCTCCTTCTAGACTTGTATTTATTACACTTCTCATTCTTCTTTCCTTTTTCCTTAGGTCTTCCATGGATAGTTAGGGCTTCCTTCGAACTAATGGATACCTTCCCCCACATCTCTTCACCAAGTAGGACACCCACCACATCTTCAAACTTTAAAACAATAGTACTACTGATAACCATAACAAGAGAATCCAACGAATCAGACAAAGAACTAAGTAAGATCTGGCATTTCTCCTCCTCATCCATCTTAACACCAACAAATGCCAATTGATCCATAAACATATTAAATGCTTCTACATGGTTTGTAACTCGTCAACCCTCTTCCATTATCAAGGAATATAATTTCTTGCTCAAGAAAATCTGATTCAATAAGGATTTCGTTTGATAGATTTCACCAAGATTAGTCCATAGCTTCTTTGTAGAGTTCTCTTCGTGGACATGATAAGAATAGAGTTTTCCAAGAACAGTTTGATTAGACCCTTAGCTTTTCAGTGCATAACATCATATTGAGTATCCACAATAGGATTTGTAGGTCTTGAGACATTCGCATCAACAACATCCCACGGATCTCAACCTATTAGTAGATCTTTACATCTTCAACTTCCACATCTCAAAATTACTTCCATTAAAATTCTCCACATCTATTCTCCCTAACGAACTTGTCATCTAAAAATTCTTGCAACAAGATCAAAAAGAATCTTTTTCACAAGCTCCCACTCAAATCTGGATTAGTTCAAAAAACCAACCACCCACAACTAAAACCAAAGGTGATCAGGCTCCGATACCACTTGTAAGGAAGTTAAGTAGTAGAACAACTTCCTACACTAACCTTGAGATGAGGATGATGCAAAAAAATTTACAGATCATTACAACAATTATAGAAACTTTAACATAAATAGGCATAATAACATTCATACTACAACACAGTGATTTACTTGGGGAAAACCCTTTCGAGAGAAAAAACCCACACTCTAAAAGCCACCCAATATATTATTCAACAATCAATTACAGATTAAAATATACTTGTAGTGAAAGATCTTCACAAGAGTACCACTAATCAGATATTTAGAGGTGACTCAATATCCATAAGACTCTTTTTATATAACCTTTATCTCACACACCTCATATATAGGAGATACAATACAAGAATCTGTCAAACGGTATTACAAAACCATGGGCTAAAACCACCCAATAAAGTAGAGTTGAACTTATCTCTTTTCTAGATGCCCTATGACATGTCAAAATGCATTTCAACACGTGTCCCTCCCTTTTACAGCTCATTTATGTGTCTGGTGCATTTTATATATCCTATTTCAGGATCCCAAACTTTTGGAGGCTATAACTTGTAAACCGTGTGTCCGATTGATGAACCGTTTGAAGTGTCAAAAAGCTCACAAAGTGCTCTATCACCGAATAAATCTCTACACCATTTATGCCCACTATTCAAGGCATTTTTAAGGGTCTAAAGTCCTAAAAATTAAATTTAAACCTTTCATCGCACCATTCCAACATGAAAACTTTAATATCTTCAAAACTAGTTGTTTTCTTGTAGTCAACATTTATTGGCATGCTTATTTAGCCAACCAAAATATTTGGGGAGAATTTCACACCATTTCATGCTAAAACAAAAACACTTACTATAAATAGTAACTTCATGTAAATGCAAGGTTGAGACTATTGGTGTTGGGAAAAATGGTGTCTCAACCTTGCATTTACACAAGGTTACTATTTATAGTAAGTTTTCATTTGAGCATGAAATGGTGCGAAATTCTCCTGACAGCTTCTGGTTGGTTAGATAAGCATGCTAGTAAAGGTTCGTCACAAGATCACAACTAGTTTTGAAGATATTAAAGTTTTCATTTTGGAGGGGTGCAATTAAAGGTTTAAACTTAATTTTGGGGACTTTAGACCCTCCGAAATTCCCTAAAAAGTGTGCATAAATGGCATAGTGGTTTACAAGGCAATAGAGCACTTCACGATCTTTTCGATGCTTCAAATAGTTCATCAAACAAACACATGGTTTGCAAATGGCCTCCGAAAGTTTGTACTCCTAAAATAAGAAATATAATTTGTATCAGACACATAAATGAGTTGTAAAAGGGAGGGACACATGTTGATGTGTTTTTTAACACATCATAGGGCATCTAGAAGGGAGATAGGTTGTCTACACCTTATTGGGTAGTTTTATCCCATGGTTTTGTAATACCATTTGATGATTTCTCATATTGTATCTCCTATATATGAGGTGCATGAGATAGAGGTTGTGTGTAAGAGTCTTATGGCTATTGAGTTACCTCTGAATCTTTGATTAGTGGTAATCCTGTGAAGAGATTTCTCTGCAAGTATATTGTAATCTATTTTTGATTGCTAAATAATATATTGGGTGGCTTTTGGAGTGTGGGGTTTTTCTCCTGAAAGGGTCTTCCCCACGTAAATTACTGTGTTATAGTTTGAATGTTATTATGTCTATTTATGTTAAGTTTGTGTAGCTATTGTAATGATCTGTAAAAACAATTGCCTTACCCTCCTCTAAAGGTTAATGTAGGAAGTTGTTCTGCTACTTGACTTCCTTACAAGTGGTATCAGAGCTTGATCACATTTGGTTTCAGTTGTGGGTTGTTGGGTTTTTGAACTAATCCAGATTTGAGTGGGAGCTTGTATAGAAGACACTTTTTGATGTTGCCAAAATTATCAGATGGCAAGTTCTTCAAGGAAAATAGAGGTTGATAAATTTAATGGAACGAATTTTGAGATGTGGAAGTTGAAGATGGAAGATCTGCTAATAGATCAAAATCTGTGGGATGTTGTTGATGTGAATGTCCAAAGACCCTCAGATCCTACTGCAGCAGCTTAGTATGATGTTATGGACGAAAAATACAAGGGTCTAATTAGATTGTGCCTGGCAAACTCTGTTCTGATCAATGTCCATGAAGAAAACTTTGCAAAGAAGCTATGGACTAAGCTTGATGAAATGTATCAAGCAAAATCTTTATTAAATCAGATTTTCTTGAGGAAGAAATTGTATTCATTTAAGATGGAAGAGGGTGGATGAATTGTAGACCACTTGGAAGCATTGGATATGTTGGTGGCTCAATTAGTATCTATCGGTGTTAAGATGAATGAAGGGGAGAAATGCCAGATCTTGCTTTGTTCTTTTCCCAATTCGTGGGATTCTCTTGTTATGGCTATCGGTAGTACTTCTATTGTTTTGAAGTCTAAATATATGGTGGGTTCCATACTTGGTGAAGAGATGTGGAGGAAGGTATCCCTTAGTTCAAAGGAATCCCTAATTGTTTGTGGAAGACCTAAGGATAAAGACGAGAAAAATGAGAAATGCAACAAGACCAAATTGAGAGGGAGATTGAAATCTCTTGGAAAGTCCAAAGTCATTTGCTAGAATTGCAGTAAACCGAGTCATATCTGTAAGGACTGCAAATAATAAAAAGAAGAAGTTTGATTTTTATTATGAGTATGAGAAGGAAGATGGTGATGCAATCATTGCAACTTTGGCGACTCATGTAGGTAATGATGCCTGGTTAATTGACTCAGGTGCATCTTTTCATATGACTTCCAATAGAGATTGGTTTTATGAATATGAAGAATTTAATGGAGGTAAGGTGTACTTGGGTGATGATTCACATTTAGACATTATTGGTCAAGGTAAAGTTAGAATTAGATTTTATGATGGTAGATAAAAGGATTAATGGTGTGCTACATATCCCTGGTTTAAAATGAAATATGTTATCTGTGAGCAAACTGATAGATGTGGGTGTGCAAGTAGTCTTTTATAAAGTATGATGTAAGATGATTAAGGGTGCTATGGTAATTGCTAGAGGTGTCAGGTTTGACACTTTTTATAAGATAGATGCATACATTGTTGAGTGTAAAAGCAATTTTATAAAAAGTAAATCTGTGGAAGATTTGAGGGTTTCACCTTCAGCAGATGGAAATGGCTTTTGGGTACCTAAGGGTGCTATTTATTGAAGCAAAGTTACCTATAGAGAAGACTATGTTATGGCACCAGAGGCTTGGCCACATTGGAGAAAAAGGTCTAAGGACCTTGAAAAATAAAAAACCTTATTGAAGGTTTGAATGATTGTAATCTTGACTTTGATTTTTGTGAGCACTGCATTTATGGAAAACAAAACCGCATTCAGTTTTACTCGAGTTCTCATAAAACTTGTGGTGTTTTGCATCTTATTCATTCTAATGTGTTTGGTCCTATAGATGTTCCTTCAATTGAAAAATCCACATATTATGTTTCATTTATTCATGATTTTAGTAGGACATGGGTATTTTTTCTAAAGAGTAAATTTGAAGTTTTTAGTCGATTTAAAGAATTTAAAGAAATGGTTGAGTTGTAGACTAGAAATAAAATTAAATGTTTGAAGACTGATAATGGCGGTGAGTTTTTCTCTAATGATTTTGATATATTATGTAAAGACTGTGACATTAACAGACAAAATACAACTATGTATTCTCCACAACAGAATAGAGTTGCAGAAAGAATGAACAGGACATTGATGGAGAAGGCTAGGAGTATGTTGAGTGGTATTGGTATAGAATAAAATTTTTGGGTTGAAGATGTTGCCAATGCTTGTTACCTGATTAATAGGTCTCCTACATTAGCCCTTGTTGACAAAATGCGTATGGAAGCATGGTCAGGTCACAAGCCTTTATTGAGACATCTTAGAGTTTTTGGTTGTGAGGAATGTGCACATGTACCAAAGGAGAAGCAGACAAAGTTGGAGAACAAGGTTGTGAAATGTATCTTCATCGAGGATAGTTATGGTGTGAAAGGATACAAGCTTTGGGACCTTGTGTCATAAAAGGTAATTCATAGTAGAAGTGTTATTTTTAGAGAAATTAAGTATCCTTATGTTACATTATAGCCAGAATAGACTAAAAAGGAAGATGTGATTCAATTCCCTTCTACACCTAAAATAATTAAATCAATACCCCTAGATAGGCAGGAAGTTGAGGAGAGCTCATCTAGCTCTGAATCTTCAGAAGAGGAGACAACCACTTGAAAGGTATTCACCTAATGATTGGAGATATATTTTTTCTTTGAACACTAATGTGGATAAACCCAAATCTATAGAAGAGGCATTAGGTATGAATGACGTAGAATCCTAGAAGATTTCTATGGAAGAGGAAATGGAAGGTTTGAAAAAGAATGACATCTGGGACCTTGTATCATTGTCTGAAGGACATAAACCTATTGGTTGTAAATGGGTGTTCAAGAAAAAGATTGGTTCAGATAGAAGCATTGAGAAGTATAAATTGAGGTTGGTTGTTAAAGTCTACTCTCAGATTGAGGGTGTTGATTATGGTGAGATATTTTCTCCTGTTACAAAAATGACATGCATTAGATTTTTTCTTTCTATTGTTGTTGCTTACGATTTAGAGGTTGAGCAAATGGATGTGAAAACCGCTTTCCTTCATGGTGATTTGGAGGAGGATATTTATATGACATAGCCAAAGAACTATGTGATAAAAGGTAAAAGTGATTTGGTCTATAAATTAAATAAATACATTTATGGCCTGAAACAGAGTCATACGATGTGGTACTAGAAATTTGATACATATATGTTGAGTTTGGGATTTGAGCATTCTAAATCAGATCATTCTATTTATTATAAATCTGATAGTGTTCATTTCTTGTACATTGCATTGTATGTTGATTATATGTTATTCATTGGTAAAGGGAAAGGTATGATTTCAGAACTAAAGTCTCAACTTGCTGCTAAATTTGAATACACTGCATTGTATGTTGATGATATGTTATTCATTGGTAAAAAGAAAGATATGATTTCAGAACTAAAGTCATGTTGATGATTATTTTGACACACTCACCAACAGTCAAGTAGCCAATGTGAACACTCACCACCTCTCTTGAAAAGTGATAAGTTCTAGGTAACTAATCACTCCAAGGTCTCTATAGTCAGGTGCAACCCAATGGTTGATGTGGTTATACCTATTAAGGGGCCTACTAGTTAAAACTAAATCCCACTAATCGTTAATAACTTAACTTCCTTTTTTTTGTATTTTATGGTTTTAAGATTCTTCTAGAAATAAATTGCAAGATATAGGGAAACAAGAAAATAAAAATGAAACCAATTCAATGACAACTTATTTAATTAGTGCCCTGTAATCCAAATATCATAAAATATTATCTAAATCATCATTCAATAGCGGACCTCCAGTAAACCTGCAAAGTCAGCAACCTTACAGACTTATGGAAAGAATATCACCACAATATTGCCTATCACAGTAATTCTCATACACCACTTACATGTGTAGCATGAATCATAAAGGAATAAATGGAAGATTAGAACATGTTGCTAATTTCAGACAATAAACATGAATGGATTACAAAGAAAAAACTAGTAGAACATATGCATAGATTAGGAAATCTATAAGGTGCTTCTTGTATTAATTTCAAAGGATGTGTAACAAAAATAACTCAAGTTCATAACAATCTACAAAATAATTTAAAATTTCTTAGTGGGCCTCAAACCATCAATTTGTGGACCCTTACAAATGAATCCAACTTCTCAATTTATAGAGTTTTCTGCCCTACTTTCTAGGAAATAAACCTAATCTAAATTAAGAACTCAAAAACTAGGAGTCGCAGTTAACTTGCAAGTTTCTGCCTCTAGACTCCAGTTAACTACTACGAAAAAGAGGCTAGGTGAGCACTACGAAGAGCATACTATATGAACTAGGATTTCATAGTCACGTAGAATTTTGTTCAAAACTAGAACATGAGTTGGAGCTGCAGTCGGAGTACTAGTGGGGAAGTCATGTAAAATCTCTCCTCAAAAATCCTGCTATCTTTAGCAACTATGTGTTTATCCTTTACTTATTTTTATAGGACTTATAGTTATTAATGATACATGCAACTACCTCAGAAGGAGGATCAACAACATGCTTGATTCTTAATTTATAATTTTTCAAACTTCCTCTGCATTCTTTTCTTCTCCAACTCCCCTATTGTTTCTACTGCCTCTTGACATTGTGTAATTAAGTAAGTATGTCTATCCATCAGTGTGACATTGAACTAAGCCGGAGGTCCCAAATGCTAGGCCTCATATGCATCCCACTGACTGAGTACTTGATCTTCTTCCATAATCCCTATATCAGTTATCCCTAATCCAAAAACTCTGAGTAAATGTTTTACAAAATCCTCATATTTTAAAAATAGCTTCAGGAGAGGAACTCAGATGTCTGCCACATTCTTCACATACTACTGAAGCATCAGGATCTTTAGTTCCAAAATGTATGTGTAAAACTGCAAATTCTTACAACTATCTCCACCCAAGAGGTCATCCTCAATTATTACTTCCTCTCCTAGGTGCAAAAATTTACATAATATCTGGAATTGTTTACTAAACACATTGAGCTTCCAATCCAATTGCTGAGAGAAAGAAGCTAATGCTCCTCCTACCTGTATTGCCTCCTTATACTCTTTCATAGTATTTTGCAAAAATAATCTAATTTTTGAGGCATTTATTTGGGCCCATGACTTTGTTGTAGAAGCCACCTGTCTTACCTCCATTAATGTTTTTACCTCTTCCTCTGGGAGTGATGAGGTTGAAGGTAGATTATTGTTTCTCCAAGTATCTAAAGGCTTACCCATTTCTACCAACAACTGCTTGTACTGCTCCAACTATGCTTTGAGCTCTACATGGGAGGTGTATTCCTTCTCCATTCATCCTCTAACAATGTTGGTAGCTAGTTCCAAAGTATCCAACTCCCCCCACTTTATTTGCTGACTGATTTTTACCTGATATACTTGGTACTTTGGGGAGGTTTGACCTTCTATCTGTAGTGGAACTGCCACATCCACAACCACTTCGTTGGAACCTATTCTTGACAAATGATGCATTGTTTTAGGTTTCTTAACCTTCCTTCGTTCCTCTGTGATTTCCTGTTGTAGTGTAACCTTAAGTAACACTACATTCCTCTTCTTTCTTTCGAAGGTGAACTCCAACCATTGTGGCACATCTTTGTCCCTATCACCTTCATGAGGTACTATGTTGGCGGTCACAATGTGTACATCCAACTGTTCTTCTTCTTCGTCTTTCTCTTTTGCTTTTGTGTGCTTAGGACCTTGAGGTGAAGCAACTTGGTGGGCTAGATTAGTTTGGAGAGAAACCTTAACATTCAGCTAATGTTTCTTATGCAACTCTCCCAACCTATCACTGACCTCTTCTCCAAATGTCCTTCCCTCCTTATCCGTTTCTCCCCTACTTTGCTTGGCAGTTATCTCTTTAAGGAGATCTTCTTGGTCCTAAGGATTCAAGACTAATTTTTCATTCAACAAATCTTCTGCCTCACTTCGTTCTTTCTCCCCTCCAAGTAGTTGTTGTTCTTCTCCCTGTTCATCCTCTTGGTCTGAGTCTGTCTCAATATTATGGACACTTATAGTTTCTGTTCTAGGCTTAAATGCATGTGTTCTTGGATGCACTATGGTTGTATTAACTCATGGTGGCATAGGAGGAGTAGTAAGTGGGGCTTGTACTATGGCTATAGATGGAGTCTGAATAGGTGCACCTTCATCTATTTCTCTTTGTTTTTCTTCCTCCTAAGCACCTTCTCCTAGAGTTTTCTCAATTGTTGTTCTCGCAAGAAGAACCTTTGCTAGTGGTACAATGCCTAGCCAATATATCACTCCAAGATTTGCATCCCTTTCTAGTTATTTAGATTTTCTCATTTGCACATGAAGCTTCTTCATTAATTCATTGGTACTTTCCTTAGACTCACCCACTTCATCCAGGTCAGTGGATGTATTGTTTCTAGAGATCGATCTTATTTTGCAAGAATACTACTTATAACCCCTTGATTGGGGCACACCTAAGGTGGACTCCTTCTGCTTCCCCTTTGAAGAGCTTGGCCTAACTCTCAAGCTGGGCCACTCTCTAGTTTTATTTATTACTACTTGGGTTACTTGGTCTATATTTAAATCCTTATGTGTTGACCACCTTATAGGAGAAAGAGGTCTTTTATCAATTTCTTGTTCTTTAAAAATGGAGTCCAGTAGTTCTCCATCATCCCTCAGCTCTTTAGGGAGATTGGTTTCTATTTCAAAATCCTTAATTTGTGGCACCGATAGTCTATAATAATTATTTTCCCTTACCTCAAAACTGTCCTAGAGGTTTGCCCAAAAATCCTCCAATCTGGGCTTGTGCCCCTCATATACCTTAGGTATGGCTTTTTGAAGCTTTCCATAGAGATCATAATACTCCCTAGCATAATCAAATTCTTTCAAGTTTAAATCTTGGAGTTCTTTCTCCATCATCTTCGCTACCTGGATTTTTGAACAAGAAAAATATCCAATGGAAACTGAGATGTCTATCCCTTCTTGTGCTTTGATGACAATAGGGATTGAAGGCCGAGCAATGGTTTGACATACTCTAACAAGATGATGCGTTCATTTCAATATCTCAACAAGGGCATCGGGTTTTTTGTAAACCCATTGACCCTTATGTATGTAGAACACTAGTTTTGAATGAACCAACATGCCCATTCTTGGATGATTGCCATTTCTTTGGGGCTTATTCTGTATCATGTATCCCCTATTAGTTTAATGATCACAGGAAGAGGAAGGCATCATTGATCCTCTTGAAGTGTTCCTTTGCGTTATTTAGAGGGAGTTGGGAATAATATTCCCAAACTTTCTTCTGGCCTCCCTCATCCCCCAATTGGCCTTCTACCTATAACCCTAGGAACTTACCTACTCTGGCAGCCACCCAAATGACATAGGAGGTGAAAAAAAAATTATTTGTTTGATGTACTTCCATCACCTATTTGTGGATGTTGTCTGAGAGGATTTGGGCCCAGTCGAAATACTACTTCACTATGAGGATGGTGGTCATGAACTAGAACATCCAGGAATGTAAGTGCTTACAATCTGGCTTGCTAAAAGCCTTGCTAAGCATGATGGTTAAATCCCTCCACGGTTCCCTAAAATCTGCCCACAATACATCTATGGCTCTCAACCCTATTTTTCTTTCTTCCTCTAACTAGTTTTCATTCATATGCCTCTTATTTGAAGTAACATTATTATTCCACACTCCCAGGGCTTCTTCTTCAGTGATAAGGAGTACTTCATCCCTTGCAGGGATGCCAAACATAAATCCTAGCATGTCTGGAGACAAATCAATCATTGTCCTACCTTGTGCATTTGTATATTTCCTTTTATCTGCATCATAGAATTGTGCAATAGTCATGATGAATTCAGGAGCCTGGACTGACTATGGGAAGATAGTCGCCTCCACTTGGCCTAATCTCTTGATTATTCTCAACGGGGCCTTTGGCCTTTATCTATCCAATTCTATTCTAATATCCTCAATATCGATATGTCCTATCTCTATGTCTATCACCCACTTGATCTGATCATCCAGCTTCGACACACACACTTGTCCCTGATATTAGTACTTCATTATCATGGGAAGTTTGTCTATCTCTTTGCCTCTCTTGCTGGAAGTTGGGTCCATATAAACACTTTGATCTACAAGAAAGAACCAATAATTAATTCATTGCATAAAACATTAATAACATCATCCACTTTGGGACTTTGGGGTTCCGAGGTTCTGAAGTGGATAACTCCCTTATTAGACAAATGACCTCAGAACTCTAGGGTTCTGGTGTTCTGAGGTGGATGATCTTAAAGCAAGCTCTGGAACTCTGGGGTTCCGGGGTGGGTAAACTGAACAGAGTCCAAAACTTCGGGGTTCTTGGGTTTTGAGGAGGAAATAAAAATTTAACTTCGAGACTTCGGGGTTCAGGGGTCTCCTAGTAGATCAACAAGGCACACAAAAGATATTCCAGAACTTCAGGGATCTGGGGTTCTAAGGTTTAAACACAGTGACCCAAAACGAAAGGACCTCAAGACTCTGGGGTTTTGGGGTTCTGAGGTTGGGCTATTTCTCTTCAAAAGTGATTTGATCTAGAACTCTAGGGTTCTGGCATAGATAGGCATAAGGAACACAATCAACCTCAGGACTCCAAGGTTCTGGGGTTCCGAGGTTGAGGGGAAGAACGAGCCAGCCCAAAAATCTGGGGTTCTGGGATTTCGAGGTGGAAAACTAGGGCACGCGAAAACATAAAAATGAGATTAAAAAACCTAAAAGAAAAACAAGAAAACTAACAAAATGAAAAAATCTAAACAAGAAATCACAAGGAGTAATAAATTCACCAACCAGTGAGAAAATCACGCAAGATACTCGGAAAGACGGAAGCGCGAAGTTAGGAGGTTGCAACTAAGAGCTCTAATAAAGTTGAATGCACAAATGAACTTAGAAAAGTCCATTCTTCTTATTTATACCCCCCCCCCATCTGTATGATCACCTTAAACAAGACCTCAGGACTCCAGGGTTCCAAGATCGCAAACAAAAGACAACAAAATTCACCTCGGGACTCTGGGGTTCCGGGGTGAATTACAAGAAACAAGCAAAAAGGCCTCAGGACTTTGAGGTTCCTGGGTTCCTAGGAAAAAAGGAACAAAACGACCTTTCAACTCCAGGGTTCCGGGATCGATAAACAAGACAACCTCGGGACTCCAAGTTTCTGGAGTTCTGAGGTGAAAAGGACAAAACGACACATGAAGAACTCGAGACTTCGAGACTATGATGTTTCAAGGCTTCAACAAAAAGAAAAAAGACAAGGCACAACTTCGGAACTCCAAGAATTCCAGGGTTCTAGGGTCATGCACAAACAAACAAACACCTACCTCGGGACTTTGGAGTTCCGGGGTAAAGAAAAAACAAACAAAGGAGACCTTGGGACTCCAGGGTTTCCAGGAAAAACTAAAAAAACAAAGCAACAAAAAGAAAAAAGAGGGACCCATATTTTCAACACAAGGAAACTAATGGGGGCTAGGTATGCAGGTCATAACAAATGGCGTCTATCTAGGAAAAATGACTCTAGGCAATTTAGAACTTTAGAATCTCTGGTTAACCTGACGTCTAAGGATACTATCATTCAAAGGGATGTATAAGAGAAAAAGATGAGTGAATCAATGAACAAACAACCAAGTCCAGAACTGAATAGGATTGACTCTTAAGTGTGTTTGCATGATTTATTACTCCATCGTTTTTAATAATAAAGATAAATAGCGGAAACTGGGCCCAAGCTACATAGGTGAAATCAACCAATGTGTTTCATGCAAGGTCATCCTCGGCATAGCTTTGCTACTAGCCAGACATTCATAGCCTCGACAGAGATACCTTTGGTTCTCGTCAAGTAGTGCTCCACTGCAAACCAGGCATCCATAGCCCCGGTGGAGGTTACTTGAAATACCTAAGTTTAGTTTCTTTAAGAGGATCATTTCTTTTCTTTTCATTTTTCTTTTTGAAAACATCATGCAATATAGAAGGACTTATTTCTTTAGTAACCTTTTAAGCAACTTTCAAACATTGAAGTTTGATTATGTAAGGCCCTCCCCAACCGAGCTTTGATTAACTTAGTTGACCATGTTTGAACCTACTAATAAATGCTATAATTCAATAGGACGGGCTATGTTAGACAGATAGATTGGTGAGAAAAGTAATTGAACCAGGTTTCAGAATCATTTCACCTTGAGGTGTACATTTTTAGGCATTATGGATTTAGAACTTATATGATTCCATGATTTGGATAACATTGTTATATGTTGATGCTTCATTTATATGCTGTTGACGGGAATAATCATTATGTTATGTTGGTATATTATGTTTATGTTGTCGTCGGTAATAATGAGTTACGGCGGTCAGTTAGTTAGCCGACGGGTAGGTAGTTGGAGTTGCGATGGTTGTGTCGCACCCCTTCGGCTGTCATATATTGTACCACCTCCGGGTGTTGGAGGACATGTAATGTTGATGACAGATTATAATATGAACATCTTTTGACATTAATGGCAAGCTTATTCTGGCACTTCTTTTGTATTTGCATTGTGCATTGCTGTTCAGTTTCTGTATTCTTCCTGTTTACCCAGTGAGGTAAACATTTGGCGCCGCTGCCTAGATGAACTCGGGAACGGAAGACACGGATGGCGCACAGACACAATGGGCCTACCCATTGGTGAAGTAAACCCGGAGGCCGACGACGCGCGGACAGAACTTTATACAGGAGAAGACGTGGCAATGTGAGAGTTTTCAATTTTTCTCCAGGTGGCCATTCAGACATACGTTCGATGAGAAGCAGCAGAGGCAGAAATCCCACCAAGTGCCGTGTGGACAGCGCTGGAGGTTAGCCCGGCAGTAAACTGGTTAATGAACCACCTCCCCCGGTTGCTTGCAGAGGCATCGCTGGCACAACAGGCCCGCCTGGAGGAGATTGCCCAAGAAGAGCGACGACAACAAATCCTGCAATGCTACGAAGAGAACAGCCGACGGGAAACGGAATGAGATGGCGCCAGGCCAGGAGGAAATTGAACCTTTGACTTATGCCCAATAGACTAAATAAGGACAAAAAATAAAAAGATACAGAGTGACGAATGGGAAGTGGCACAAACCGCGTTGAATCTTAGACAGCAGATAGAATGAAGGCGTAGGCTAAGGCAGCTTGCCGAGGGATGACCGGCCGAGGGGTTGCCCGAAGGGAACCCAGGAGGTGTCATGGAGGTTGCGGAGGCAGAGATAGAAGGAGAGAACTACACTGTCTACACTGTTGTAGGGCTGCCAGAAGGAGTCACGGAGGGTGTCGAAGGAGAACTCTACAGTTCGCCAGAATACCATCGTAGGGTAAGAAGCTGCGAAGAGTTGGTGGAACAAACAAGGCGAAGTCTAAACCTGATCGACACTACCAGAGACTTGCTCAAGAATTTGTCCATTTCAGAGGACAACCGGAGGGAGACAACGGAAGGTGACGGTACGACTGAAGGTGCCGAGGGAGCACAAGGGTACCGTACGGGAGGCAATTTGTTTGGTTTGGTGTCGGCAACTTTTTCCGGAGGACCCATGAGTGGAGGTTCAATTGCAGGAAGCGGAGGATCGCCAGGTACAAGCACACAAGGAATTAGAGGAGCGAGACCCAGTGGTGGGATGGCGAGTAAACAAAAATTGCCAAAGTTCATAGAGGATAGCAAAGATGATCCCGCACGACATTGCTGTACGTGCGAAACCATCTGGACAGCCAACGGGGTGACTGACCAGGATGAATGGATGAAGCAGTTCCCCGCCACACTGAGAGGAGTGGCTATTGACTGGTATTCAGACTTGGATAAAACCGGGGTAACTATGTGGGATGAATTGAAGAAAGCATTCGAGAAGGAATTTCGGCTTCTCTGAGATGATAATGAGATAGTCTCCGAAATCTATGGAATAAAGCAAGGAAAGAAGGAGACCATACGGGCGTATGGCTGCCGATTGAAGGAATTAGTCGGAAAGATGGAAAGCCAACCGACTGATGGCTTAAAGAAGCGGTGGTTTGTCGAGGGTCTGAACCCTAAGCTACGACGAAAGATGAAAATTGTGCCTCTGACATCCTACGATGATGCATACAATCGGGCCATGGACTTGGAAAGTGAAAATAAGACGGCCAAAAAGAAGAAGAATAGATCTTCGTCATCCTCTGAAGATGATACGTCGGAAGAAGAGAGTAGCAGTGATGAGAAGCCGAAGAAGAAAGTCACGGCCCTTCAGAAGGATATGGAACAGATGTTAAAAGAGTTTAAGACAATGAAGGGGACCACAAGCAAGGATGATGAACTGTGGTGCACGGATTGTAAGGAGAGCGGCCACACAAAGGGTGTCTGTCCCAAGAAGGCATTCTGTGACATCTGCCAGATCATGGGACATTCTACGAAGGAATGCCCATACAATCTGAAGGCACGTAACCAACAAGTGCTCTTTGCACATGAGCAGCCCTCCACATCAGATTCAAACAATAATGCATCTTCCGGAGGCTACCGAGGAAACCGACAAGGCAGACGGGGGAATAATAATAATTCCACTAGAAACAGGGTCCAATACGATGCGAAGGGACGCCCAATTATCCAATGTAGGGCCTGTAATCAGTGGGGGCACTTCGCCCGTGATTGCACGAAGGAAGCCACCCCTCAGCACCTCTGCCGTTGGTGTGGGCCAGGCGACCATGAGGACGCAAATTGCCCACAGGCAGGGGTTAATCTCCTCAACATTGAGAAGGCTGAGAAGACTGGTGAGAAAGAAGTACTGGCGATCACCCGTGCCTAGATGAAAAGAACCATTTATCCCAACCCCCATATGGAGAAGGAGAGATTACGGGAGGCAAAGGCCAATATTGAACGTGAGATGACGACCGAACGACGAGACAACGAGGTGGCGAGTACATCATCCCGTACGAAAGCGAAAAATAACATCATTGGGCAAATCTTGCAGATGGAGGTGCCGATAAAGGTAAAAGACCTTCTAGACTCTATGCCACAATTGAGTACTGCCATCCTCACCAATGTGCAAAGCACCGCAGCGTCGAGTGCCCCACAGGTACAGGTTCCCGCCATCGCATCGTCGAGTACACCACAGGTAGGGGTTCCTGCCACCGCTTCGAAGAGTACACCACAGGTGGAGGTTTCCGTTAGCCCTTCGACTGACCCGATGTTACTAGCCTTGAGCAGTGGTAGACACCCAGCTGTGGTAGAAATGGGTATCCGTGGGACCATTCTGAAGGACACCATTGTGGATGGTGGATCTGGGGTGAATGTACTACCAGAAGAAACATGGAAGCGGCTGGGGAAGCCCACCCTGTGGCCACCCACATTCAACCTGGTGGGAGCGGACCAACACGGCATTAAGCCACTCAGCCTATTGATGGCCCAGCAAGTGACGATTGGTACGCAACCATTCTTGTTAGATTTCGTGGTTATTCCCTCGAAGAAGAAAGGCTATGACGCCATCCTGGGGAGAACGTGGTTGATCAACGCGAGGGTAAACCACAACTGGAAGAAAAATACCCTTTCCATGGAGAAGGGAGGGTGGAAATATACCATTGACCTACACACCCAAGATGTCAGTGAAGAGCTCGCCTCTTCAGACTCGGACTCAGAGGATTCTAATAAAGGGGAAGGGGGTCCCGATGAAAGCAAGGGCAAGAACGCGATGGAGCCGAATATTGAAGGGGTGCTAGAATTGGAGGGATGTTCTGAAGATGAGATATGCTCGACTAATGGGCTCTTCCACTGGCAAATGGAGGATTACGAAATGTTCCAAAGCTACAGGCTCGAAGTAGAGGAACCAGAGCAACCAACAAAGGTGTACCTGCCAGAATACAGAGAATATTGGAAGAGAGAATATTGGAAGGGAGACGCCCCAAACCCTAGCGGCATAAATAATCCGAAGAGTATTGGCAACGATTGGAACCCTGTATGGAAGACCGTAGTCTTCAAAATATTTATTATCCTTCTTCTTCTTATGTACGGGAAGGAGGTCGTGGTCCCTATAGAATTTGTGGTTCCAGGTCTTTCGATGGCCATTGAAAATAGACTTGCCACCAACGGACCCAAATTGAAACCCCACCACGCGAAGCACGCAGGGGACCCGAGAGGTCAGACGGACACCCAAGAGCCCGAAGGGGGACCCGAGAGGATGGAAGGGGACCTAAGAGGCCGGGCAAGCAACTCGAGAGGCATGGGAGAAAAGCAGGAGACTTTTGGGCGAGAAAAACCGAGAAGGATGAAGGGCGATCCCAGAGACAGGGGACCCAAGCCGAAGACTCTCTAGACAACTTCAAAAAAAAAAAGAAAAAAAAAATCGCACGGTCGTACGACAGCGACCGTACGGTCAAAAAAAAAAAAAAAAAGAAAAGAAAAAGAAGGGGAAAATGGCCACCGTACGGTGGGACCAAGGTGACAAGGTGACACCACCGTGCGGTGGACGGTGCACCACCGTGCGGTGGAAGCACCAACGGTGGCACCACCGTGCGGTGGCATCACCGACAGTGGCACCACCGTGCGATGGAAGCACCGACGGTGGCACCACCGTGCGGTGGCACCACTGTGTGGTGGAAACACCGATGGTGGCACCACCGTGCGGTGGGAGCCACCGAAGGCGGTCACCAAGCAGCCTGCGGAAGAATAAAACGCCGCCAAACATCAAAGACGCCGCACAACACCACTGCGATGAAGAACAAAACAACCCCACACACCACCGTCACCGCACAGCAAGGGGTAAAGGGAAGAAGACGTCGAACACCGCACCACCACGCCACCACGTGATGCAAAGGGTGAAGCACGGGCCGACCGCCACAGGTAGACCAAGCAGCCGCACGATCGGAGGTGCCAATGCTGTTGTTGACCGTACAGGGAGGTTGTATGGCCGGGGTGCCATCGGCAACATTACAGTGCCTTTTTAAAAAAAAAAAAAAAACGACGACGGATTGAAAAATGATTCGATGACATCTGGAGCCTCGACACTAAAAATATTGGAGTGTAGAAGAAGGGTTTTGACATCATAAAATATCACAGAAATGATGCGCGCCATGGACTTTCGTGGGGTTCTGAAGGTTGTAAATTGGTGTTGGCGGCGGGGGTGCTGCCCCTCGACCCCGCCCTGTACTGCGACAGGGAGCGCACCTGGGGCGCTGCCCCAGGACCCTGTGGGGGCGCTGCCCCTCGACCCCGCTGGGGGCGTTACCCCCAGACCCCCAGTTTATTTTGAGCTACAGAAGACCACGGGAAGTGTTGTGCCTGCAGCTAAGCATTGGCATGGAAGCCATAAGCCGTAGAGGGAGATGGATTTGGAGGTTGGGAACAAACAGAGTTTGACGGAAGGCATTGCAAGTCTGTGCAGTTGTATGACACCAGGGAGTTATTCAGTTCAGTTTTTAGCCTTTGGGGAGTGTGATGGAGGATTTGAGGTGGCTCCTAGCATTTGTGCCAATGGATTGTGGCCACCTCCAGGCATGACTGGTACGCTTTGAGGAACTCGGAGTATGTCTCGGCTGGACATGAGGTTGCCTTGGTGGATGCACAGAGGGCTCGGGAGGAGCTGACCACCAGGTTGGAGGCAATAGTCGCGTGAGACTTAGTTCAGCGTACCCAGGAGTTAGATGTCGAGAGAGCAACACGGGTGGCTATCGAGGACAAATTGGCTAGGGAGACAGAATCATTTGAGTAGCAGTTGGTGGAAGCTGAGACTGAAAAACGTGTTTTGCAGACAAGTTTGGGTTAGGCCCAGGAGAACTGTGATGGCAAAGGAAGCAATATTGGTGAAATCCACACTTGAGCATCAGATGGTAGCAGAAAAGGGTTTTCAGGCGAGGACGCAGCAAGTGTATAAGATCCGGGCTTGACTGGCGTCAGTAGTTCCTGCCGTTCATCTCTATTTTGTATTAAGTCGTCGGAGTCGACTTCTTTTCTTGGGGGGGATGATGTTGACGGGAATAATCATTATGTTATGTTGGTATATTATTTTATGTTGTCGTCGGTAATAATGAGTTACGGCGGTCAGTTAGTTAGCCGACGGGTAGGTAGTTGGAGTTGCGACGGTTGTGTCGCACCCCTTCAACTGTCATATATTGTACCACCTCCGGGTGTTGGAGGACATGTAATGTTGACGACAGATTATAATATGAACATCTTTTGACATTAATGGCAAGCTTATTCTGGCACTTCTTTTGTATTTGCATTATGCATTGCTGTTCAGTTTCTGTATTCTTCCTGTTTACCCAGTGAGGTAAACATATGCTTTATGATATAGAACTCTATATGATTCTAGAATAGGATGAATTTGAGATGATATATGTCATTATTGGATTTGCAAGACTTTACTATAATGATAAAAATAGGATGCATGTTTTATGTGTGGATCAAAATTATGAGAATTATGATAATTGCTTATGTGGATTTATTTGGATATAAGATGTATTGATTTGTTTAAGTGTATATTGTATGTAGAGTGTTTGATGTGTGTTCTTATTCGTGTGCTTTATATTACATGAGGTTATTTGGAATTACTAATGTGTAATTGAGATGCGCATGAAAATTATCCATGTGACCATGGAAATATTATGGAGAACCAAACCTAGACCTATGTACGTTCGTAAAACTAGGGTTTGTCTATTTGGAGAGACAACACCCCGTTTGTATCGTATTTTATTCATGAAAGTGATTGTTGCATGAATGTTAAATTGAATTTTGTTAATTTGTGTAAATCCAACAAGAGACAAATTTTAAGTGTAATTCTGTAAAAGTATTTTTATTGTGTCGCTTGACACATGTGATCGATTTATGTTTTGGTTTTTAAATTATCTCTTGAAGGGAGTTGTTTAACCATAGCTTTTTCAATTAATTTAATGTGATTCCAAAATTGCCTTGGGAAGAGAATATTTGGGGTGGTCAACTTAAGTTTGACCCGAAAATTAACTTCAGAGGGGTTTAAAAGGGGTTAAATGGACACCTAGGAGTAGTTTAAGAGTGTTTCCTAAAGCCCATAAGGTATACCTAAGGGTTAGGAGTAATTTTAGGTATGTTTCAACTCCCATGGGACCATTTAGACACCCTAAAAAGTGGGTTTCCTAAGTTGAGCGAAAATTGAAAATTAGAAGGCATCACCTAAGTTGTTAACCTTCCCTTTTGATGAGAGATCCTTTTGGATCTTTTTTTGACTTTTCCTTTTTCAAATTTAGAAACCTGTGAGAACTCTCATTGAGGCCTTTTTAGGAAAGAATGAGAGATTTTGCGGGTAATCACCCACTCTCCATTTTTGGAGACAACAAATTTTGAAAGAAGGATAGATTTGGTTTCTAGGTAATTTGGCTAAGGGTAGAAAATCAAGGATTGTGGAATTGGGCTGCTCATCCTCAACAAATCTAGCATACCTTTGGGCAGTTGAAGGTTGGTCATATTTTCTCCTTGTATTGTTTTATATTGCATGTTGTGTTGAAAGGATTTGCTTGTGTAAAAAGGCTAGTTTCTTGCATGTTTTCCTTGGAAAATTATTATGTTCTATGTTTTACTTTTTGTATGCATTTTATGTGCTTTGGGAGTAATCAAGGCCTCCTACTCTTGGGAGAGAGGATGGTCTTGTGGGTGGTAGAAGTGACAACCCTCAAGTGAGAGACTCTCGTTATGAGAGTGATCACAAGGGATTTTATGTGACCCTTGCTGCATGGCTTGTTTATGCATTTGGGGGTCATAAGGAGGGAAATAAGGCATGAATGCCTTGGGGGGCATAAGGATGTGGGGTTGTTATACTTATGATGTATTTGGTTTTCCATGAGCTGGCTATATGTTTTACCATACTTGCAGTCTCCTCAGGGTACTTGGTCCACTACCACCCTTGAAAAGACATCACAATGTGTGGTGCAGTGTAGCCTTGATTGGGAATGTGTTTGTGATTGTTTTCCCCTGCTTGTTGTGTTTGCATGTGTGTAACCTATCTAAGGCTTGGTTCTCCAAGCTCGGGGGTGGCTACTAGTTAGCCTAGCTTGGGAGGTGAGCAGTCCATGGTCATAACCTATGTTTTATTTGCAGGTTGCTGGAAGAAAGGAAAGAGGACAAATAGAAGTTGCTAGTTTTATTTGTTACAGAAAAGATTTGGGAATGGAAAATTTATGTTTTTAAGTTGCAGCAATGTAATAGGAAATTATGTCGTATCTATTTTTCGAAAAGAAATGTATCAAATATTTTTAAGATCTTCATTTAATAGAAATGAGAGATCCATTTGTATTGAAGGTGTAGTCACATAAATCTGTCCAGCTTAATTAAATGAATATTTTCTATTTCTTTGATTAAAAATACACTAGCCATGAGTTAATTAAATTAACATTTAATAAATTCATCTTCAAAATATTCTTCTATTAATTAAATAAATTATTCAATTTATTTTAATTCATTCATTAAACCAAGTTCACAAATCAATTAAATGAATAAAATCTATTTATTTAATTAAATCCCCTATTCCTCTTTTAAATAAATTAAATTAAACATTTATTTAAATCATTATCCCCCCCACTTGCATTCTCCTAAAAATGCAACTTGCACACATTTATTGAAATAAATTAATTTATTTTAATTAAAAATCCTATTTTCCCTCACCCACCAAACTCACTTGCAATTCTAATCTCCTTCTAGATTCTTCTAAACCCTTCCTAATTAGCCTAATCCATTCCCTAATTATTGTCACATTCCTAAGCAACATGGAGTCACTTCTCAAAGACTTCAAAGTCTTTGAAAAGTATTTAATGCTTTGTGTGTTCAACAATTTAACCTCCAAAGTCTTCCAAAACCACTAATGGCTCTTACATGACCATTAATGGCTCTTACATAACCATTTATGGTTATTTCAACTTGCACTCATGTGTCTCCTCAAGCATTTATTGCTTTGACCATATTTATCCCTCTTGCCTTTGCACAAGAGTTTATCCATTGGATAAAAGCTTTATTCTTTGAATAAAGAGTGTATTCATTCAACTAACCTTAACCTTAACTCCCAAGGTCATGTTAAGCATTTAATGCTTATTCCCTCTCCTCTCAACCTATCTCACATTGACACTTGTCATCCTAGGATTGGGTTGAAAGCCCTCACATGGATCTCAAACCATTCAATCCTGACCCTTGTTGAGATTGCTCAATCTCAACCATCCATTGCTCCATTTTTTCTATAAATAGAGCCCATGTCTTCATAATCCAGATCCTGAAAACTTGTATGCATTTAAGCTATAGGCATTTTAAAAGAGCATTTTAACATAATCAACTCATATATTGTCATTTTGGATAAAATAAATCATTTTAGCATCAATAGCATTTAGTATTAGCTTTTTTATTCACATTTAGAGCAAAATACTTCTATCTCAATCCTCCATAAGCATCCATAGTGCAAAAAGCTACTGAGAGCTACACTACTTTGGAACTTGGAGAGGAGAGGAACAAAGGAGAAGAAATCAAGAGCATGTTAGGAGGCATTTGGAGATGCCTCATCATATTTATCTTCTTAGTTAGATATTTTGTCATGCTTTTGATATCTCTTTTGATATGCCTATTTAGATTAGTTTTTTATTGATTAACACTAATGGTTTCTTGTGTGTTGTTGTTTTATTTATCATTGGCTAACCTTCCCCTTTTTGCAGAGCATCATTTGGTGAACCCAACGTGAATCTAAACACCCAAAAAATCATTTATTTTTGACCAATAACATGTTTGATTGTTGAAATTGTCACACAGGTTGCTCTTTAGCGCTATTGATCATGTTATAGTGCTATTGTTCTTACAATAGCGCTATTGTATCAATTTTAGCGCTATTGACATTGTTTGAGTGCTTTTGACCCTGTTTTGGCGCTATTGAACATGTTTGAGTGCTTTTGCCCTTCCCTGTCTTTTTTCTTCTTTTAGCGCATTTGTGTTAAATAGCATTTCTGTTCAAACACAGACTAGCGCTATTGTAACAGAACATTGTAAAAAAGACCTTATAACCAAAAAAAGTGAAAATTTTTAGGCTTGTGGAAGCCCCCCTTAGGTATAGATTTTATTAACTGGTTATTGTTTGTGCAGGTTTAAAAACTCACCTCTTTAAAATCAACAATTTTATTTTGGTGTTTTAAAAATTGAACAAACAAACTTTCCCTTGCTTTCCAGTTAGGATCACTTGTTTTTGGTGCATTGAAACTGGGCAAAACAAAATTTGTTTTCTTGCAAGTTAGGAAACACACTTTATTTGGTGTTTAAAATCAACACTTCAATTTTCTTGCATCAAAACTAAAGAATTTACAATCCGCACTTCAATTTTTGGTGCACATAAAATACACAATCAACTTGTTTAAAACTTTTGCAAAGTGATTTTCCTTCATGCATACGTGCTTCAATTTCAGTTGACTAGGATTTTCAAAATTCTAGTTTACTCAAACCTTTGCATTTGAAGTTAAAAAGAACACCATGAATGTTGGAGCAACATCTCCAAATAGTTAGATCACATTGCAATGGCAAGTTAAAAAGAACAAGTGTTTTCATGCTTGGCACACTTGTGCAAAAAGTTGGTCGAGTGGTCTTACTTCTAACACACACTATCCTCTCCCTTGGCTTTTGTGGTCCTAGGTGCAAGAGAAAAGTGTTAGTAACACTTATAATTTTTCTTTTTAAGAGAGGTCTGCCAAGAGACACATCACTCTTGGGAATGACCTCACACAGTAAATCCTTCGAGCTGCTATAGAAATCAGGTGAGAGCAAATGCTGTAGCCTTGGGTATAGTTGTTCCTACAGTGTAATTGGCCAAAAGGACAATTGGGCCCCACCATTGGTTACAAGGCTCTTAAGTGAGTCACTGCAGAATGAACTTATGTCCAAAAACATCAAACATAACTAAACACCTTTAAGTACTAGCCCACCCATTCTATTGATTGAGGATATTTGCGATATAATTTAGTGCAAGAGCATAGATGGTTTTTCTTCCAAGATACTCACCATACATATTTCCTTGAGTAGAAACATAGCTTTTTGAAAAGTCACTTGTGGCTTGATAAAAGTGGTGACTCCCCCATCATAGGGATCATCTATTTGTTATGCTCATGCAAGACTTAGTATATCACATCCTTACCTGCCACAGCGGGATTCATAAGGTATGTAGTACAAAAGTCGAAGAAATATCAAGATGTGGGCTAAATTTATCACAACTGGCCATTTGACCTTAGGGATAAAAAGTGTTTGAAGTGTTTTCGTTTTAGTCAAAGACCAAGTGCAAATTGAGTCGACTTCAGGCTTTGGAAATACACCTTAAAATATATCTAAAAGGAAGGGTCATATAAAAGTCCAAGGATTGGGTTGATCTAGACCCATACTCATTTGTGCCTTTGAGGCAACATTCTTGTGTTTGTGTGCTTGCTTTGTTTTCTTGTCAAAGAAACATAAAAAAATCAATTCCAAAACAAAGTATTCATCCAACCAAACATTTTTCAAAACAACCAAAAATATAAAAAACAAAAGATCCAAAACAAAGAGAAAAGTATCAAACTTTATGACCATTCTTCACATCTTGCGAAAGAAGAAACATCATCAGAATATCAACTTGAAAAGAAGACCATTGAGCTCAAAGGCTTTGATCAAAAGGAGGAAATTCTTCTATCTAAATAGACAAATCTTTGTCTCCCATAGAGTTTTTCTATGTCACATGCATCTCTACTTTCAAGGCAAAACAAACGAATTTGATTCAGAGTCATTGAACCACAGAGCTTTTATGCAATATAGAGCTTTGAGTTATCACAAAAACCAAGGAGGTAAGATTAATCCCAACTTTTTCACAAACATCTATATCACATACAACATAGCTCAAGAAATACCACCAACACCCGAAAGGGAAGAGGTAGAGTTTGTTGCATTTGTGACACAAAGCTTTTATTGAAGTTAAAAACATTTCATCCATTATCTCACTCATACATCATCACTTCATCATCAATCCATTCCAACTCTCAAAACATTAAGAGGTTCTTGTCCCAAGTTCTCTTTTTAGATATTGCTTGAATCAAACACAACCAAAATCACTTTTTAGATTGTTTCTACATCTAGGATAAGCTCATCCTAAGAAACATATCTACGCAGGTTAAAACTAGTGTATGAGTGAATCCTCTCATTACTAGGTAGTTAAATCTATAACACATCTCAGATTTCTCTAAACCTTATCATATCAAACCTTATCAAACACAACAAGCAATTCCAAAAAGAATTTTGGTCACATCCACCTTGAAGTGTTAGAGATCCATATGCAAAACACTTCACCAACCATCAATCTTTTATTTCATTAACAAACTCATCATCATTTTCACCCAACTTCAAACAAATGCTTGTAAACAAAATGGCCCAAACCCGATCACAGTCAAGGCAACGAGAAATAGAAATGGAAGAAGAAGAAGAGGAAAATCTCAATGAATTTCAAGAAGCAGTTGGAGGAAATGCAAATGACAAAAACCCAAGTACTCCCACTCTTGCAACAATAGAAAGGGCCCAACATAACCCTCTCTTTAACAAAATTTTTGACAAAATACTCAGGAGCAATGCGGATGCTCACTTTTTAAAGCTTGCTCAAGAAGGAGCAAAACTCCCCTCTGACTTTGATCTTGCCCAATTAAGACAAGCATCAGAACGACAAAGTCACCATGAAGAGGAAAGAGGTAGAGATCCCATCAGATATAACATTCCTCGAGGTAACCCACCACCTCCTCTTCCAAATGAAATGGAGATGTTGTGGCAACAAGTCGAGAATCTTGCCCAACAACTTCATAGTGGTGTCAAAACTAACCAATTCTCACTCAATGACATCTGTCCCTATCCTTTTGATAGGAATCTTTATATGCCACCCTTTCCACAAGGATTTGAAACACCCAAATTCAAAAATATAGAGGAAAGGGAGATCCTCGTGATCATGTCAGAGAATTTCATTCCACTTGCCTCGAAGTGGCATATGAAGACACATACCTAATGCGCCTTTTTCCCCAAAGCTTGGGCAAAACAACCACATCATGGTTTTCCCGACTACCAGGTGTCATTAGAACATTTGAGGAACTCATCCAGAAGTTCCTAGCTCATTACTCTCATAACATTGAACGCGACATCACCATGGCTGATCTGTGTAACACTAAACAAAAACCAGGTGAACTATTCTCAGTATTCTTGCAATGATGGCATCAAATGTCTAGCAGATGTTCTATTCAGTTACCTGAATGAGAACTAGTGGAAATATTCATTTCCAACTTAAACAAAGAAATGGAATTTCACCTGGATGTCAAAGACACAGACTCTTTTAATGACATGATCACCAAGGGTTTGAAATGTGAACGAGCCCTCATCAAGAAAGGACTTATCAAAATCTATAATGAACCAAAGGATAGTCCTCGCCCAGGCTTCAATAGTGACAAACCAAGCTTCTGGAACAAAAATAAGAATATCGTCAATGACAGGGTTGTGGATGCCAGGACTATAAAAAGTGCACAACCTGTTGTTCGGTTTGTAGGACAGAATCCTCCACCTCAGAATAACACAAATGTTCCTTCAAATCAAGGTTGCATCACATCTCACGATGAACCTGGACCTCATCAGCAAAAACAAAAACGAACATACACTCCCTTAGGGGAACCCATTGAAATAGTGTTGTGACAACTCATTTCTCAAAATTTAGTCACTCTACCTAAAACATCAAACTATGAGCCTCAAGTCAAACCTGCATGGTGGAGAGATACTAAACACTATGATTTCCACCAAGGGAGAGGACACAAGACAAGTAATTGTCACTGATTGAAAGATCTTATTCAGGATCTTATTGACCGAGGTGAAATTGAAATCGAAGGACATGACCCAAAAACAACAAACAATGATCATCTGATGTTCAAAAATCCACTTCCATCACAAGATCAAAGGGGTCCTTCCACTTCTAGGCAAGGCGCTGATACCATGGATTATACGCAGGCTGCATATAATTACACTGTAAATCACCTGTATGATGCCAGTGAACAAGTTGCAACTATAACCATCAAAAATCCCAACTCCAATTGCAATGTTGTTACACATCGCGGCAAGGTTATCGTAAAGGCAGCTCCACAAGGCACCATCTCCCTACCAAAGCAGTACAATCTTGTGGAACAATTAGATAAAACGCCCATGCTTATATCTATTTTAGAGCTATTGCGCCTATCGCCATCTCATAAAACAATCTTGGATCAAGCTCTCCAAGAGGTGTCAGTCCCTGCAAACCTAAATACAGACCAATTTCAAGCCATGGTTGGAAGTCTAAAGTCATCACCTTGTCTCACTTTTTCCGAAAGTGACAACTCTTCCTTCCAGCAACCTCATAGTGCTTCGCTACACATTGAAGGCTTTATCAACCAACATAGGATCAAGCGAGTCTTGATCGATAATGGAGGAGGCCTGAATATTTTTACACTACAATTGGTCACAGCATTAGGATATGCAATAGAATCAGTGGATCCTCACAAGAAGATCGCAATCAAAGCCTATGATGATGCGAAGTGTTCCTCCAAAGGAGCTGTGGTACTACCAATCCGAGTGGGCCCTGTGGTAAAGCACATCATCTGTCAGGTTCTGGACCTTCCTCTGCCATACAATCTATTTTTAGGAAGACCTTGGATACATGCCATGCAAGCCTTTCCATTTACCTACCATCAATGTATCAAGTTCCCACATAACAGTGTAGAGATCACAATCCTGGGCGATGCAAATCCCTTTGCATATTGCCATAATATCAGCCATCAACCAGAGATTACCATTCCTAATAATAGAGAAGCCATTTCCTCCACATCATATATAAGTCTCACCTCTCTTGCCAGTTCAAACACCACTATACCAAAGCAAGAAAAGCTTAAGATGAAAATAATAGAGGAAGGTCTTGGGGAATACAACTTGAGTCAACTCTTTTGTGTGGGACAAATACCCACTTCTCCTAGAACACATGGTAAACCACAACAATTACTCCAACAACCACTAATCATGCCAGCATGTGCTTTGACACCTTTCATCCTTGGAAAGAGTCAAGAAGAAGAAACCCAAGATGAGGACTTAGCGGAATGGATCTATAAAGATCCCATCACCACTAATATACCACAAGTTAAGCTTCCCACAGATCAATATGGCAAAGGTCTTCTCATTATGCAAAGAATGGGGTATGATGGTCAGAGTGCTTTGGGATATTGCAAACAAGGATGACATGAACCTCTACTACCGAAATTAAAGCCCAAAGGTAATATAGGCCTAGGATTTGAAAAAGAGATCTTTCCTAAACTCAAATTCAAAGGAAAACCCTGCAAACCATTATATTAGCCTATTGCAAAGAGGACACCTTTCATTATCAAAGTAGCATCAAACACCATCGCAACTGCCCCACCGAGGCTCAGAATCCCAACACAACAATCACCATCACCAATCCTCCCACCAATCAAACTAGTAATCCCATTAGCAGCAGCAATAACATCAATAACACCATTAACAACAACAACTATATCAGAACCCGCAGCAGCATCTACGACCCTAGCAGTTCCAACAGAAGCAACTGAGTCAACACTACTGATACTCCCCATATTGGATTCCTTAATCCCCATCGACCTTCTTGCAGCACCGATCACTACAAAGGTACATCAACCAATCACACCTACAGTATTTAACTCAAAGGACATCCCAGTATGGTATAGTAATCGGATGCTGGAAAGTGACTCAGAGACTGACTCACATGAGTGGGAATTTGATTCTATCTAGCTTAATACTTCAGATGAGGAAGACACAACACTACCTCCACCATGCAAAGACATCCTTGTTTACAGAGAAGCATAGATAAAGACCTCTTGGGTTCCTGAGCTGGAAACATCTTCCACAGACCCTACGTCTCATCCTACGCCTAATTTTGATAGGGAGAGTACCATCAACGACCTTCACCACAACGTCTTAACCCTCTCCGATACATCTAACGCACTTAACCTAATCGATGAAGTAATGCCCATTATCCACCCTGAACTCATCGAATGGAACCAACCAAATCCCCCATGTCTTGACTTCTTCCAAAATGATGAGGCCATCATTGAATTTTTGGAATTAAGGGATAACCTACCAAGTGGGGATCACAAAGCTAGATTTGCCATAGAACTAAATAGTGCAACATACTTCGGGGCAGATGCCATACCTTTTAGCTACAAAAATATAACAATAAAACATGGATCTTCCAGTGAAAACCACACCGTGGCACTATTTGATTCAACAAAAGTAAAAAGAAAGAGCGTATCCAATGGTGAAAACCTCTCTGAGGCGCCTGAGGATGAAGGGTTTGACATTCTCCTTGGTAGTACACAACAGGAATGATCAACGATTCTCATTGAGGAAACCAAAGAATATAATGTGGGGACTCCTAAAAATTCTCACCTCATACATCTGGCATCTCTTCTCACTCCAGAAGAACAACCTAAATTTATAGAGTTCTTTCAAAAGTATCAGATCAACTTTGCATGGTCATATGCAGACATGCTTGGGCTTGATCCTAATTTAGTCATGCATCACCTCACCATAGCAGAAGGAGCCAAACCTGTCAAGCAGAAGCTTTGTAAGATGCATCCTCAGATTGCAGTGCTAGTCAAAACAGAACTCAAGAAACTCCTAGATGTTGGTTTCATTAGACCAATTGATTATGCAGATTGGATCTAAAACATTGTGCCTATCGGCAAACCAAAAGGGGGCATCCGCATTTGTACTGACTTCAGAGATCTAAATAAGGCATGTCCTAAGGATGACTTCCCCCTACCAAATATCAACATCATAGTAGATCTGACAGCAGGACATGCCATGCTTTCACTCATGGATGGCTTTTCCAGATACAATCAGATAAAGATCGCACCAGAGGATCAACATAAGACAACCTTCACATGTCCATGGAGCACATATTGCTGGAATGTAATGCCTTTCAGTCTAAAGAATGCAGGAGCGACCTATCAACGAGCAATGACCACCATCTTCCATGACATGATGCATACTATGATGGAAGATTATGTTGATGACTTACTAGCAAAATCACTCACCAGAGAAGGGCATCTCAACATATTAGATAAAATCTTTGATAGACTGGAACAATACCATGTTCGACTTAACCCAAAGAAATGTGTCTTTGGAGTAACCTTCGGGAAGCTTCTAGGATACATTGTCTCAAGCAAAGGTATTGAGGTCAACCCAACAAAGGTAAAAGCAATCATGGACAGGCCACCACCAAAGAATATCAGTCAGCTAAGAACATTACAAGGATGGCTTCAATCCATCTGAAGATTCATTGCACAATTGGCTGATAAGTGTCACCAATTCACACACCTGCTACACAAGAACATCCACTTTCAATGGGATGCCAGATGCCAGCAAGCATTCCAGATGCTTAAAGACTATCTCATGAATACACCATTGTTGATCCCACCAGATCTAAGTAGACCGTTATTACTCTATATCTCAGCAACAAGTACAACATTGGATATACTACTAGCACAGCATAATGCCGAAGGGAAAGAATGTGCTATTTACTACATCTCTCGCACACTGGTTGGCTATGAACTCAATTACACACCTATTGAGTGAGCTTGCCTAGCAGTAATCTTAGCAGCCACTAAACTGAGGCACTATTTGTTAACACACAAGGTACAACTCATTGCAAAGATTGATCCACTCAAGTATTTACTTAGCAAAGCAGCATTGATAGGCCGCTTGGCCAAATGGGTGATGATTCTAAGTGAATTTGACATCGAGTATGTAGACCGTAAGGCTATCAAAGGGCAAGTTATTGCAGATTAGTTGGTCGATGCACCCCTCATAGGTGATCATCCTCTCATTTCCAATTTTCCAGATGAAGAGATATTCATGATCACAATAGCACAACCATGGAAACTAGACTTTGATGGTTCATACACTAGGCATGGCTTGGGGGTAGGCATTCTGTTCATCACACCTCAAGGTGACAGCATCCTGAAGTCTTACAGGCTCAAATTTCCATGCACTAACAACATAGCAGAGTATGAGGCCTTGATCACAGGACTCAGGCTAGCCGTACAATGGAAATTACAAGAACTACAAGTATATGGCGACTCACAACTAGTCATTCGACAAGCAATAGATGAATATCAGACCAAGGATGATAAACTCATGCCATATAAGCAAATGGTGGACACTTTAAAAGCATCATTTCATACTATCACCTTTGAGTAGATACCAAGAGATCAGAATCGAGCCGCTGATGCTATGGCTACTATTGCATCTCTCCTAGATCTTCCACAGAATTCAACACGCTACGAGTTCTTGGTAGAACAGCTTTGGATCCCCGCTTATGATATCCCCGAATCTGAGATGATATGTCATCTTGTTGGTTCTGAATCCCCATGGTATGGTGAATTCTATACCTATCTCCGCGATCACACCCTTCCTCCCAACCAATCAAATAACCAACGTAAAACCTTCATTTGCCAAACTGCTCGATATACCATTATTGCTGAAACCCTATACCGACGCAGTCTTGATGGTACTCTCTTTTAATGTCTGGAACAGGATGAGATAGCAAAGGCCTTGGAAGAGGTACATGAAGGAATTTTTGGAACTCATGCAAGTGGTTCTTCACTAGCCAAGAAACTCATGTGCACTGGATACTATTGGCCATCTATGGAAAAAGATTCCTACTACTTTGTCAGAAAATGCAAGAAATGTCAAGTTCATGGAGACCTGATATATGCACCGGCACAAGAATTGCAACCCATCACAACACCATGGCCTTTTTGTTAATGGGGTCTTGACCTTGTGGGTAAAATCCATCCATCTTCATCCAATGGCCACAAATTCATTATTACCGCCACCGAATATTTCACAAAGTGGATCGAAGCTGTTCCACTTACCCAAGTCACCGGCAAGCAGATCGCCTCATTCATCCTCAATTACATCATCTGCCGGTATGGTGTACCAATGTCCATCATCACCAATAACAGACTTCCTTTCAAAAATCAAGATGTCCATGAACTTTGTGATAAATTTCACATCCAACACTATTTTTCCACCCCTATTACCCACAAGGCAATGGTTAGGCCAAAGCATCAAACAAAAACATATTGAGGATCCTAAAGAAGACAGTCAATGATGCCAGCCGTGATTGGCATGTTCAACTGAATCCAACACTATGGGCATATCGAACTAGCATTCCCCTATAGGTGCAACTCCTTACTCACTGGTCTATGGTGCGGAAGCTATCCTTCCTATTGAGGTCAAGATACCATCTCTACGGGTTTCCTTGCACAATCTCATTGATGACGAAGCCTATAGAGTATCCCATCTTCAGGACTTAGAGTTACTTAATGAGAAGCGACAAGCTACATACAACCATCTCAAAGCCTATCAGCAGTGCATGAGCAAAAGCTACAATCACTGAGTTAGACCTCGTACATTTGAGGTAGGTGATCTTCTTCTCTGAGAGAATCCTCGCAACCAACCAAACAGAGAACATCAGGGAAAGTTTGAATCAAACTGGCTGGGTCCATATGTTATCACTATTGTATTTGGGTCTGGGGCATATCAGTTGGCTACTTTAGAAGGAGAACCACTCACAGATCCAATCAACAGCATGCACCTCAAACGGTTTTATACCTAAGCTGTACAGAGCATCAGGCTCCCCTGCATACCAGAAAAACAATCCAAAAACATTTAGATAAAGGTCCTAAAGAAAATATAAAAACATCAAAATAGTAAAGAAAAATCATGCATCCAAACAGTGAACAAACACTCCGGTGGCACCTTAGATAAGTGCGATGGTGAAAAACCTAGCAAACAGACGCCACTCATAAAGGCTATGGCTTCATTATCTTTCAGGCTCGTTGCGATCACATTCATTACATACACACATCCATCCATCCAAACCATGGCTTGTTATTTGATCTGCAATCAAAGAAAGTAATTCATGCGTCTTGCATCCTGCTTTTTCATAGTCATGTCTAACTTGGGGGCAATGCCCTTAAATCTAGTTGATGGAAGTGGATTCTACATTACTTGTGATTCATTGGGTTCAACATTCAAAACTATCTCACAAAATCCAAAAACATTCAAAACTGTCTCACAAAATCCAAAAAACATTCAAAATTGTCTCACAAAAAATCCAAAAACATTGGAAAACAATCAAAAAATCCAAAAACATCAGAAAATATCGAAAATCACACAAAAACATGGCAACATATTGTACATACTCATCCAAGCAAATACTAAACAAACATTGAACAAAATACTCGCACGATGATCACTTCTCAAAATTGACCAAAACAATCGACATCAACAATCAAACTGTCTTCAACAAGGAGGCATCCTTCCTTATCCAAAACAAAGATAAAATGACGTTTTATTTGACAAGAAAATTGTGTTAAGCTATCAAATACTTGGTTGATTTGTGAGTAATTCATTCGTTTATCTATATCAGGTTCCTACCACATTGTTTGTGTGTCATCTACGTATTATTCTGATGAAGTACTAGGGCATGTACTAATGGTGTCTACGTGAGAAGTTCACTAAGCTATGTGATCTTATGCAAAATGTAGTCATAGATCATTATGGCTTGCTGACTACAATGTATACCTCGACCATATGAGCATGAACCATTACCAAGGATCCATATTCTTTATTCTTTATATACTATTTGTTTGCAGGTACCATGCTCTTCCTTTGGTTCCTCCTACCTCATCCAAATTGGATAAAGGTTTTTATCTCTTATTACGGTATGAACTTGTCTCAAGATATGATCAGCCTAAGATCAAGGAGGACAATCCAAGTCATGCATGAATGGAGATGATCCTTGTCTGTTCTGCAAGCAATACTCTAGTTAACTTGACCCATTATATCAAGTTACTTGTATTCACTTGCTATATCAAAATCCATGTAAGGAATACTCAGGTCATCTTGAATCATTATGTCAAGATGCTTGTATTCTCTTCCAACATTTTAAAGCTCAATGATGAAAATAGAGCACTATGGATTGTCATTTCATCTCATCTATTTATATATTGCATTCCGTTGCATATCACCCATCCATTCACTCATTCATATGTATGATTTATATGCAAATGTGAACAAGGTTCATATGAATAGTTATGTGAACATTAAGCTGGTCTTGGATACAATCACGACCGAGTACTCTGATACATCATCAATGCATCATGCAATGTCTCAAAAACCTTGCCTTCCTCAGGATCATAGCATCATTACATTTAGTTGCATTTTGCATTAAGTGCGTTCATGTCATTTTAATTAAATTGCATATAGTTCATTTAGTTTATTGACATTAGTCTTCATTAAATCATTTGCATCATTGCATAATCATAAATAATTAGATTCATTTCATGGGATCAAATTGTCCTTGATTGTATTAAACCATTTACTATGCACTCATTTAGTGTTAGTTATCCATTATCATTTCATTATCCTTTATCATTTATCATTGCATATATTCATTTATCTATTCATTAGTTAAAAGGTGCATTCATTCATCCATTATTAAGTATCTTATTATGCTCATGGTAGGATTCATTTACATTGCATTCATTATCCTTTTTTAAATTGTATTAAGGTGCAGTTATTAAACCATAAATTGTAGTACCATCGCATTATCATTCTTACTTAATCATATTTAAGCATTTTAAAATCATAACACGATTTGTTTCCAAAAAACATTGGTTCATATCATTTTATATACATATGCATTCACCTAGACATTATCATATAAACATTTGAACTTTACATTTTGTTTATCCATATTACATTCATTTAAAAACATCTAGATGCATAACCATACATAACATCATTGCATATCATTATCTCATCATTATATCAAAATAGGAAACACCAAAATCCTGTTCATCAATCATCATTATGCATACATCCTTATCATGACATTACATACATACAAACAATGCATCAAAAAAATCATACATATATAAACCTGCATTCATATGTCAGTATCCAACATCATAAATCATCATAAAAACATGCATATAAGAATCATCCCATCAATGCATACATATCCATCTAAGCAAATAAACTCATAAACTCATCATCCTGCATAAACATCCACACATATCAAATGCATATCATCAAAATATGGGATCTCCTCATATATATCAACTCATATATCAGAGTATAATGAAGTCTACAAAATCAGCTACCAAGAGCCATCCAAGATACAGTCCAAAAATAAACAATGATACAATACATATATGAAAAAATGCTCTCTCAGATGCCACTCTGCCCAGATGCTATACCACCATCGCCACCTACTCCCCCACTGGTCCCTGCACCATCCGATCTATCTCTTTGTGGAGGCCCCATCAAACCCCCACTCACTCCTGCATCCCCTAATCTATCCCTCCATAGAGGACCCATCACACACCCACTACTCTACATCCTCTGTGATCACTCTGATCTGGTTTGCCGCATCTGTGAATAGCTAAGTGATCACTGACTAGCTGGCACCACCTGCTCATATAACCCCCACCAGTAGTCTATCTCAGTCTGTGCTTGCTGGATCTCCCTCATCACCTCCTCCATAGGCCCTTGTGCTCCTACTCCAACCCGGACTCTCTCCTGCAGCTCTGCTAATCTCTCCACTACACTATCCCTCTCCTGCAGCACAACAGCCAACTCTAACTCCCGTGCAAATAGCTGCACATCTCTAGCTGCCACGTCCACCTCCAAATCCTCTTCACAGGTCTGCAAATGTAGTATCATATGATCCCTAAGATCTCTAGTGGCTCCCTCCCCTGTATCCATAGCAGCCTCACCTGTATCACCCTCTCTAGTGGCTCTCTCCCCTCTATCCATCAAGATCTCCCTCTCCATACCTCTACCACCTAGTCTAACTCCTCCTTGCATCAACGGTCCCTACGATATCCGCAGTGGTAGTCCACCTCTCCCCCTCCGCTGAATCCAACTCCCCAACCCACCACCTCCTCCACCACCTCCACCATCTCCTCTCCCTCCTCCATCTGCCATCGGTCCTCGACCTCCTGCCCTCCTCCATCTCCATCCCCTCTCATCCTCAAAATCGGGCACCGGCTCTACTGGATCGAATATCCGTAGAATCAAATGCGTCGCTCGATACTGCGTGTACTCATCTGATACCCCTACATCCACAACCCTTGGTCGTATATCCCAAGGTCTCTCCTGTAGCGTCCGAAACTCTGCCAGTGCCTGGTCATACGACAGCACTAACCCCCATGCATATCTCTCCCGTATCACCTGAGCATACTCCCCTAATCCACTAGGTAGTCCCTGCTGCTGTCCAAACTGCCTCATCACTCTCCCTAGCCCCTATCTCTCTACATGGTACGAGGTCCTCCCAATGAGGAATTAGGTCATGAATACATAGGGCAATGCCTCCACATCGTCATCCCAAGGCTCGCACTCCAGGTATAGTCGCCATATAACTGCATCCAGATCATCTAATGCCTGCCGCCACCACTCTAACTTCCCCAGGTGGGGCTGACTCATCATACTGCTATACATAAACATATACGGCTGATCCATTACATGGAACCTAAGACTCACTAGTCGAGTCATTGGTAGGTGCTCCCATGCCCAAATATGTAGCAACATTACTCCCACTGCTAAGGAACCCCTCCCATAGTAAACCACCTCATGAAGCTCCTGATAAAGGTGCGCCAGCACGCACGGCCCCCAAGCAAATCAGGTCCCCTCGGTAATCATCATCTCGATCACCTGCCCCCAACCAATGGCCAGACCGTGTGATCACCTATCTGGGTACAACAGTCCTCCCACAATGCCTGATAGAACTGCTGGTAAAGGCTCGTATAATGCAGTGATCTTCTCCCAAGCAATGGAGCCATCATCAATGAACACATCCTCATCGAAGAACCTCTGAACTGCTAGAGTCCCCCATGATCTGTCATATGTGACCAGCTCCCCCCGAATCAGAATATGCAAGATGCGCCATACATCCTCTAGGGTCACTGTCATCTCCCCCTGTGCCAGATGAAAGGTGCACGTCTCGCTATGCCACCACTCTACTAATGCCTAATCAATCTGTGATTCATTCGAATCACGGGCATGTGCATCACATCATATAATCCAGTCACGACAATACAATCGATCTCTACCTCTATCAACTGATCCTGCAACCCTTGTGTCGTCAGATGTCTATCGTGTAACTACAACACGCGTAGATCCTCCTCCACATGGGCATCCATCAATCATCAATCAGTTGTTTTGTTTTAAACTTTCTTAAGTTTAAACCTAGACTATCAACAGATACTTTGATCAAGTATCTTCGAGTCTCAACAGGTAAGCAATCATGGCAACCTAGACTTCAATAGGCATTTATCCTAACAATGACCTAAGTCTCATCAGGCTGCTATGGTTCAAAACAACTCCCACTTTGCCTCCCTATCCATCCATCTTTGGCATCAGGAGATTATCACACAAACTGGGGCATCCCTTATCTTGCAAACAAAAGCGCTATTTTGCCCATAAAAGCGTTACTTACCTACAATAGCGTTGAACTCCTAACAAAAGTGCTCAATTAGCTATCCAAAAGCGCTCAAACTACAAAAGCGCTAGAACAACATCACAATAGCGCTAATCAATAACAAAAATGCTCAATTAGGCACTCAATAGCGCTCATCCATCAAAAGCGCCTAAACTAGCCTACAATAGCACTACAATTTTCAAAAGCGCTCAAACAACACCTCAATAGTGCCATTGCGGCACAATAGCGCTAGTTAATTGGACAATAGTGCCAAAACATAGTTTCAGCGCTATTGTTCTGACTCAACTTGGACTCAGCAAAAAGCGTATCAAAAATGCATAAAATTTAAAATTTTCAATTTGCGTATCGTTGGTCCGTAGTCGTCTGGCCGCTGGAACCGACGAACTCGCTCGAGATGGTGCTCTGCTACTAGTACCGGCATCCTGACTACTGCTCGCTCCTCTAAAAAGTCACTATTAGAGCTATAGTTTCACACTGGTCACAGTAACAAATGATCATGTTTTCACCCCTTTCTCCCCATTTAAACCCTTCGCAATCACCATAACTTTCCCCCCACTCACCCCCGTGGTCCCCGTGCACTTCCCGAACCCCCCATTTCTCCATTTTCCCCTCTATTTCTTCTATTTTTCACTAGTGTTGCTAACTTCTTCTCTTCTAACACCCTGCCAATTTTCATTCTTTTTCGAGAGATCACCCGATTTTAAAAAAAAATTCGGCCCATTCTCAAGGGGGCACACAACCCATTAAATTTACATTTTATGGGGCATTTCTTCACACTAGTTTTTCTTTTTTTGAAACAATGTGATAAACCGCACCGTCTCAAAGAGGGGCAAATGTAGTCACATAAATCTATCCAGCTTAATTAAATGAATATTTGCTATTTATTTGATTAAAAATACACTAGCCATGAGTTAATTAAATTAACATTTAATAAATTTATCTTCAAAATATTCTTCTATTAATTAAATAAATTATTCAATTTATTTTAATTAATTCATTAAACCAAGTTCACAAATCAATTAAATGAATAAAATCTATTTATTTAATTAAATCCCCTATTCCTCTTTTAAATAAATTAAATTAAACATATATTTAAATCATTATCCCCCCACTTGCATTCTCCTAAAAATGCAACTTGCACACATTTATTGAAATAAATTAATTTATTTTAATTAAAAATCCTATTTTCCCTCACCCACCAAACCCACTTGCAATTCTAATCTCTTTCTAAATTCTTCTAAACCCTTCCTAATTAGCCTAATCCATCCCCTAATTATTGTCATATTCTTAAACAACATGGAGTCACTTCTCAAAGACTTCGAAGTCTTTGAAAAACATTTAATACTTTGTGTGTTCAACAATTTAACCTCCAAAGTCTTCCAAAACCACTAATGGCTCTTACATGACCATTAATGGCTCTTACATAACTATTTATGGTTATTTCAACTTGCACTCATGTGTCTCCTCAAGCATTTATTGCTTTGACCATATTTATCCCTCTTGCCTTTGCACAAGAGTTTATCCATTGGATAAAAGCTTTATTCTTTGAATAAAGAGTTTATTCATTCAACTAACCTTAACCTTAACTCTCAAGGTCATGTCAAGCATTTAATGCTTATTCCCTCTCCTCTCAACCTATCTCACATTGACACTTGTCATCCTAGGATTGGGTTGAAAGCTCTCACATGGATCTCAAACCATTCAATCCTGACCCTTGTTGAGATTGCTCAATCTCAACCATCCATTGCTCCATTTTTTCTATAAATAGAGACCATTTCTTCATAATCCAGATCCTGAAAACTTGTATGCATTTAAGCTATAGGCATTTCAAAAGAGCATTTTAGCATAATCAACTCATATATTGTCATTTTGGATAAAATAAATCATTTTAGCATCAATAGCATTTAGTATTAGCTTTTTTATTCACATTTAGAGAAAAATACTTCAATCTCAGTCCTCCATAAGCATCCATAGTGCAAAAAGCTGCTGAGAGCAACACTACTTTGGAACTTGGAGAGGAGAGGAACAAAGGAGAATAAATCAAGAGCATGTTAGGAGGCATTTGGAGATGTCTCATCATATTTATCTTCTTAGTTAGATATTTTGTCATGCTTTTGATATCTCTTTTGATATGCCTATTTAGATTAGTTTTTGATTGATTAACTGTAGGTCCAGGGGACAACTGAGAGGGGGGGGGGGGGGTGAATCAGTTGTCTAATAAATTCAAACCAAAATCTTATTAACCAACTTAATGTTTAATAACGGTAAGATAGTTAAATGTGTCGGTAAACAATGTCAACAGGAAATGTTGTACCGGTAAGAATTAATGCATCAAACATAAGCACAAAGTCAACCACAACACATGACACAAATATTTGTATGTGGAAACCCTGTAAGGGGAAAAACCATGGTGGGAAACCTTACCCACAATCAGATGATACTACTGCAGATAGTAAGTGTACAAAGAGGGGTCTACACATGCATAAAGGTCAACAGCCTAGAGCTCACTGCTCAAACACAAATGGGAGTCACACTGACTACAGTTGGATGGTTAAATCCAATGAGAATGTACTGCACAAAATAGCATCTTCATATGCTGGATTCAGTACTGGTGTAATGCTGATATGCTTTTCCAAAAACCTAACTTCACTTTCAAATGATGTCTTCATGTATATCTCTGCTTGATCTCGCATATACCCTTAAATCTTTTTCGCATTCCACACTTGATCTTACAAATAAGATCTTACATTTATACCATACGCTAAGACCAATTTTAGTAGGTCGGCTCTACAAGATATTACAATAAAACATTTTACAAATAATACAATATCTGATGCAATAATCAATTGAACATGTCGGCTTAATGCATTTACAACAATAATAAATCATCTCCATAGCATGCCATGCTGATCTGGAAAAGATAATCCTGCCGGTGTAACCCTAGATAACCTAGACCTATTTGTCGGTAAAAGCAAATATGCAAATAAGAATATACCAATGATATTACTTTAAGGAAAAGTGTCCACATGATGTGTTTGACATTACCAAGTGTCTTCCATGTCATTGCATGTACTGGTGAACATTATATCCTGCCGGTTAACCATATACTGGTGATTGTTGAACAGTTTACTGGTTGTCGATGAATGTTGCTAGATCTCTAAAGTAGGTGTGTTAGCAGGTGTTGACATCAATGACAAAACCATACCAAAATACCAACAATCTCCCCCTTTGGCATTGATGGCAACACAAGATGGAAAAACCATGAATGTGCCAAAATAGAAATGCCAAGTACAAAAACCAATTCTCCCCCTGGAAGTAATATGTGTTTATACAAAGATTTATTTACAATACCAATCTCTCCTCAAAAAGATAATGTATTTTTCCATATATTTTTCCTTAATGTTTTTCCATATATCTCTCCCCCTTTGACATCAAATGCCAAAGTCACAAAAAGGTCAAGTTCATACAAAATACCAACCAATTCAATATACCAACTACTCCCCCTGAGAAGTAGCTTCCTCATCAAATACCGAAATAAAAGTTTTGTCCATTTAATTATGCCGGTTGATGACAATCATCAACTGTCTAAGTCTCTACCGGTGGAGGTAAGACTCCGCGCTGATCTCTGAGATACTCAAAAGTTTCCTTAGACAAAGGTTTTGTAAAAATATCTGCAAGCTGTTCTTTAGTATTCACATAAACCAATTTTATTTCCTTTTCTTCAACTTTTTCCCTTAGAAAATTTAGTTTGATAGAAACATGTTTTGTTTTAGAATGTAATGTTGGATTCTTAGATATATCAATTGCTGCAGTGTTATCACAATATATAGTAATAGGTTCCTTGCATTTTACCTTTATGTCTTTCAACATTTGCTTAAGCCAAAGTACCTGTGTACAGTTTGTTGCTGCATCCAAAATAGTTCTATTTTTCCTTTCAACAACTCCATTCTGTTGTGGTGTCCGAGGTGCTGATAACTGTCTTTTGATTCCATTCACTTCACAAAATGTATTAAAATCTCTAGATGTTAATTCTCCTCCTTGATCTGATCTTAAACATTTAATTTTCTTACCGGTTTCATTTTCAACCGTTGCTTTGAATAGTTTGAACTTCCCAAGTGCTTCTGACTTTTCTCTGAGAAAAGTAACCCAACACATTCTAGAATAATCATCAATAATTAGCATGAAATATCTATCACCTTGTAAGCTTTTAGTTCTAGCCGGACCACATAAATCAGTGTGAATTAAATCAAGAGCATTATTGGATTTTTCTAGAATACTTTTGAAACTAGCTCTAACCTGTTTTCCAAATTGACATTCCTTGCAAATTGTATTCTGAGGTTTCACAATTTTAGGTAGATCTCTAACTGCCTTAGAAGTACTGATTTTTACTATGCAATCAAAATTTACATGGCATAGTCTTTTATGCCATAGCCAACTTTCATCTATATGAGCAATTAAGCATGTCTTTTCACTATTATTTAAATGAAAGACATTATCTCTAGTCTGATTACCGGTTGCAATTTCCAAACCAGTTCTATTCATGATTTTGCATTTTCCATTTTTAAATTGTAACTGAAAACATTTCTCAACTAATTGACCAACACTTAAAAGATTATGTTTTAATCCTTCAACATAGTAAACATTTTTAGTGTTATGTTTACCATCAAGAGATATTGAACCCTTACCTTTGATTGAACAGGCTTTGTCATCTCTGAATTTTACTAAACCTCCATTGTATTCTTGAAAGTTCAAGAATTTTCCTTTGTCTCCAGTCATGTGATGTGAGCAGCCTGAGTCAATAATCCACTCATCCTTTGATTCAACTTTAGCTGCTAGGGCTTGTTCTACCGATGGAGCAATAGGTACCGGTTGATCTTTTGTTATAGCAACAAAGACCCATCTGTTGTCTGTTGGATCCTCATCAGAATCATCAGTCACACCTTCATCAACAATGTAACAAGATTTATCTTTGTTTTTCTTAAATCTATATCTTTGATATTCAGGATTAGGTTTGTATGTCCTTCTAGCTTCTTCTCTTAGTCTAGCATGTCTATCAGGGCATCTTGAAGCCATATGACCAATCTTATTGCAATTGAAACATTTAAAGGGTGCTTTACTTTCATACTTACTTCCAATTGGACCTTTTGACATTTTTCTTGCAAATAGTGCTTCAAGTTCTTCAAGCTCTTCATTCTCCTTTCTGGTTTCTTCAAGTTCTCTTGCATAAAAGGCTCTCCAATCTGATTTGTCAAAAGATGGACCAGATAATGTTGATGCTTTGAAGGCCATATTAGTTTTTATAGCAACAAGACCAAATTCCTCTATTTCAAAAGCTGAAAGTTTTCCAATCAATGTATCCCTAGTTACTGATGTATTAGGCATTGTTCTCAGCTCATTAATAGCAGTAACCTTCATTTTATATGCCAGTGGAAAACCTCTTAATATTTTTGAAACAATCTCATCTTCACTCAAGGTTCCTCCACAACATTTGATACCTAAAACGATTTCATTTACTCTTTCCATAAAGGCAAAAATTCTTTCATCTTCTTCCATTTTCAGATGTTCATACCTGACTCGGAAGCTTTCAAGTTTTGCAATTTTGACTATGGAATCCCCTTCATTCAGTATTTCCAAATGATCCCAAATAGCTTTTGCAATAGATCTATCTGATAATCCCATGATTTGTTGATCTGATAATGCGCTCAAAAGTGCTTCTCTTGCTTTGTAATCATTTTCTTCATCTTTACCTAAAGTAATAGGAGCAGGCTGACCAACTACAGTAGCAGTATAACCATTCTTAGTAACTTCCCAGATGTCTTTACCAATGCAATTCAGATGTGTCTCCATTCGAATTTTCCATATTCTATAGTTGGTTCCATCAAGTTTAGGACTATCCTTTCTGAAATAATTAGTAGACATTGGATCTCCTCAAGTTGTTAAACTTCTGCAAAAAAAGAGGACTAGGCTCTAATACCAATTGTAGGTCCCGGGGACAACTGAGATGGGGGGGGGGGGGGGTGAATCAGTTGTCTAATAAATTCAAACCAAAATCTTATTAACCAACTTAATACTTAATACCGGTAAGATAGTTAAATGTGCTGATAAACAGTGTTAACAGGAAATGTTGTACTGGTAAGAATTAATGCATGAAACATAAGCACAAAGTCAACCACAACACATGACACAAATATTTGTACGTGGAAACCCCGTAAGGGAAAAAACCACGGTGGGAAACCTTACCCACAATCAGATGATACTACTGCAGATAGTAAGTGTACAAAGAGGAGTCTGCACATGTAGAAAGGCCAACAGCCTAGAGCTTACTGCTCAAACACAAATGGGAGTCACACTAACTATAGTTGGATGGTTAAATCCAATGAGAATGTACTGCATAAAATAGCATCTTCATATGCTGGATTCAGTACCGGTGTAATGCTGATATGCTTTTCCAAAAACCTAACTTCACTTTCAAATGATGTCTTTGTGTATATTTCTGCGTGATCTAGCATATACCCTTCCTTAAATCTTTTTCACATTCCACACTTGATCTTACAAATAAGATCTTACATTTATACCATACCCTAAGACCAATTTTAGTAGGTCAGCTCTACAAGATATTAGAATAAAACATTTTACAAATAATACAATATTTGATGCAATAACCGATTGAACATGTCGGCTTAATGCATTTACAACAATAATAAATCATCTCCATAGCATGCCATGCTGATTTGGAAAAGATAATCCTGCCGGTGTAACCCTAGATAACCTGGACCTATTTGTTGGTAAAAGCAAATATGCAAATAAGAATATACCAATGATATTACTTTAAGGAAAAGTGTCCACATGATGTGTTCGACATTACCAAGTGTCTTCCATGTCATTGCATGTACCGGTGAACATTATATCCTACCGGTTAACCATATACTGGTGATTGTTGAACAGTTTACTGATTGCTAGTGAATGTTGCTGGATCTCCAAAGTAGGTGTGTTAGCAGGTGTTGACATCAATGACAAAACCATACCAAAATACCAACATTAACACTAACGGTTTCTTGTGTGTTGTTGTGTTATTTATCATTGGCTAACCTTCCCCTTTTTGCAGAGCATCGCCCTCTACCTGAGAGTATCCTTTGCATACTAGTCTAGCTTTATTCCTAACAATCTTACCTTCTTCATTCATCTTATTCCTGTATACCCACTTTGTGCCAATGATGTTCTTGTCTTTCGGTCTAGGGACTAATTCCCAAGTCTTATTTTTCTCAATCTATTGCAGTTCTTCTTTCATGGCATCCATCCATTCTTGTCTTTTGCTGGCCTCATTGAATGTTTTGGGTTCAACTTCAGTCATGAGGCATAGGTTGACTTGTTCACCATTCTGGGCAAGTCTTCTTCTAGTCTACACACCATCACTCTTATTTCCCAGAATTTGTTCTTCCAGGTGATTCAGCTATACATATTAGTTGGGGACCTTCTTGGATGCTATCTCTGGTTCAGTATCTAATTGAACTTCATCATGTTCATCACTGGAGTCATCATACCGGTTAACCTATGGTTGACATCCTTTGTGCATATCTTCATCAACTTTTACATTCACACTCTCAACAACTCTTCTTAGTCTTTTATTGTAGCATTTGTAGGCTTTACTATTAGATGAGTAACCAAGGAAGATTCCTTCACCACTCTTGGAGTCAAAACTTCTTAGACCATCCATATCTTTCTTGATAAAGTACTTGCATCCAAATACTTTTAAGTATTTGACCGACGACTTCTGGTCATACCATAACTTATAAGGTGTCATTTTTCTGTTTGTTCTTAATTGAACCCGATTCAAGGTATATGCAAGAGTATGAACAACTTCTTTCCAATATATGTCCAACAAATTGGACTCATTTAACATGGTTATGGCCATCTCCTTGACTATCCTGTTCTTCCTTTCTACCACACCATTTTTCTGTGGTGTTCTAGGAGCAAAGTTTTTCCTTCTAATTCCATGTTTTTCACAATAATCTTCAAATTTATTTGATGTGAACTCTCCACCCCTGTCTGATCTTAGGCATTTTAATCTATACCCACTTTCCTTTTCCACCATCTTCTGAAAGATATTGAATCTTTCAAATGCTTGTGATTTATCTTGCAGAAAGGTGACCCATGTCATTCTTGAGTAGTCATCAATGAAGAGCATAAAATATCTTTCACCGACGAGCTCTTTTTCGAGTTGGACAACACAAATCAGTATGCACAATTTCAAGTGGTCTTGAGGTGTTGTGCTCCTTTATCCTAAAACTCACTTTAGTTTGCTTACCTTTTACACATTCATCACAAAATGTGTTTACCGGCTTGATGATGGGTGGAATATTCCTCACACACCCCTTTTTACTTATCGACAACTAATTTATCAAAATTTAGGTGGCCTAATCTTCTGTGCCATAACCAACTTTCATCTACTTGTCCTAACATACATTGGGACTCATAGCATTCCTTCAGATTGTAGACATTTCCATCTGTTCTCTTTCCTTTTGCCACAATTTTACGGGTACTATCTTTCTTTATTGGGCAACCGGTTGAGTCAAAGGTGAATTTATAACCTTTGTCACACATCTGACTGACACTTAGTAGATTGTGCTTTAGGCCTTGCACATAGTATACATCATGTGCCTTTAGTTTTCCATCAATGCTTAGCATTCCTTTTCCCTTTATTTTGATGGAGGAATTGTCTCCAAACCTTACTGATACACCATTCCAGTCTTCAAGTTTAATTAATTTCTTTTTGTCACCCATCATATGGTTTGAACAACCACTATCTACCACCCATAGATTTTTCCTTTCAGCAAGCAAGGCAATCTATACTATGAGACTTGATTTTGCCTTTTCCTTTTCATTTTCTTTCTCAACCCAAACTGGTTTGGTTTCCTTCTTCTTGTCAGCTCCTATATTGAGTTTAGGTTCAGTTACTAGCTCTTGATCCGGATTTTCCTTCATCTTCTTGATCTTCCTATTTTGGTATAACTTTGCTATTTATTTTTGTCATGTTCTCACTTTGTTCTCTATTGGAAGAGTCCATTGGTTCAACTGCATTAAGATAATAGGCTAACGTGTAGTCATTGGCAATGATAGGCACATTCATAGTTTGGTTTTGGAGACTACTATCAATTAGCTCAGGATGTACCAAGGGTAAAGTTAGAATAGGTTCGAGGGAGTTCATAGTATTATCATCATAACTTCGGACCAACAAGTCGAGTTCTAGAAGACTACCTTGCGTAAATGTCTCAAGACCAGGAATAGTTACAATATGATCATTGAAGTGCACGTTAATATTTAGTTGACCAAATCCAATAGACCTACTCGTAGCACCATTTTCTACGCCAGATTGGACTACATATCGTGGTTCGACAACAACAAGATCAGTAGACAGATTCTCGACATCTGTGATAGAGGAGTCAGATTTTACTGTTGAATTGGTATTGTCATCAATAGGACTATTGTCAGAGTCATAAGAGGAAGTTTCTAACTCTTCTTCAAGTGATTGAGTGAATGTATGTATAGTGTCAACTCCTACATCTTTGATGTTACAAGTTCCTTCATGATTTGGTTCATTCATCATTTGTATCTGACATACCTGTTGACATAACCTTGATGGTTTTGTGAATTTCTATCTTCTACCCCATTCAACTTCTTCTGGACTAATGTCTGGTCCTGTTTCTATAGCTTCCAATCCTTCTTGTGTAGTTCCATACCTAATTTGTTCTGTCCTATTAGAGGTAGACATGGTAGGTGAAGAATTTTTTTTTGTGTTCTTCCTTCTTTCAATTTTTGTTCATAGTTTGCTTGTCTTTTTAGTCTGATTTCTTCTATCTCTATTTGTAGTTTTAAGCGTATCATCTCTTGTGTGTCATCCATGATATCATTGGAATCTTCTAGAGTTTCTATACTAGATGTACTGAGAGATGATCTGGACCTCATTCATACTCGTTCGAGTCAATTTTTGAATCATCTACTTGTTGTCTACCAGTGTATGTGACTGGAATTTTCAGTGGTGCAAACCATTCTCTGATTCTTTCTACCTCTTCTCTCATTTCCTCTAGAATTTCTACCCCTTGTAATGTTGTAGCTGATATCATTGGGACTTGAGTACTAACTATTTTCTCTCTCTGGGTTGGCAATTCTTCTTGTTCATCGTCACGCTCTTCCTGAGTTTGCTGAGTATTGATTTCCTGTGATAGTGAAGGCAATGTCTTTTTCTTCCACTTAGACTTAGAAGCATGTTTTTGGTCTGATGTCTTTCCTAGATTATATCCTAGTCCAACTTTGTCATTTGTAGACTTAGTTTGTATATGAATAGGTTCTATAATAGCTTCTTAATTTTTTCCTAGAAGACCAGTACCCGAATATCGCATGCGTTGAATCATTTTATATCTTGGACCATATTGTGTCGGGGAAATCTCACAATGTCTCACTTCTTTGTTTTCACTTTCTTCTTTGAAAAACCATTTGAGAATAACATCCTCTTCTATTCCATCTACAAGGGAAGTAGAGGATTGTATAAAGAGACCATCATATATGACATTTGGAGTTGAAGTATGTGGCTTCATAGTCTTTGATGGTTTTCTTGACTGTCTTGGTGATGGAGGAAGAAAGATTAGTGAAAGGACTGGTTCTATCTTGTATCCATCCATGCCAGTATTTGTTATTTTTAATTTCTTTTCTAAGTCCTTCATCAAGGTTTCTGAACTTTTGGCTATAGAAGTTGCTCTATTATGAGGCACGAAGGTATCAACACTCTTTGTCAATGCATTACAGAGGGAGTTTATATAAACAAGAATATTGACTTCAACTCTATTATAAAGAAATTTTAAGCACTGATGATATGTAGATGGAACTGCCTTCATTTCATGAATCCATGGCCTGCCCAGTAAGATGTTGTATGATAGAGGATGATCGAGAACCTAGAAAATAACATCTCTTTCTACAGGTCCTACCCTAATTGGTAATAGTACCGGACCTTTAGAGGTTCTTTCTTCTTCATCATAGGCTTTAATTGTTATTTTCTTGGTTGGAACAATGACATTTTCAGAAAACCCTAGTTGTGTAAGCAGATTATAGGTACACATATTCAACCCAATGCCTCCATCTATCAAAACACATTTAACTCAGTGTTTATGGATCATAGATTCAATGTACAATGGCTGGTTATGTGGGTGATTCAGTGAGTTGTCATCTTCTTCAGAGAAAGTAACATAATGAGGAAAAGTTAGGTGACCCACCATATATTGAAACCGATCGATATCTAAATCTTTTGGGACATTAGTAGTGAGCAACACTTTTTATAGGATCTCTTTATGAGAAGAAGAGATTTTGAGCAATTCAAAGATGGAGATTTGAGCATTCGTTCTTTTCAATTGTTTGATAATGCTATAACTAGGAGAGAATGATGAAGCCAGCTATTTGGATTTAGCCATGGTTGTATCTGTTTGTCTATTCAAAGAACTTGGTAAGTTTGATTTTGTTTGAGCAGGAGCTGAAGAACTAGCTCCTTGGAGAGTTACTTTCTTTTGAGCACAGGTCACAACATTTGCATTTTGTGATTCGTTTTGTTTATCTTTGAATATTATCACATTGAAATATTCAGGTTGGGAAGATTCAATCATGTTGATCACATTGTCATTGCTGGTATAGGTGTAATTAACTTTGGCACCTCTTTTTGACTTTGAGGAATCACCTTGTTCATAAATAGTATTGTTCTCAAATTCTGATTTCTTTGTCTCCTCTGTAAGAAAATTAGAGCCTCTATTGCATATGGAGAGAATGATAAGAAAATCAAAATCTAGAATAACATATAACAAGGTTTATACAAAAACTCCTACACTTTAAGCTTATCTAAAGCTTGGGTGGGTATACCTCTTGTGAATACTTTCACAATTATAATATAAGATCTACAGTAAACCAGTGTTAGAAACCTGTGAATCTAATCACCTCAACAATACTAAAACTTAGAAGAAAACATGTGTTCATTTTTAGTCTCGACCCCAAGAAAGATAGAAAAAATCTCCATGAATGATATCAGTGCCTTATCTGGGCTACAGAGTCACCCAAACTAAACAAAAATTCCAAATCTGGACATTCACATACATCTCATCACTTTGGCTTTATCAACCTAATATATGCCTGACCTATATATGTCTTTTCTTTATGCTAGACCCAGTCATCAAATTCAAGTAGAAAACTATTGATTTACTAATAGAAAGGTTTCACGTATATTTAATTCCCCTCCTTGAGAGAAAAACCTAAAACATGTCTGTAAGATTGCCTTGCAAACCCTATTCAATCAAATAACCCTAGATTATTTAGAAGAAACCAGTAAATCAATGAATGTGCACAAGAAGATAAAAAAATTTAGGCTCAAAAGCTTTGATCTATATATTAATATTCATTTTCAAAATTATACATAACTTAAGATGATCTCTGAAAAACCAGAAAACCATAGATAAATTTCGGTAGAGTTTCTTTACAAATTCTTGTGATCATTTTTCAATAGTCCTGGTATCCATTTATAATGATATGGATGCAAACAAGCTTTAGAATTTCCTAGGAATAGTTTGTTACAACTGTAATTCCCTTTTGAAAGAGGTTACAAATCACTTTCATCCCTAACTTCCTGAAGGTTGTTACAACGTTGCAGCATCAATTGATTATTCTCGATCCTCCGCTTCTTGCACCATATATTTGTCTTTCCATTCTTGAAACTCATCATCACTAGGCCAAGAATAACTAACAATTTTCTTCTTTAGCTTATTTAATCTTTTCCATGTGCTTCTTAACTGCTTGACTTCTGCCTCCAAAAAACCATAATGCGACTTCATCTTTTCAATTTCTTCAATTGTTCAAATAAATAAAGATGTGTCATCTGAATTGATAACATTATTTATCCATTGTGACAATTTATGGCCTAACTCTGTTAGGATTCCCACAGATACTGAGAGGAGGGGGTGAATCAGTATCTAACTGATGTACAAAATTTCTTATTTTAAAACATGCAGAACATATTATAACAGTGTACCGGTATGCAATAAATAATGCAATAAACAGAATTTAAAACGTCCACATGAAAAGCACACCATGACACAAGGATTTAATGAGGAAACCCGGTGTGGGAAAAACCTCGGTGGGATTTGTGACCCACAATATTCACTCACTGGCCAATAAGAGAATATTACTTACAATAGAGGCCTGCACATGCAGGAAGGCCAACTGCCTAGAGCTCACTGCTCAATGGGAAGTCTCACTGACTTATAATGTGGATTATACAAATCCAATATCTTGTATTGCTTTACAATAGCATCTATAATGCCTGATCTAGTACTGGTTGCTGCTCTGCTTCTTACATAAACCCTTTAACCTATATTTCGCATAATAGGTCTGCCTTACTATTTTGCTTACATCACTTTCTTTCTTCTTTTTAAAATGTCTACAATGATCTCTTTTATATATAAGAGTCATTTTACAACATGCAAAGTCAACTTACAAAGTTTTTACAATAATAAACAAAATATAATATAACAAAATCCTGTCAGCCTCTGTGCCGGTATACTTCTTTTCTCTGTGCCGGTGTCAGTGTCTTGAGTGTCAGTGAAGAGTGTGATCTGCTGATGCCAGTGCACTAACTTGCTAGTGTAATTCCTTGCCGGTGCCATAGGATTGTAAGGTTGCCATCAATGACAAAACCTTCAATCACATACAATGTCTCATTCGAGTGTGCATATGCCAACAATCTCCCCCTTTGGCATTGATGGCAACACTCATGAGAAATTTCATAAGTGTATCCAAAAATTGTGAAGTCCAAAAAAGTGTTACCAAAAATGTGTGTGCTCCCCCTGAGGATATGATTCATGTGATGAATTTTCTCATCCCACTACTCCCCCTTTGGCATCAATGACAAAGGTTGTCAAGATGTCAGTAGAGTTTGTAGTTTCAACCTTGTAACTGGGTAGTTACAATTTGAAATAGATCCACCAAAATCAAGTTTATACTCTCCATAAACTTTTTACTGTCTCTTATTGTTGTCTCTGTTCTTTTAACTGTATCGGTGAGATGTTGCAAAAGCTCTGCCAACGTTTTCTGTCCCTATATTAGTGCCTCAAATATTTCCTTCTGCAATGATGCTAGATAGTCCAATCTTGGACTCAGTTTTAATCTTATATGCTTTGCCTTATTCACTATTCTCTCTTTTTCTCTTTCCAATTTAAGTAATTTTTCCTCAAAATTTGCTATCTTCTGTTCAAAAACTGATAATGTATCAGGTGAGTTGACAAAATTATCTGCAAGTTTATTGATTTCATCTTGTACCTTGCTCATCTTATTCTCTATGTCTACAATCAAAAAGTTTGTCTTACAGGTGTCTTTGTACAGAGTTTTGTACTCTTTCAATAAGTTACACAGTTCCGGTAGAAGTGTGTCAAAATCTCTGGTACACTTCTTTATCTGCTCATCAAAGAATATTTACTTTTCAATTTCTACTTTGTCCTTCAATGTCTCTTCCTTTAATTTCTCAATGTTCTCTGTGATATATTTACACAAGGTATCAAGTTGTCCTAAAGAATCTTTATTGTCTATATTACAGTTAGGAGCAATTACCTTCAAAATTGGTATGGTGTCATCTATTGCCTTATAAGCTTGTGAGCTACAATCTGTTATCTTTTTTATTGAATCTAAGAGTACCTCAGTCACATTAGTTGATTTGTAGCCTGATGATGATGAACCTACATTCTGAGTACCGCCAGTGGAAGTAACCAAGCTTGTATTAACCTCTGGTAGGTCTGTTTGTGTTTGCATTTCCTTAAGCAATGGTTTTTCTACTTCTCCAGTTGCTGGTGGCACTATTTCCTTATGAACCTGTTACTATTTCTGTTGTTGTTCCTGTTCAGGAACCTTTTACTCTATTTGTTTCTCTATTTGTTGCATTGTCTCAGTCCGAGTCTGAGTTTCTACCTGTTGCTCTTTGTCATCTGTCAGTTTCTCTTGTATGTTATCAGTTTGCTTAGCTACCGAAGGCTCACTAGCCATGTCAGTCTTATCAGCTATATCTTTGTCTACCACAATGTTGATCTTTTGAGTATCAACATCCATTGTATATAAGACTTCAGGATTAGGATTAACATCCTCTACATCCATACTTTCAACTGTTGGTTAATCTTTTGTAGCTATTGTTTTTACCAGTGGAGTAATCAAAGGAGGTGGGGGTAAGTTGTCTTTAACTTTGATACTGGGTGGTCCACCAACTTTACCTTTACCCTTGTCTCTTTCTTTCTGATATACCTTTATAGGTTTGTGACTCATGTATTCTTCTTGTTTTTCTTTTTCCACTAGGAAAATGTCCCATGCATTTTTTGTCTCCTCAGTCACCTCATTAACTCTTCCAACCATTAAAACAATGTGCCAGTGTGCAGTAGAAAATACTAACTGGTTGGCTTCAACAATTAAATCATCAATTTCTTTGGGTGAATTCACCAGGTATACAACAAGTAGCTTTTCTATCTTTATTTTCTTGTCAAGTTCAACTACTACTTGTCTCCTTGCTTCTAGTCTCTTAAATAGTTCATCTGGTACTTCATCTATTACTTCCATCAAAAATTTCTTATACATATCCATATGCAATATAACACTATTTTCTACTTGTTCTTTTTCATCAGCTATCAGAGTGTCATATAGTTTCTCTATATTCTTCAATTTCCCTTCCTCTGTAATTTCATTCAATAGTATGCCAAGAGGGGCCAAGTCCTTGTTTGTCCTCTTCTTCTTCTTGGGTGTCAGTTTCTTCTTCTTTGGTGTAGCCTTTCTTACCAGAGATCTTACTGCTTGTTGTTTTTGTCTTGTCCTCCTAGGTGAGGGTGTGGTTGCCGGTGAGGGATCTCTTTTCCTTACAACTCTCTTGAAAGTTGCAGGCATGTCACTCTTCAAAGAAGTACCTATCAGTGATAGGTGAGTTTCAGGTTGTGGAGCTGCTAACTCATCCTCTGTTATACCGGTTTGTTCCATTACTTTATCCTTTATTTCCTTTGCTTGCCTAGAACCTTTTCTTACAACTGCCTCAACCTTTTTCACTCTTTTCTTAGATTGTATTTGGCTTTCAATAGTTTCTACACTACCAAATACTTCTTCCTTAGGTTCTTTAGGGGCTTCTAGAAGTACTTTAGCATAAGTTTCAATTATATGATCATATGTTTCGTAGCCCATCTCTGTTACCCAAACTGTCCTAGGGATGACTGCTTCCATCCAGATCTCATCCTTCTTGATTACAAAGCATATTTCATCCTTATATTTGTCAACAATATTTTGTGATAATCTGATTCTTTTCTTCATTTTGGCCTTTAGTGCTTGAAAGAAATCACAGATATTGTTTTCTTTATCTTCACCCATATTATTGAATAGTTCTGTTAGCTGCTTACCAACCGGTATATCATATCCAAGTTCTTTGTAGCCTATACTACGAACCTGTTTGGTTATATGTAGCATCAGACATACTAGCAGATTTCCAAATTTAAAAGTTTCTTTCTTGTCCTTCTTAATCTTTCCTAAGTTGTCAATTAATTCATCCTTCAACCACTCACATACATCAATCTTTGCATTATCTGTGACCATGTCATAAGCACTCTTAATGCACAGACCTGAAACTGGATTGAGTCTGTTTGCATGAGTAGCTTTATATCCTAATATCATGCTGATAAATCTTACATTAGTATCTTTTACATCATTGACTCTTAAGGACCTTCTATCAGATGTGGCACCAGTTAACTGAGTAACTAGGTCATTGGAAACCTTCTTAGTTTTGTTTGGCCTTTTATCGGTGGTCGGTAACCCTATGACAACTTTCATAGCTTCCTTGGTGATTTTGTGAATTGTATCTAACCAGAAAAATTCACCATGTACCCTTCTTAAGACTATCCTAATCACATCCTTGGGGAATTCAGGAATGCTGAGGATCTCTGTAAATCCTAGGGTTTCAATGATCTTGTGTTCATCTTTTACATTACTAGATTCATCACATATGACAAATTTAAACATGGTTTTAATCTCTTCATCTCCTAGTTCCTCAATGTTGCAGTGAATGTAAATTTTGGGGTCTTCAACATAAACAACTCCCTTAGGAATTTGAGAAAAAGCACCTAAGGTATCATCTTTCTTTGCTACTTCGAGAACTAATTGAAATACGGGCCTAGGTCTTTTTATAACTTCGACAATAGTAGGGTTTGCTATATATTCAAGTGCAGAGGTGGATGACATGATCAAATACCTTTTACTGCTTTTAGGATGGATGATTGCTTGAAGTGTTCTTGCCTCTTGCTCGAAATGCCTTAGCTCGTAATCTTCACGCTCTTCGTAGGTTTGAAATCTCGGTGAAATGAAATGGAGCCAAAACCAAAAATTTATAGTGTCACTTTGCCATCTACCACATTAAATGTATGTCGATTAAGTATTCACTTAACATTGTCTACCGGTAATAAAGTAATTTCCAACTTCTCATCTCTACCCGAGGGAATAATAGCACATGTGTCATTAGATTGCCAAACCCTCAAGGAAACTTTCTTCAATTCGATGAAGAAATTCTTGCCGGTGGAGCATCACTCTGTCCTACCTGTGAAGCATCACTCTGTCCTGCCGGTGAAGCATTGACTGGTTCTACCAGTGGAGGAGTATTCCCAATATTTAGATCAACTTTTCTAATCCATTGTTTTGAGAATTCTTGCTTAATCTCTTCAACTTTTTCTTTACCCTTCAAGCTAGAACTTTTGTTGTCTGCCGGTGATCCTTTACTTCTACAGAATTTTGCAATATACCCAATCTTGTTACATGCATAACAAGTTACATTATTCTTTTGAATAGCTTTTCCATAACCTATGTCGGTTTGTGTTCTGCATTGATTAGATAAATGTCCAAATCTTCCACAAACATAACATCTCACATTCATTCTGCAATTTTCAGAGTTGTGACCAACTTTGTTGCATTTTGAACATTGACCGGTGGGTGTGTTGATATTCTGATAATTTCTAGATCTACATTCATTTGCTCTATGACCATACTTATTACAATTAAAGCATTTTCCATTGAATTTATAAGCATTAGGTTGTCTTACTGGTTTGGTGTGATCCTGAGTAATTGTAGTACCGGAGCTTTCACCAACTTCAAAGCCAATTCCAGAAGTGTCACCCTTAGGTTTTTGATTCTTCAACAAGGTGCCAAGTTCTTCTAAGCTTTTCTTGAATTTTTCTTTATGTTGATTTGCAGTTTCTAGTTCTCTTTCTAAGACTTCTTTCTGTCTCATCAGTTCATTGGAGTCATTCTGAGTGTGCATCAGATCTATCTTTAACATGTCATTTTCATAGCTAAGTCTTGTCTTCTCATTTGTTGCATCACTTAGTCTTCTGGTCAATTCTCCTTCATTCTTCTTCCTATCCTCAATTTCTTTGCAAAATCTCATAGTCATATCCTGCATCTCATTCTTTGTTGTCATGTTCTCCAGTTTTAGCTTGCTTATCTGATCATTAAGTGATTCCTTTTCATCATTCTCATTTTGCATCTTTTCACAAATTTCTCTTCTCTTATTTCTTGCAACAGTAAGATTCTCTTGAAGTGCCTGAATGATATCCTGAGCTGCCCTTAAATCATCTTCTAGTTTGATATTTTTCAATTTTACTGCATCATAGTCTAAGAGAGCTCCTTCAAGTTGCTTCATCAGATTTTCCATCTTTACCAGTGTCAAGATCCTCCTCAAGTTGTTAGGCTTCTGAAAATAGAGGACTAGGCTCTAATACCAATTGTTAGGATTCCCACATATACTGAGAGGGGGGGGGGGGGGGGGGGTGAATCAGTATCTAACCGGTGTACATAATTTCTTATTTTAAAACATGCATAACATATTATAACAGTGTACCGGTATGCAAGAAATAATGCAATAAACAGAATTAAAAACATCCACATGAAAAGAACACCATGACACAAGGATTTAAAGAGGAACCTGGTGTGGGAAAAACCTCGGTGGGATTTGTGACCCACAATATTCACTCACTGGCCAATAAGAAAATATTTCTTACAATAGGGGCCTGCACATGCAGGAAGGCCAACTACCTAGAGCTCACTGCTCAATGGGAAGTCTCACTGACTTTCAATGTGGATTATACAAATCCAATATCTTGTACTGCTTTACAATAGCATCTATAATGCTTGATCCAGTACCAGTTGCTGCTCTGCTTCTTACATAAACACTTTAACCTATATTTCACATAATAGGTCTGCCTTACTATTTCGCTTACATCACTTTCTTTCTTCTTTTTAAAATGTCTACAATGATCTCTTTTATATATAAGAGTCATTTTACAACATGCCAAGTCATCTTACAAAGTTTTTACAATAATAAACAAAATGTAATATAACAAAATCTTGTCGGCCTCTGTGCCGGTATACTTCTTTTCTCTGTGTCGACACTGGTGTCCTGAGTGCTGGTGAAGAGTGTGATCTATTGATGCCGGTGCACTAACTTGTCAGTGTAATGCCTTGCCGGTGCCATAGGATTCTAAGGTTGTCATCAATGACAAAACCTTCAATCATATACAATGTCTCATTGGAGTGTGCATATGCCAACAAACTCACCAAGCCATACTTCTTTATCATTCAACTGACTAGAACTAACAAAACCTCCAGGAAATAATTCAAACTTCTGGTTAGCATATTCCTTCCTATACAGGTTTTCTTTTCTCTCTAGACCAGCTCTTCCTTTTGCTAACCTAGACATACCTTTAACCAACTCACATGTGCATTTAATGGTGGCATCAACATCTGCCCCTTCATTGGATGAGCACATAAGTTCCAAATCTGCTTCCCTAGCCATCCATTTATTTAGAATTGGCTCCAAAACAACTTTAATCTCATTTAAAGAGGTCAACATATTCAAAATTCTCTTCATGTATATATATACAATAGGATCCACTACTGTGTCAACAAACTTCAAAATTGTGCCTCTAACCTTCTCTTCATACTTGCTTGCAAACACAACTTGAGCTTGTTTCAACTTTTCTATTTCATCCTGAAGAGTCTCAGATGATTGAAAACCAGATGTCTCAGGGGAAGGGGGAAACTAAACGATTGGGACAATGGGTGAAGATGTTTCTGGATGGAAGCAATCATCAAAGTGGATGACTCACGTTTCTACTGCAGCCCTTCAATTTGACCTTTTAACTTTGCAATTATTTTATCCTATTGGGATAATTCCACCTTAGCCTCATTGTATGCTTTTAAAATTACTTCCATCTTCACATGGATATCAGCCTTCTTTTTTGCTTCTCTCTCAGCTACTGCCATGTTGAACTTTGCAGACTCCAAAGTTGTACCAGCAGCCTCCACCAGCCATGTGTCTTTCACTCTTTTTACAATCATTCCCCCTGAGTAACTGGACTTTGAGGGGCCTTTTATTTTCCTAATTTCTTCCCTTCTTAATGACCACATGACCAATGCAACATTATCCTTGCTAAAGATCACCCCTTCTAAGGGCTTTCTCTCCTTTCTGACAGCATCAAGGATTAATGCGTCAGCTATATCCCACTCAGGGAGAATTAACACTCCAGCCTTTGCTATCATTTCTCTCCCTAGCTCAGGGGTAATGGCTTCAAATTCAGTCATCATTTCTTTCTTAACCTCTTCTTCAACTGCATATGTGTCCTTATCTGGATACTCCATTTTCCTTTTCTCACATCCTTTCTTGAAGTTTTCCATGTTTGTTCTCCAAACAAACTGCATGAAAGATCTTGTTCTGACAAAATTATTATCAACCAAAAACTCCTCACTGGCCTATTTGATAACTGGGTCCAGTTCTTTGCCTATAAACTCCGTCCATTTGCGTACTTTTTGGCTCCTCAGGAATTCCTTCTTGCAACTCCTCATAAGTGAGGGAAATTTCCCCAAGACTTCCTAATTGCAATAGTTTCTCTAATGCTACATGTTCATCTCACACATGAATTAGGGATTGGGATGGAGAGTATAAAGCTTCACCTATTTGTATATCCTTTTCTACTCTTTTCCTCTTGGGCGAATCTTGGATTTCTACCACATCTATTATAGGCCTTTTTCCTTTTTATGAGGAGGGCTCATCTCTTTCCGACATCAACACATTGTATGTTGATCTCTTTTGTATTACATAATCTCCTTGGGGCACTGCCTTTGTAAATGCAAGCTTAGCTAAGACAAGTTTAACCTTCTCAGGGTCATTTTTCAAAATAATTTCCCTCTTCTTCTTTAAAACCTGCATTAAATCCTCAAAATGGTGTATCAAAAATTTGATCTTCTCCTCAAAAGGTGTAAAATTGGCCAAAGGATCAAAACTACTATCAAACTGGTGGATGAAGTCAATGGCCTTCTTTTATGCACTCCACTTTTATTTTATTAGTTCCTGTTCATCTAAGTTGAATTCATTCCTGATCAAATCTTCAGGAAAGTGGAAATGGTGGGCCCTCCATCCACATCTGAATCTTTTTCTGAACATATCATTGAAAAACCCTTTTAGGTCAGTAAATCTTACCGCCACAGTGGACAACCTGTAAGGTTAAAGGAACTTGTCAAAATGTACCCATCCTCCCTTGGTAATTACAAATTGGTGAGCCATGGTTACAGTTGGGAAAATAGATCCCCTGCCTTTGTTTGTCAACTCTACTTCCTGCAGACTTCCTAATTGTCTCAACATCTTTGCAATTCCAATCTTCAAGGGGACCTGATAAGGGAGCAGATATGGAGCTCCTCTGAACCCATAAACTCTGAAAATAGTAGAAATAGGGTATAAGTAAATATCACCCTAGTTATGCACAAATTTGATGTCCTCAGCAAAATCTTTTGGCCTGAGGAACTCGAGAAGGGCTTTGGGAATCCTAGGGTTTTCAGAACACATCAGGATCCTAATCCTGGATGCAAAACATTTGTCAAATTTCAGGTAGCTAGCATCCTCTTTGTCCCAAGATAGGATAGTGCTCCATAATTGTACTGGCATTTCTTCTCCATCCTTCTGTTTTAATAAATCCATCTCACTGGCAAAGTAGTATGCACCCTTGAATAAGAACATGTGCATAAGGAGGGAATACCATCCAAAAGGCCTGACTACTTTGGCATTTTTAATTCCTATCAAACCCTCATGAATAGCATCAATGAGGCAGGGAGAAAAGTCAAATGTTATGGCCAAGGATGGGTTAAGGATTTGTGCCATCATAAGCATGTAATGTGTGGGCATGGTTGTTTCTACATCTTCTCCAAAAATATGGCAAAGAGACTATTACATTCCCTTAGTCCTCAAAGTAAAAAGGTTTAGGGAGAAGGGCTCCATGGTTCTTGGGCCTACCACTATTAATCCTCCTATCTTTATAAAGAACTCCTTCAATGGACCTCTTCGGAGATGATCCCTCTGTGTCTCATAAACCTTAGCCAATGTCTAAAAATTGATAGGCTCTAAGTAATTGGAGACTTCACTGAGTCTGAAAACATTTCTAAACTCATCATCATTTATTTCCATCAAAACCCTTCCATTCACATTTCTAATTACTTTGGCCACAGGGTCATAATTAGCTGCAATCTGGGTCAAGAGGTCCACATCCATAAAAACCCCAAGCACTATCAATTTTCCTATATCTAGCTCCCACAAACTATTGTTCGGTGTAGGAGAATGCCTTTGACCAAAAGCAACCCTGGAGAGTCCTAACCCTATCATTCCTATCTGTGCATCCCTTAACCAATTTCCTTTGTTGTGCAAACCATCACTAACCCTTAGGCAGGGGAGATTGGGGCACAAGTTCTTTAATCTTTGCTGCACTATTAGTTGACAGAGTCAATTGCTCCAGAAAGTCATCACAGATGGCTCGTTCCTGATAATCGACCTTCCCTCTGAATTCTCTCTGTGGAGTCATCTTAAGGAAATTTACTTTCTTTAACTAATTAACCCTTTAGCCCCCTCAGAAAATCAGAAACCTAGCACACCAAGCAGTCGACAATTACAGCGTAGGATTTCAAGAAACTTACCTGTGATTAGATAACGTTTCCCTTGCGCTCTGGTTCTTGTTAGAGAATTTTAAATGCAGATAGGAAAAAATTGGCCTTACGAGAAATTTATTGCAGTAATTGAGGACTTGACTAGGGCTAATTAAGAGGCACGCTTTAGCAATCAATTTCATAAATTCAAATTTTGGCACCAACGGATAACCAGTCGCTTCTAAAAAAAAAAACTTTTCCTTTGTCGCTGATCTGTGGACCTTAAACTTCATGCACCTTCAACCAGCAGGTCAGTGACGACCCTTAGATCTTGTGGAACTAAATCAAACTTTATCTCACCATAAATGTTTTCCCCTTAGCACTCGGTCTTAACTGTCACCAGGGCCTGCCAGTAATGGCTTGTCGCTGGGTCACAGACCTTAAACCTCTCACAACTTCACCATGCGCCTCAGGGACCACCGTATATCTCTTCCAAAATTGTCTGGCCTTTACCTTCCCCAGACAACTTTAACTTAACCGTCGAGCAATAGCCGTTGTCTGCTAACTATTTTCCTAGCCGGCCGCTAGTAGTTTGTCGCTAAAGCAATGACTTTAAACATGCACATCTTTGTCTCACGATGTAGCGACAATTGTTGGATCTTCACATAACCACTCAATCTTTATCATTCGTTGTAACCGCCTGTCCTTTAACTTTTATCTCACCGTGACTGCGAATGGTTTGTCACTGGGTCGCGGGCCTTAAACTTCACATGACTTCAACCAGTGGGTCAACGACAGTCATAGATCTTCATGAAAATCATCCGACTTTTAATTCCTTTAACTATCAAAGTGGGCCCTATAACTTCGATTTACTTAGCCCGCGCTTATGCTAGGTGTATCCACCTGTCATCCATTTATTTGCTCACAAGTATATCAGTTTCCACCTTCTAACCACCACATGTATTTCAAGCAACTGGACCATTTTCCCTTTTGGCAGAACTGCCTCGCAAACACTTCCACCTGTTATGCCATGTGTTTTACCACCTCATCGAGACTCGCCATCTTAGTGCCACCTAGATTTCTAGCTCATTGGTCGCTACTTTGTGAAGGGTAAAATTTAGATACCTTCACATTGCGAAGTAGCGACAACCCTTGATCATCATCAAACATACAGTCACTTTAACACCTGTAGCAACATCCTCAAAAAGGTAGGTCCCACCATTAGTCATTGTTTCGTGAAGAGTAATATTTGTGCATCTTAACCTTGCGACTCCACAACCACCATAGATCTCCATGAAACTTACCTACGCTTTAGCATCCGCATAATGACTTTAAGTAAATGAGGGTCCCACTGTTAGTCATTGTTTTGTGAAGACTAATCTTCGCGCATATTCTCTTTGCAGTATAGCGATATCCACAGGATTAGGAGGAACTTGCATGGTGATTAAGAGACCCGACAAGAGACACAAAAGACTTAGGAAAAAGGCGGAAAATTAAGAGAAATCATAACCCACCTAGGATAAAACCTAAAAAGGGCCCCTCTTCACATGACAGACTAACCCTTCCACTTAAGTGGAAAAAGCAACAAGGAAAAAGAATGAAAGGCCTAAAAGATGAAAAGGTGAAATTCCAATATGGCCTAGAATTTTCTGGTAAGCTTATTAGATCATTTGCCAATAAAGTTTTGAAAGCGGATTCATATGATTATTTCAAAGGAGTAAATTCACGTTTAGGTTTTGAAAGCCAAGGCTTCTCTTTAAACCACCCTTTTACTTTCTTCGAAGGATTTTTTGTTGAGATTTCAGCTGCTTTGAGTGCTTATGTGCCACTAGCTAGGTTAAATATTGTGTATTTTTCTTTTTCTTTAATAGTGTCTAACACTCCATCATTAAAAATGTTTTTGTTGTTGTCTTTGCCATATTTCCAATATTTGTTCTTTTCTTTGGAACTAGAACCTTGTTGTGTTTCTTTCCAAAGTGAGATATCTCCTTTCTTTATAAGCAGATCTTCCATTCTGAGGGCATTGCCTACCATTTTATTGAATGAAGGGTATACTTGCATTTGGATACTGTATTTCAATTCAGGGATTAAGTTGTTGAAAAAGATATCCATCTTCTTAGAATATAGAATATGCCGTGAATATCTAGAGAAAATCTTTCTCCATTGTTGGAGGAAAGCGAGAAAGGGCTCTCCTGTTTTCTGTTTGGTATTGCAAAGCTCTATCATAGTGACTAGATGAAAAATGTTATAGGAGTATTATTGTAGAAATAGTTGGATTAATTCTTCAAAAAAAATTATTCCCATAGCGAGGCTTGAGAACCATTCCATAGCTTGCCCTCCTAAACTTCTCAGGAAAAGGTGCATGAGATATGTTTGTTCGTGCATGAACTCCATACATAAAGCACAAAATTATTTGATATGGTCTTGGGGATCTGAGTTGCCATCATATTTATGAAATTTTAGGATCTCCACTCATGAAGAAAATGAAGGCATGTAAAGGTTCTTATCAAATGAAAATGGGCATATCGTGTCCAGAGAATATTGTTTTAATGATTTATCCTTGTTTTTTAGTTTTGTGATCTCAGTTCATAAGGCTTGTAATTATTTGTTTACCATGACCAAGGGTGATTATTCCTCTTTAGTGATGAGGGTCTCAACATTATAACCAATAGGAAGTTTAGCACCTTGCTTTGATAGTTCTAGAAAATAGTCTTCTTTTTCTCTAGCCATGATAACCTTCATCATTTTTCATAAATCTTTAATCTTCTGACATTTATGAATATCAATTTCTAGAGGTTCAGAGGTTTCGGATTCACTTGATGAGGAGTCACTATCAGTAGCATGGACACTGAGGTCATCATTGTGTTTAGCAACTCATCTTTCTTGTTCTTTTCCAGACATGGTGGGAGACAAGGGTTGATCATAAACTGGCATATCTGGTGATGAAGGTTTATTAGTAAGAGGATCCTCTATGTAAAATGGGCTATCTTGATATGAAAAATATTGTCCTTTGCCTCTGTCAGCTTTCTTACGAGAACTTCTAGTTTGAGTAGGCATTTTTGTTGACTGATGTGAGCTAAAGTTGTTTGTGATGCAGAAGTCAAGATCAAATTTGTAACTAGTTGTTCGATTAACATATCGATTGAGAGAAGCAACTAAGATTTAGTTTGGTTTCAAGAAAGATCTATCCTGCATAAGATGTGATATAAGTTACCTAGTTTGATTTAAGAGAAGTGACTAAGAATCAGTCTAGTTTCAAGAACGATCTATCCTATGTAAGACGTTATCTAAGTAACTTAAGTTTGATAAATGGTTGATTGAACTAGCTGAAAGATGATCGACAAAATCATGCAACACAATGACAAAAGTGCACTGTTTAGATTTTTTTATGCTCAGAATGATGATAACTAGTTTTATGTTCGGTGTAGACTATTTTATGCAAGTTTTACTGATTTGGATTGACAAAATCAAAGATTTGTACGACAGGTTTTACAGGACCAGATGACAGTTTAATAGCTTTAGGACAATAAAACAAGAATTTCGTACAAGTTGCTGCCTATGTTCGCACGATAGATGGGTATACCTCAGATGACAAACTAATGAATGTGATGGTTTTTCATCTGACATAGGACCAAAGAATAGATGATAATTCCCTATGCCAGATAACACTTTATCAGATTTCGTACGACATAATATAAGGACCCAAATGACAAACTATAAGACCTGATGTAATTGCGTACAACATAGTTATGTAGTAGGACGATAAATCAGAAGTCTTGTACGACAGTTTACTAGACAGAGACAAAATTATGATAGACAATGGCTGACGACAACCAGTTTTGAGATGGACTAAGTTTTTGATAGTTGATGTTGACTAGTTTGTGACACGGACAGAGTTTTGACTAGGATAGACTAGTTTTTGACATGGACGGAGTTTTGACCACTGAGTTGTTTATTATTTTATCCAATTTTGGTATTTCAGTTTCAGTTTCAGGGATGAAAACACAGTAAACATGCAATACGTATAATGACTTCAATCACAACATGCTAACCCTATGAAAATTGGTGAGAGAAGAAAACCTTTGCTTGTAGACTCAGGTACACACCCAATAGCTAATCAAAATATGGCCCCCGAGTCTCATGCAGTGGATTCTCAATGTCGTATTAGCTAACTCCAAATGCTAATGGGGGCACGAAATTACAAGTATCTTGGGAGACTTAATATCTCTCTTGCACAAAGATTATCCCCCCTTTCAGAGGTGAACTAGGTAGCTTCTAATCTTAATTGGAACTAGTAAGGGATCTATTCGATGTGTCAGGGTATAAACTCAATTAAGAGGTCTCCTAGCCTTGAAAACCAAGGTTTGATATACCGGAAGGTACGGAGGAGAGCTATTCCTGAGCACTATCGTTGACTTTATTTTCATCAAAGCACATTTATTTTATAGAGGGTTGGATTACTTGGCATTTAGTCATTCCCAATTGGTTTATTCCCCTCTCACCGGCCCTAATGTCTTTGGCCTTATAGGCTCCTCGGGAGGGCAGACCCGCTAAAGATACACAAATCTCAAAATAAAAAAAAGCCTCAAGGGTCTGGATTTCTGATTGTCTATGAAGACAAGAGTATACTCTCCTACCTCTGAGAATTTTCTTAAAACATGAAAGACAAATTTGTTCTTTAACTAGGTACCAAGTTAGGTGCCTAAAAATGAATTTAAAGAATACACAATGTTTACTCGAATCTGCTCAGGCAACCTCCAAAGACAATGAATCAATAGTCATATTTTGTTTGTTTGACAAGCACATTCTTCGACAAGCGATCTGCAAAAACTGATTAGGCTGTGAAAAATTTCTTAGACAAACAACAAGCTAGGTTCAGCATTAGTATGATAAAAATTAAATAAGAAAACCTGAAGAATGAAATCTTCTTTTAACCCAAAAACACATAATACCGTACGATGATTCTCACCGAGTCATACAATATTTTGTATGAGATCGCACGATACTTATAGTTTATCATTCGAGCATATGGGAAATCTTGTACGATATTTCGTAGTAACTGTACAGACTAAAATCCAAAAAAATAAAAATTTGAAAAATAAGAAAAAGTTAGTCTTCGAGGCTGAAAGATGTAGTCATCTACCCCACGTTGGGTGCTAGAAATGTGTTTGTAAAAAGTGGAATAAGTTTCCATAAGCTGTAAAACACAACACTTGAATTAAGTCATTACATGTATGGTTAGACAAATATAAGCATGAATAATAAAACCAAAACAAATCAACCAATTGCCTTCTAAAAGATGAGAGTATAGACTTGCTCTCAGATTTGTATAAGCAATACCAGTGACTAGACTACACCAAGACAAAGGATTTAATCTATATGAGCATGATATTAAGATAAATGGATGCAAGATTATGCTAGATGGATGGAAATTAAGCTATACGAATTTAAGCAATCACAATAAAAAGCTAAACTAAGATGTAATAATCTCAAAAAAAGCACAATATCTTCAATGACTCTAGAGCAAAAAATGCATAATAACAATAAATCTCTAGGGTGTTTTGAATGAGAGATGAAGGTTGAATTTATAGAGAATCACAAGAGAGATCAATAAAAAGCACAATTTAGGATAATTGAAATAATTGAGAGATCAAATTCAATTAACCTTGAGATAGATTCCAATTATAGTTTGATTGAAATGCATTCAGATTATAAGTTCAAGTTTTTATTAGAGATATAATTCAATTAATTTCATGCACTTGAGATGAAAATAGGTAATTCTATGCATATTCTTTGATTTATTCAAGAAAAGAGTCTTTTCAATGCAACTGAACTTCTTTTCTCAAAGCTTTGAGTTCCAATATTAGAGAATGATTAATAATTCAATTAATTGCTTTTCTGATTTCAAGTTATCTCAATTTAGAAGAAGAAATAATATCTCAAATTTGATTTCTCTCTCAATTCAATTCTTTAATTTTCTTTTCAATTTAAACTCTTTCTTTGCATATCAATTCCTCTTTTTGTGATAAATCTCTCTTTGTAAATTAATTCCTTTTTTATGATTAAATGACAAATTTATTAATTAATTAAATATGCTAGGATATTTAATAAATTAAGTAGGATAATTGATCAAAATGATTTACTTGAATGATTTAATTAATTAAATAAATATTTAATTAATATAGAATAATTCACTTGCCATGTGACATTCAATGATTGAAGGATTAATTAATTGTGTGCTCAAGGTTGATTTAATTGCCTTTGGTTAGGACCTTGGTGATGTTGTCGAGATCAGGGGCCCATGGTTTACATGACCATTTTTATGGTATAACAGTATGTGAAAATATTACAATGGGGAATGCACATGCATTTAAACACACTGCCTAGAGCTCACTGACCAAAATATATTTCCCCAGAAGGCTACAACCCTTAGGGAAGTCTCACCGACTTACAATAAGATTCGAACTACAATCTAGAAGAAGTGAACTAAAAGAATAACATCTTCAAATGCCTGATTACAGTTCCAATTAAGCATAAATGTCTGCCCTGCAACACCAATATCACCTCAATCTCAACACCAAAGGATAAATCACTTGTTTGCACACACACCACTTTCTAATAATGTAGACACAACATCGACACCCAAACTACATGAATAACTCACCTATATATACAATTTGTGAGGCCCTACCCCGACTCATCCTAGCATTTAAGTGATTTTCATGTTGAGACTAGTATGGATGCTTTATTTTTATGCATTATGGATTTAGAACTTATATGATTCCATGATTTGGATAACATTGATATATATTGATGCTTTGTTTCTATGCACTATAGATATAGAACTATATGATTCTAGAATAGGATAACTTTGTGATGATGTATGTCATTATTGGATTTGCAGGACTTTACTATGATAATAGAAATAGGATGCATGTCTTATGTATGGATCAAAATTATGATGAATTATGATAATTACTTATGTGGATTTATTTTGATACAAGATATATTGATTTTATTTAATGTCAATTGTATGCAGAGTGTTTGACGTGTATTCTTATTCATGTGTTTAAATATTAGATGAGGTTATTTGGAAGTACTAATGTGTAATTGAGATGTGCAGGAAAATTATCAATGTGACCATGAAAATATTATGGAGAACCAAACCTAAACCTATTTACATTCATAAAACCAGGGGTTGTCTATTTGGAGAGACAACACCCCGTATGTATCGTATTTTATTTTTGATAGTAAATGATGCATGTGTGTGATTTATTTAAATCTAACAATAGACAATTTCCATGTGTAATTTTGTAATGTATTTTATCGTGTCACTTGACACGTGTTGATTTATATCTTGAATTTTGACTTGTCTCTTGAAGGGAGTTGTTTCAACCATAGCTTTTTCAAACATTTGAATGTGGTTCTAAATTTTCCTTGGCTAGAGAGTCTTTGGAGTGGTCAACAGAGGTTTGACCCGAAATTTAACTTCAGATGGGTTTATAAGGGGTCAAATAGACTCCTAGGGGTAGTTTAAAGGTGTTTCCTAAAGTCCATAAGGTATACCTATGGGTTAGGAGTATTTTTAGGCATGTGTCTATTCACATGTCACTGTTTAGTCACCTCAAAAAGTGGGTTTCCTAAGGTGAGCGAAAATTGAAATTAGAAGGTGCCATCTAGGTTAGATAACCTTCCTTTTTGATGGGAGATCCTTTTTCCACTTTTTCTTACTTTTTCCTTTTTCAGTTTTAGAAACCTGTGAGAACTCTCACTGAGGTCTTCTTAGGCAAGGATGAGAGATTTGGTGGGTAATCACCCACTCTCCATTTTTGGAGATCATGCAATTTTGAAAAATATAGTTTTGGGATAGAATTTTTGGCTAAGTGTAGAAGGAAAATTTGTGGATTTGGGCTGCTCATCCTCAAACTAGTTTTAGCACACCTTTGGGCAGATTGAAGGTTGGTTCATCTCCTTCTTTTGTTTTTTTTTAAGTTGCATGTTTATGTTGGAAAGATTGTTTGAATGAAAAAGTTGTTGTCTTGTAATTTCTTTGTAAAAAAATTATTATGCGACCTTTCTTTTATTCTTTTATGCATTTCCTATGATTTGGGAGTAACCAAGGCCTTCTACTCTTGGGAGAGTAGGATGGTCTTGCGGGTGGTAGAAGTTTGATAGCCCTCGAGTGAGAGACTCTCGTTATGAGAGCGAACTCAAGAGGTGTATATGTGACCCTTGCTGCATGGTCTGGTTTGTGCATTTGGGGGTCATAAGGGGAGAAAGTATGGCATGAATGCCTTGGGGGGCATAAGGAATGTGGGGTTAATGGACTTATGATATATCTTTGTTGCCATGAGGTGGTTTTGTGATCTACCATTCTTGCAGTCTCCTGAGGGTATTTGGTCCACTACCACCCATGTAAAATCATCACATTTTGTGATGAAGTGTAGCCTTGGTTGGGAAAGTGTTGTTGAGTGTTTTTCCCTTGCTTGTTGTGTTTGCATGTCTGTAACCTGTCTAGGGCTTGGTTCTCCAAGCTCGGGGGTGGCTTCTGGTAAGCCTGGGCTAGGAGGTGAGCTCTCCATGGTCAAAACCTTATGATTTATTTGCAAGTTGCTTGGAAAGGAAAGAAAAAGTCAAGCTAGGTGTTGTTGTTTTTACTTGGTTTGCAGAAAAAGATTAAGAAAAGGGATGCTATATTTTCATGTTGCATAAATGTATATAAAAAGCTGCATGTTGTAGTTACCTTAAAAAGAAAATGTATCTATTTTATTTAAAGTCCTCATTTAATAGAAATGAGAGACTAGTTGGGTATATCACCCATTTGTATTGTTGGCTATATTGTATTTTAAACACACTTTAAAGAAATGCATTATTTTTATTAATTATTATTTTGTTGCAAAAAAATGAAATGTGTATTTCTGGATTTAGTTCCTATAATTCTGAAAATAATATTTGTTGTGTATGTGTTATTTTGAAAATCAATAAATTCATTTTATCCCCTTATGCGTTTGAAATATTGGAAAAGAATGAAATAGAAAAGCATGTATGTTAGTAAGCTGGAAATAAAACATTTAGTCCTATTTATGGAAATGCAAATATAGTTTATTAAATTTGGTCATTTTCCCTTTTATTTATTCGCAGAAAATAAATCTAAAAATTAACATGCCTTTCAATGTTTTCTAAACTAATATAGTTGCTGCTTAAATTTAATTAATTATGTCTTCTCCTTTATTTATTGCAGAATCAAAATTAAATAATTGCACTATAGATTTATGTCTAGATCTAAAAGATGAAATAAAAATATTGGTCTAATGCTATGATGCTAGCTATTTTAATAAGTTCCTATAAATATTTAAAGAAAAAATAAAATATAATATTATACATTTATGAAAATCTATATTAAACCTACCTGTGATTTAACCATGGTTAGATTTTATATATATATATATATATATTGTTATATTTTAAAACCAAATAAAAAAAAGAGAGAAAAAGAACTTTTAAATTTTTAAAATTTTATTTTAAAAAAATAGGGTTTTCGGGGGGTGGGGCGAACCCACTGTGTGTAAACACAGTGGGCCGGCGTGGCTCGGGCTGCCACTATGGGAAACCATAGTGGTCGACACGAGGGCCTCCCACTATGGGTAACCACAGTGGAAAGGGACCCGACCGCCACTATGTTTACCCACAGTGGGCGGTGCCCGACCTCCACTGTGGGGAAACCCAGTGGCACCCGGGAAGGCCCCCGCCGACGCACCTCCATCCCTCCTTCACTCCTCTGCCAAGAACCTCCATGGTTGCCGCCTCCCATGACCAGTAAAACCAAACACTCCTCCACCCTGCATAATAAGAAAAAGATAAAACCCTAACCCGGTTCAGGTTAGGGTAGCATGAAAGTTGTAAAGGAAAAGAAATGGGGTTTAAAAGGGGCATTTAAAATTTTTTTTATTAGGGTTCATGGGTATCTTTATAATAATGCTTGTTTAAAGAATATATATATATATATATATATATATATATATATATATATATATATATATATATATGAATGTATACATCTAACTTAGTTTAATTATTTTATTTACTCATTCATATTATTTGAACATTTAAATGTGATGTTTTAAATCTTAAATTATTTTGGGGTTTAATTTTTTAGGAAATTATAATGACCTTGTAAGATTTTTGGCCATAGGGTATTAATTTGAGTCCACCTAAATTTAGGCTATTCGAGACTAAATTTTATAGGGAAATTTACATCATGGATTTAATTGACCCTTTAGTCGAATTAGTTTAATCACATTTAAATTATTATTAAAATAAAATATAGGCACTAATAATCAAAGTGCTAGGACTACTTTATTTAGTTCCTAAAGGCAATTAATGGATATTGGAGATTAATACTATCTTTGTCAATTAATTTAGAGATTTTTGGTTAAATTAATTTATTGATTAAAATGGATGAGATAATAAATAGCTCGTTTAGTATTCCGCATTTAATTTAAATTATTTTCACTTACTTGAGTTAGTGGTTAGAGTTAACTCAAAACATAGTTAAGACAAAACTTGTTAGTGCGTTTCATATTAGCAAATTTAATGTTATTAAGTTGTTATTTAAAAAAAAAATTATCCCGTTCGTGCCCAAAAGTTTGGGCATGACACAATTCATCAACCTTGATAACAAGGTCGGCTAAACTCTCAACCCTTACAAAGATCGGCCATCGAACCAATATAATGATTTACATAGTACAACATGGTCCTAAATCAAATTCCCAAACACACAATTCCACCAAAAATCACGCCAAGATCAACTGCAACACGCTACACCGCTAGAAATACCGCATAACATGAAAATCAATACCAGTTGATGAAAACCATCAAAAAATCGCATGACAATCAATGTGGATTGCCAAAATAAATAGGACATGACTAGGAAACACCACCAAGCACATTAGAATCAATAAGAACAGTTGCACCAACACCACTTTTCAAATCTTCATCTGTCAACTTCTAGAAGCTCAAGAACACAACCAATCAACAACTGTCATAGAGAAAGATAACTTGCAAAGCACCAAATCACAAACCATCTGAAATAAAGATACACAAGACCAACCAAAACAATATCCCAAAGTATCAACACGAGATCTAATCACACCAAAATATACCAGAGGAAATATGAAACTCTGCAAAACAGTGATCAACAAAATCAAATTACAATACCGGATCAAAAATTCTTCTCAATCACACCGAAATAAATCACAAGAATGTGTTGACATCAATGACAAAAACATATCCTAGTAGCATCAATGAGAAATCATATCCAACACTTCTCTCCCCCTTTGAAATAAATGCAAGAGACACATATGCAAATCATGATTCTCTCCCCCTTAGACCATGCAAACAACTCAACAATATCCAACATAGCACTCTCTCTCTCCTTGAAAAACTCTAAAATCTAAACATCTAAACCATAACATTGACTATTCCTCTTTTAACACCAATATACCAAAAGTCACACAAAATGACTATGAATAAAATGACTCCATAAATTTACACAAACTTGAATACATCTAAAAAGGAACTCAAATTACTATGCCAACTACTTTCGACACTCCAAAATAGATCTACTAACTTCTTCCCATACTGCATAACCTTCTTTTCTATATCCTCAGATGATAAACATGCTTTGAAAACAATTCCATGTTTAATTAGTGTATCTCATAAATCTCTATCACTAGCAATCATACTCATCAACTTACTGAATTCATTTGCAGCTAATTCCTTTCCTGATTAGAACCTCTACAGTCTTCAAGAGACTCAAAAAGAACACTTACCAAATCGATAAGATCCTTCAACTCAATGATTCTTGCTAAACCTCCTCCAAGAACTATCACTGCCTTTGTAGTGTCTCTAGCAACCAAAATAGGTACCAGAGCTTCAATTTCCTCCGCTCCACCATCTATTCTGCATCTGCCTTTGACTCCATAGGAATTCCATTTTTATACTAATCCAGAGGATCTGAATATCCTCAACAACTTCCAGTGCCTCAGACTCATCACCACTAGAAACTAACTTTTCTTCTATAGAGATAAAAGAAACACCCTCAACAACACAAGCTACCTCAATCTTAACTACCTCAACTTCTCTTACATTTTCTGCCTAACTTCCTTGACATCTTCTGTAGCTGGTATATCTAATTTTCTTTCTTCCTTGACCACCTCAGCTAAAATCCAATATTTGGTGCATAGTGCTCTACTTTCTTCCATATCTTATTATAGGAGTTGAGAAAATACAACACCACAGGAGCCCAAATAATCTCTGCAAGCTGAAAAACCTGTTACAAGGAGAAGCAATGAAGCAAATCACAGAAGGAAAGAATACACAGGAAAAATATGCTCCAAAAGATGAGAGCTCAATAATCTCCAAAATGTATTGACAATAATAATCCTTCTTCATACCATGAAAAGAAAGAACTCAACCTTTAATAGGTCAAGAAACCCTAAAAGGGAAAACCTATGTTTGCACATAATAATTAATTAAAATAATTAATTATATGCACCTAAAGTTAGCTTAAGTGTAAAAGAGATAAAGGGAACTTAAATAATTAAACAAATAATGTTAAATTAATCAAGTAAATACTTTAATACTCTAACACCCCCCCTTAAGCTAGACTTAGGGAGAAGCTAAAACCTAGAACAACTACTGAAAGCATGAAAGATGGGTCCCGGCAACAAGGCCTGATCAGGTTCCCAAATACAATGAAATCTCTATGAATTGGAGAAATAGAGAAAACCACGTGGGAACAAAACTCTACTCCAAAAAGAGATGAAAAAGAATATCACTGAAGCATGAAGAACCTGCAAACTCTGTCGAAGAATAACTACTGATCTGAAGAACATCCACTGAACTAGAACATGACCAGGTAGAGAAGACTGTAATCTGTATGAGTGCCCTCAAATGACACTACTTGAATTAGGAGGCAAACAAGGCAAAAACAACTGAAATCGAAGATACAGATGGCATGAGAAACCAAAGCCTAAAGAGCTGATCAATTGAACCACGGAAGCAGTAGAACCAACAAGATAAACCTCCCCATAATGCGGAAGTGGGAGAGGGATAGGAACACTAAAAAGGACAGCCAAAAACAACTGCATGATGAAGAACCAAGAACATCAAAGGTGTTGAGACACATCATCATGAGGCAAATGTCGTGGAAGGAACACTCACTAGACAAAGGAAGATGGCAAACAACAGGCAAACATCAACCCCCTCATGGCACTTGATCAATAGTGCATGTACAACAAGACACAAGATATGCAAGATTCCAAGTAAACAATGCATGATGGCACTTTATCTCAATGCGTTTGCATATATACAATGCTACAATGATAAGAAGATTGGAAATAGAAACGAGAATCAAAACAGAGACACCCTACTCAGAAAAGAGATCCCGGGACCTGAAACAACCACGATATCCACCAAAGTGCTTAAAAGAAAAAAATTGAATAAAATATGCATGGAGAAGAATCTGGAAAAAAAAATCATATTTCTGGAAAGTACACAGCACAAGCTTTCCGAAAATATAAAGTTTTAGAAAAACGGAGGTCAGATGCTCATTCTACGTCTCCCGGAGTGCAAAAAAGAGACCTCACTTTGACTGTAAAACAACACAATCAAACAGAAAAATTGGAAAAAATTACCAACACCATGAGGTCGGCCTCGGAACCAGCTTTCTGATGCCTATTCATTTTCAAAAAAATGACTCCGTATGCCCAAGAGGGCAAAAAAATCAAACCCCCCCTGAAAAAGCCAAAAAAGGGGTTTGGTTGCACTTTGGTGGCCCGGTGGCCAGTGGGTGGCCAGTGGGTGGCGGACGGGTGGTGGTTCGGTGGCCGGGCGAAGCAAGGGTGGCCGGCAGCCTGGGTGGAGATTTCCCAACAGCAAAGGAGGTCAATTCGAGCGGAGCTTTCCCGACGGCAAGGGTTTCCGGCGGTGAGGGTCTGGGCAAGGCAGAGGCGGCGGGGCCGCAGGGAGGCCAGCGGTGGCAAGGCGGGGCCAGGAAGAAGTGGCTGGCGGCGGGCTGGAGCAGTGGCGGGGCCGGGGACTAGCAACTGGCGGCGGGTCAGAGCGCGGTGGAGTAGTCGGAAGCATAGCGGGAAGGCACTGGGCACACAGGGAGCCCGGCGGGGGTCGAAAACTGGCGGAGGGACCAGAGGGCCAGTGGCCGATAGCCGTGGAGTAGTACGGACCTGCGTAGAGCTTGCAACAAGGCAAGGGCCCCATGATACCCTATGTACCGTGGGGACCCCCCAAAAAACTTTTCCCCAAAAAAAACTTTTTCTTAAAAAGAAACAAAAACCTCTTTTTTTTGCTTTTTTGAAAGAATTTTTTTTTAAAAGAAAATTTCGGCCTGCATGCCATAAAAAGACAAAAATAATTTTTAAATTTTTTTCTCGATTTGCGTGCTAGGGTCGTACGGCCTGGATCTGAGAAAAAAATTCACCTAGAGGCTCAGGAACTAAAATAGGTTAAATTTTATATGACCATAGGGGTTTTTAGGCCTTCTAAGCACGATGGTGAGGTCCGTTTAGGCCCAAAGTGCTCATAAAAAAAGCTCAAACCCTAGGTACATAAAAAATTCCTCAAACCCCAGATCTGCTTCCAAAGCAAAAATTCTCAAAACAAGAATAGGCAGCTACATATCTGAAGCTCTGATACCATATAGGAGTTGAGAAAATACAATACAACAGGAGCCCAAATAATCTCTGCAAGCTGAAAAACCTGTTACAAGGAGAAGCGATGAAGCAAATCACAGAAGGAAAGAATACATAGGAAAAATATGCTCCAAAAGATGAGAGCTCAATAATCTCCAAAATGTATTGACAATAATAATCCTTCTTCATACCATGAAAAGAAAGAACTCAACCTTTAATAGGTCAAGAAACCCTAAAAGGGAAAACCTAGGTTTGCACATAATAATTAATTAAAATAATTAATTATATGCACCTAAAGTTAGCTTAAGTGTAAAAGAGATAAAGGGAACTTAAATAATTAAACAAATAATGTTTAATTAATCAAGTAAATACCCGAATACTCTAACACTTATATGCCAGATTAGGGTTCCTCTACCAAATCGCCTTCATAGTCTTGATGTCTTTGAAAATATCTCACAAGACTTTCTCAGATGCATCTCTTGATAAAGAAAAGAGAAATGAGAGGTAAGAGTACCTTCATGTCTTTTGCACACTTAAATTTCAAACACCTTAAATACATTTTGTCCTAAACCTTCAGGAAACCCTGAATTGCACAAGAATCTTGTGCGGACCCTCAAATCTGCTCTAATACTTTCAGAACTCCTTTAATAAATAAATAATCATCAAATACAAATTATGAAACCTACCAAAATCAAGCACAAATCTCAAATAGAGGGTTTAAAATATTTTCATGATAGCTTCCTCGAAGGTCGGATGCCTTAGTTCAGTTATCGGATGTAGTTCCAGCACCAGAATCAAGTGCGAACCCACTTCCTACCTCTAAATCGTTCTTCTTAACCCATGTCTTCTTTATTTGTTCTTTGATCTACTCAACCTTCTCTTTGCCTTTCTCATTTTCCTTCACATTCTCATTCTTGTCTTTCAGACCTCTCCTATTCACATTTCTGTTTCTGCAGTACTTAGCAATATGAGTGGATTTGTTGCAAGCATAGCAAACAACATTTCTTTGCATAGACCTAAAGTTCATCTGATTTCCTCTTGATCAATACTGATTAGCCACATGTCCAAATATTCCACATGCATACCATCTGACATTCCTTCTATTTTAAAAATTTCTCATCAGACTTCTACATTCAATTGCCTTATGACCATACTTATTGCATTTGAAACATTTACCAGAGAAATATGGACCATTATGATTCACTCTATTTTTGCATTGACTAGCCATATGACCAAATTTATTGCAAAAAAAATAGTTACCATTAAACTTATAAGCATTAAGTTGCCTCACGAGAGGCCTTCTTGAATTATTCTTCTATTGAGCTGATTTGATATTGCCTTGATCAGATTCAAAGCTTTCACCTTTCTCAAATCCAAGACTTTTCTTGTCCTCTGCATCCTTCTGGCTTTCAAGCATCTCATCAAGTTTAGCTGAGATAATCTTAAACTTCTCCTTATACTTATTATTAGTATTAATTTCATCTCTAAGAATAATAATATGCCTTTCAAGCTCATGTTCATTGTTCTTAAATTGTAACAGTTCAAGCTTCAACTAACCATACCCACAGTTAAGTCTACAACATTCATCAGATTTATCATTCAAGGATTGAGTAAGGTTCTCTTCATTCTTTTTTCTCTCCTCAATCTCCTTTTTCAACTTCATCACTATAGATTCCATCTCATGCCTTAGGACAACATTGCCTTCAACAAGCTTCTCACATTCTTCCATCTTCTCCTTCAAAGCTTCATTATCCATACTCACGCTCTCTTTATGCTTTAGCTGATCAAAAAGTTCCTTTCTCTTTTCCCTAGACTTGTTCAATTGATCCTTCAAAGGCTAAATGGAATTCTCAGCATCCTTCATATTCCCTTTCAATTCTTGGACTTGAGATTTAGACTGATCAAGATCATCAAGAGAAACAATAAGCTGATGTTTCAAATTGTCAGACTCCATTAACATACCTTCCCGGACCTCCCTCAAGCTACTAGACTTCTTTCGATGAACTAGGCTTTGATACCAATTGTTGGAATCAAGGAAAATTGAGAGGGGGGTGAATTAGTGCTCTCCAATTTTTAACTTTATTAAACTGATCACTTAATCACATAGCACATATGAGGAAAGGGAAGATGTGTAAACATAAAGCAAGTACTCATAACACCACAACACCAAGATTTTTACATGGAAACCTAGTTAAGGGAAAAACCACAGTGGGATTGAGACCCGCAATATTAATATACCTTGTTAGAAGTATACAAATATTACATAGGGGAATGCACATGTATTCAGGCACACTGCCTAGAGCTCAGTGCTCAAATACAAGAAGGGCTACAACCCTAAGGAAGGCTAACTACCTTATAAATCTATTATAATAAATAAATGAGATGGTTGAACTAATAAATAGCATCTACAAATGCTTGGAAATAGTTCTGATTAAGTTCATATATCAGACAACATGTTCTGCAACACACTATGCTCTGATATGTTGTTCTGCTGCAATCCAGAGCACCAATCTTCCACTCACACACAAGGAACTATCTACAATACTTTCCACACAACGACCATACCAAAAGTGATAATATCAATTGTTCTTATATATATGCAATATCAAAATATATAATCTACATGTCGGCCCAAAAGCATATAACACACAAATGAAACATGCAATACCAAGTCAGCTCAATCTGAACTCCAATACACATGCAAACCAAAACAATATTGGCTAAGATATAGTTTGGACCCAAATCAACTCCGTGAACATGAAGCACCTCTAACAATCACACCACAAGCATCCACAACATGCTACAATCACCACAAATGTCACATAACACAAAGAACACCACCAGATCAAAAAAATGCACAATGATCAATGCAGACCAACAACAAAGATTGAACATGATCTAGAAACATTCACAAGCAACCTGAATTGCACCACAAAAACCACAATAACTCAGATTACTAGAATCATCATCATCTCTCAATCGGAGCTCAAGAACACCAACATAATTGACTGTCAACATGAAAGATTCACTTGTGGATTTCCAAATCATGAACCAATCAAACTAAGGACACACATCAACATCCCAAACACTCAGCCAAATTTGCAAACCAAGATATAGCAATTCTAGAGAAATGCTGAGCACAAACCAAAATACCAAAGAACATGAACAACTGAATAAAAACCATAATACCAAATCACACAACTTGATCAAAACATTATGTGGATCACTGAAACTTCTGTTGAATTAACTATAGATAAGTATCTCTAAACCCATTAAACCTCAAGAACTCATCTGTATTACATTGACCAAACCAACTCATTTAATTTGACTGCACCACTAGAATTCATAGAAGAATATGTTGACATAAATGACAAAACATGATTCCAAAAAACTTCTCAACAATATCCAACAAAAAAATTATTGAGGATATGTGTCTTGAAAGTAAAAGTTTATGACAGAGAAAGGACAACATGCAAGGATGAGATGTGCATTGTGTATAGTTGTCATAAAAAATGGAATGACTCCATGTTACAAGATTTCAATAGTTTCTGCATGTGAGAGACTAAAGTGACAAAAGGTAATTGTTGGAAGTTGTGACTTATCAAGTCCCTATTGAAAACAACCTTAGGGATATTCCTACATAAACCTTCCATTGATAGTTCTATAGGTGTCTTCAATTGAAGTATGAAGATGAAGATGGTAATGAAAGGGAAATGTGTTCTTGTGTTGTGTGACTAGGTAATTATACTTGTGAAATATCAATATAGGAGTCATTAGGATCTTCTTCATAGGGGGAGGTGGATGATGGAGATGATGGAATGATTTCTTTAGATGTGGTGGGCAATGTAGGCGATTTAGGTTGGAAATTGAATTCACGCTACATGTGATGTAAGAAATCGTCCTTCTTTTGTAGCTTCTTGTAGAGCTTTAGGTTATGTCCATTGATCATCAATAAAAAATAAAATAGAATCAATGGTTGAGTTAGACAACTCCATTTATAAAGATTTTTTTGATTTTATAAGGATGTAGCCACTTTATCTATAGTTTACCCTTATTGTCCTTATACCTGGAGTCATATTGTAGTGTCTAGTCATCTTCATGGAATTCTTTAGTTTTTTATGAACTAGACAATACCATTTCTTCCTTTTTATGATCTTTATATGGAGGACTACCTCTAACCTGAAATTCATCTAATGCATGGAGCTAGTACTATTGATCTTTTTGAGCTTCACTAAGATTCATTCCCAATTGTGCTGCTATCCTCAATGTTTTGTAAACTCAATTTCTAGGAGCCTTCTTCCCACAAACTAACTTATAGGGTGTGAAACCATTAATTTTTTTCCATGTTGTTGTGTATGCCCAAACTTCTTCTAGTAATCTAGCTACCTGGTCTGTTCTATGTTGCTTCATTGTCTTAGTAAGGATTGCTTCAAGTTATCTATGTGTAACTTCCACTTAACTATTTTATTGTGGGTGCTAAGGTGTTGACATTTTGTGTGTGATTTATTTTTCTTTAACCAATTATGCAATCAATTTTGAAGTAAAGCAGTCTTTATTATGTAACTATCTCCCTAGACACCCCATATCTTGTGAACATCTCTTCATATAAGAATGTGGCTACCTTGGTATCTCTAGTAGTCTTCAAAGATTTTATTTCTACCCACTTAGTTAAGTAACATTTAGATACCAATATATATATGCCTTGGTGTTGGATGTTGGTTCTATTGGATCAATGAAGTCAAGGCCCCATTTGTCAAAGGGTGCAATCACCAATTATGGTTGTAGGTGCATTTCATCATTTTTGTTATGTCTCCCTATCCTTTGGAAGTGATCACATATTGTGGCATATTGAGTTGCATCCTTATGTACTTATTATCACCAAATACTGTACCCTTGCCAAGTTGATAAAACCCATCTTATTGGTGAAACATGGGATCTCCTTCAAGTTGTGGGTAACCTGTAATGAAGGAGAACCTCCATAGAGAGTTGGTTCCCTTTGATTTTATCACCTAAAATAGACTATCTATTGCTTCTTGTTGAGGAAAAAGAGAGAGAATGATACTAAAAGGAACCTAATCTAGACTAAGAAGGAAAAATAGAGTTTTCACAAAAAAACAATTGTATACACATTTTTACAACGTAAAATCTACATGTAAGTACAATTTTTTTACCTATAGGTGTTTGATAAAGACATGTTTAAAGGTTTTCCAACATAAAACATAATGAAACATTCATCATTTAATCATATATATCATGAAAAGGCATTTAAAAGAAGGTAAACTTGATGATTTTATTGAGAAAAAGGTGTTTCATACATGATAATAAGCTTGAAAAATGACTAAAATTGCTCTGGTATTTGAGAAATTACATCAAGTTTTTCAGCCCCAAGACTGATTTTCTGAGTTACAATGCTATTTTGTTTGACTTATAGAGCTCAAAAACATGAAAGAACTAAGCTGAAAAGAAAGCCTAAGGGTCCTATATCTCATCACAAATATTGGAGAGAATATAGGAGCTAGAAATGACTAAGATATAAGGCTAAAAAATAGGCTCACATGCTTTGTATTCCCAAGATGTTTTCCTTTGACTTTAAATTCAAAAATAGTTGTTTGACTCCATCATGATCCTTGAATTATGCTCCAACTTGTGGTAGTATTGTCTAGTTACTTAGAGAAGGTTGAAACCACCCATAGATGCTTGGAAAAGCTCCAAATATACCTTCAACATTCCCCAATTGATTGAAACTACCTCATTTAACTCATCTAACTATTGCAAACTTATAAGCATGCTTTTAGGGCATGTGATTTGAAGAGTTTAAAATGTCAACCATGCTTTGATGACGTAGAACAATTCGTGAGTGATTGGAATCTTTTCCGTGAAAATCATTAATCTTCATTTTGATACCACTCACTAACTCCCATATAATCATCAATGTTTCTCTTCATTCATTATAGCTTTTAGAGTTTGAAAAAATTTGTTACTCTATGATAATCAATTTCTCTCCATAGATTCTTCTAATATCATGTACTCTTAGACACTCCGATAGGCGCGTTTCACAAGATAATGATTAGATGTTACATGTTTATGCAAAGATAGCTACATGACTGTGACTGCATAATGACTGTGACATCTAGATGACTATCTTGGTTCAAAACTATCATATCATGGATCGTAATGACCATACTTAGGAAAGTGTAGCATCGTAAATTGTACACCTTTGTTAGTGTGTCCAATTTCACACTCTCCTACCACCTATTTAAGTCCCTTTCCTCCATGCATTATAGGACCTTTATGTTAGTGTAGGTTTTTTTATTTTCTCTTATGTTAGGGAATAATTATTTTTCCTACACATTATTAAGCTTTCTTAGGTTATATTAGAATGGTTAGAATGAGGACATGTGGCATAATCATACATTCACATGTGTCATTCACACCCACATTTGGGTGGTTGAATGTCACACCCTCTTTTGGATATATTAGCCACCTCCCCATAACCATTTCTTGTCTTTACGTGAGTTGGAATAACCATGTATTTGGCATTTACCAAGTAGGTAAAACTCCCTCCTATTGTGGGCTACAAAGAGTTATTATATCTCTTGGTTTTATATCCCCATATTTTTCTATATAAATAAGCCCTCACCTCTTCCTATGCTAAGTACTGAGAGTCAGAACACAAGCTCATATTATGAGTCTAGTTCAATGCTAAGAGAGTGCTGAGTTTTCTTCATCTCTAGATTCTTGTCTTGCTTTCTTTCAGTCACATTGATCCTGGGTGACTTCACAACTAAATTTAACATGGTATCAGAGCTAGTTGTGAGTTGTCGGTTAGCATTCTTTTAGAATCTAGAATCATTTTATTCTTGAAAGCATAATATGATCTCTATTGCATCCAATGATGTTTTGAAGAATCAAAGAAGCTTCAAAGAATTATAGCTTCTGGGGGGTTCCTGTTCTTACCAGTATAGGTATTTTGGAGCTTCCTAGAGAAAATCTAAGCTCACCATTGAGTTCAGAGCAGCCAAGAAAGTCAGATTTCCCTTTTATTTCGTCCAAATTGGACACCGGATGCAAATTTGGTGAAGGTTTGAATCAGAGTTTTCACAACTGGATCCCGAGGGTACCTAAATTTTTAGTGCATTTTAAAGACAAACAAACAGCTCCATTATGTCCAGAAGACCCAAAAAATGCTAAGAGTGACTGTCATTTTGTCAATTTTAGACACAGTCAAAATCGAGGCAAATTTTTTTTAGTATGTGAGTCCTCAGGCCCACCTGCTACAATATGGTATGACTCTGTAATATTGGAAAAAGGTGAATGAGAGAGATCTAGAGGAAATATTTTCTTCCCTCCGAGGAGAGATAAAATTTTCACTTCGGATTTACCTTCAAACACTTTTCACACATTACATTAGAAGAGGGGGGAAAATGCACTAGATTCAACCTCTAGAGAAAGAGATTGAATTCTGGGTGATGGTAAGTGAATTGGTGCAGGAGCACCTAACCCAAACATACACTAGGAGGTTAAAGATCATGCCATGAATCATTTCACTCATATTTGAGTTTATATGGTCATTTTAATGTATTTTGAGTCATTTTGTGAAGCATTGTAAGACATTTGCTCAAGATGTGTATTTGAGTCCTAATATGGTCTAGGAGGTCACATTGTGAAAATATTACCATGGAAGGGTAAATAGGATGTAAAATTTTGTTTTGAGTCCATCTAAATGTATTTCAAGTGCACAAGCAAAGATTAGGGGTCATATTTATCAAAATGTCAAAATTGTCAATTGTGTCAAAAATGTTGTCAAGCACAAATTGCATTATAAAGTTGCAAACCAAGGATGTAATTGGTCTTGGGTAGTTGTAACTACCATATGAATGTTTGGTTTTTATATAAACCATCATTTGGTTGAATCCAAAGGGGTGTGTGTAAGATTGGAGGAAGGAAATGAATAACATTTGAAATTTTTACACACTCTACATTATTTTCTGGGTATTGCAGTCTGATCATTCACATTTTTTTTATGAAAAATCATTTTTATCCATTGAAAATGTATTGGATATGATAATGACATGATTTAACTTTGTTTTCCCTTTGGTTTCATTTAATTTCAATCATTTTGAAGCAAGTTATGCAAGATTTGGTGAAAACTATCAAAAAACCCTCCAAATTGGGGTTTGTGGAGAGTTTCATTAAAATATTTTGAATGCACCATTGGAAATTGTTGTAAATTTGGTGTTTGATATAGGGTTGAATTATATTTCAAATTAATTCAGTTTCAATGTGATTGGTTAAGTATTCCATGAGATATTTGATGCCCTAGGTGGACTGGGAATGCAAATTTCTTATTTTTTCTGTAACAGTCAAAATGGTCTCGGTGTAGAGACCATAACTCATAACTTCATTGTTGGATTGTTCTCATTTTTGGATATGGTTTTAGAAATCTAGTTTTCTATAGCCTCACCAAAGAGATATTCCAAATATGCTCGGGTTTGAAAGTTATTAATAACTGAGTACGGGTATATCAAACTGTCATTTACTGGGATAGCATAATGCATTGTTTGGGTCTTGAATAATGTTTAAAGGGTTATAAATGATATGAAAGATTTGATATTGGATTGGTTGGTTGATATTAATCTTTTTTAGATGCCTCAAACATATCAAGGTTGCAAATTGATGATTATTTTGGGTCATTGAGCACCCTAGGATTGGGACTCCATGGTTGATTTGGGGTTCTTGGTTGGTTTTTCATGATGCTCTGCATCATGAATCCCCTCTTCTAAGATTGAGATTTGAATTGATTGAATTGTGTACTTATGACCAAGTGAAAAAGTGACAAAGATCTGATTATAACTCAAGATAGAAGTGTAGGATGAAGCTGTACACCTGGATCTGACAATAATATGTCGAGACGAAGCCACCCTGCGAATTTGGGAGAAAGTTGCTCAGACTGTGGTGGGAGTGTACACGGTCCTCCAAAAAATCCATGAAATGAAAAGGGTTTTTCTACCTCATCAAATGGAATCCAAATCTGAAAGTACAACTATATACCTACAACCTACACATAGAAAAGAGAGGAAAAGGTGTTGGTATTGGGGGTTTGCCTTCAGGTCAAACCTCAGTTTTGGAATTAACCAAATGATGAAAGAAAGTACTTGCAAGTAAATGTAAATGAAAGACTGAACTGTAAATCACCTCAAGGGAGGTTGTGATAGAAATGTTGATAGAATTGCATGTATGAAGTTGGATGTTGAAAGAGATCTCCTCTTCAATGGTTGAATCCTTGACTTGAAAGCAATGCCTAGCCTTGAAAGGAGACTTGAGAATGCTCAATGCAGAAAAGAAATGCTTGAATGCGGGATCCCATGTATTTTTTTTATGCTTATCTAGCATATGAAGATGAGAGGACAAATGCAACTTATATACTCATCAATTAGGTTTAATTGATTGATTTTCCATCGCAGGCCAACACTGGGGGAGTTTTGCTGCTCAATGTGCAACCTTCGAAGCACAATTTGAAGGGTCTTGTCCCAAAATAGGGTAGGGGACAGGGGAACCATGCTCATGTCCTGCCCATTTTTCTAGGACATGATGCAGTTTAGGCAGTGCAAAGGGCAAGAGAGATGTTGTTTCCAGGTGTCGAGCAAATCTTCGGTCTCCAATCAAGCTTAGGGATTTGAATCACGTGCATGATGACCCTAATGTGGTTGGCAATTGCAAGGGTTGCAATTTCATGACACTACATTGATCTCCCACTAATGTGGTCGATAATTGCAAGGGTCGCAATTTCATGACACTACATTTATCCCCCACTTTAGCGAGAGTATAAGCGTACACCAAACTATCAGTAAAGTAAAAGGAAACAAGATTGAAAGACTTCTACCACATCAAGGAGCCAAGATGCACCAAGCCCCTAGTGAACTAAGGATCTTATGACATCAATTAACAAAGTAAAAGAGAAGATCAAGAAGCGAAAACCATAACTACAAGTAGCAAGGTTCCCCTCACTATGAATCACGAAAAAGATACCAAAATTATGAAGCAAATACAAGTTCACTAAATAATTCTAAGTATAAAAAAGGAAAATATGAGCAAAGCGCATGCCCCCACATTAAAGAGATCACACACGCCTTATCAGGAGTGATTGCTTTAAGGTAGGATACACCCAAGAGAGAGAGAAGAAAGGGAGCACGTTATTGCAAGGATTTAGCCCTCAAGTGTGGAATAAACCCAAGGATAATGAACACAAAACACAAAGCATGAGGTAGTTGCACTTTCCTCGGGGTCACTATGCTGTATGATAACTCATGTATATCATATATGTATATGCATATAATAATCGTCATTCCCCAAAGAAAGGACACTGCCTTAGAAGAAAGGGAAGAGAGGATGTCTTTTGAGTCAACATGAAAGAGATCAAAAGAGATCTCAATACTTTGCCTTGTCCTCAAGTATACATTGAGGGAAAATAGAAGAATAGGGATACACATATAGAAGAATGGTCACAAAAGAGAAATAAAGGAGAGAGAGAGAAGATATACAATGCTAATATTGTTAATCTAGCATGACATCCGCCTCTCGATCTTGCTGATCACTATTTCAGGAAGGCAAGCAACATTACAGAGGAGAGATATCAAACACAATAGATGGTGCTATCACAAGATCCAAACAAGGACTATGCTCATGTGGTAAGTCACTTTGTTCGATTCTAGGAGCTAGGGTTAGTGTTTGTGAAAATTTAGTTGATAAATGCTTGTCCACATCAACATATTCATAATCACTATCAAAATAATTAGGAGTTGTATTGCCACCATGAATAACATTTTCACTCATTTATTCATCAAAATTTAGAGAAAAAGGAGCACGAACATGGATAGGAGTAAAGTCATCACATGTTTTGTGCAACTTATAATTTGGAGATGTAAGTTGAACATCTTGCTTAGGAGAAAAGGGAGTCATGTCAACTGTTGGAGTCTTAGGAGATTGAATAGTTTGAGGGAAAAATTCATGAGCTCAAACATGATGTCTTCGTCAGCATTCTCTCACACAACGATTCCATTGAGTCTTAGTGGAAGGCTGAGAAGGAGGAGGAACATTTGAAAAAGTAATAATGTTTCTCTCCTAGATAGTTGAAGGTTTAGGTTGAGGTCTTTTAGGTTGGACAAGAGGAGAAGCAAGCCTCTTCTCTCGATAAGAGGAAGGAGGTGGAATTGCACCATATAATGGAGGAATGTTAGGTGTAGGAAGAAGACCAGGTCCATCATGAGGAGGAGGTACATGCCTAACCTTAGGAGGAATATTGTTGTTCTTTTTAGGAGAAGGCATAGTCACATCCATAGGAATAGCTTGAAGATATTCCTTATGAGGGAGATTAGTTCTATCCATGAGGGGAAGAAATTCATGTTGAAGTATGATAGGGATGTCAAGTGTTGGGGATCTAGGTTAACTTAAGGATAGGATCGTATCTTTCTTCCATTTTTGATAAGATTGAAAAAGAGCATCGCTCCTTGATGGAAGAGATTGAAATTGCTTAGGCAAAAAGAAATCAATAGGATCACCAGGGCTTCTTTCTGATGGATGAAGTAAGCTATGGTTCATAGTCATGATTTCTCCATTGTGAGGAAATTTTAAACACTTATGGATTGGAAAAGAAATAGCCTTCATGGAAGATAGCCAAGGATAGCCCAACTTCACATGAAATTGCTCGGAAGAAGGTATGATAACAAAGTCAACATCCATAGATTTAGTATTAACTTCAACAGGAAGGGTGATAGAGCCAATGGTAGAAAAAGAGAAGCCATCAAATAACTTCACAACTACATTAGAGACATCATATATTGGTTTATGCAATCGTAAAGTAAAAAGATATTCCTCAGTGATGATGCTAACCACGCAAGAGGGATCAACAAGAGCACCATGGAAAGGGATATCCTTAACCTTCACAACTATGTATAAAGGGCCATCAGGTTCTCTAATGGTCTCACTAGGGTCAAATTTAATACAAGAATCCTTAGGCATAGCTTTTTTTTCTACCATATTTACCAAGTTTGGAGCCATAGAAGTGAATTCCTTAGAGGAGAAAGAAGTATACTCAATCTCAATCACATTAGAGTTATGAGAAGGCAAAGGATCAATAAATTTTTTAAGATTTTGATTAGGAGAAGCTACTTATTTATTTCCCTTATCATTCACACATGCCATAGATATAGTGTTGTTATCAATCAAATCTTGAATCTTACTTTGCGATGCAAAGCATTTCTCAGTATCATGACCAGGCTGACGATAAAATTGACAAAAGGAATTGTTATCAAAATAAGGGGATGCAAGTTTAGAAGGATCAAATTATTTTATAGGAGGTAGTTTGATAACATTTCTTTGCAACAACTAAGACATAATACTATGTAGAGATTCATTCAAAGGAGTAAACTATCTTTCTATTTTGAAAAATTAAGAAATAGAAGGCACACCTGTTGTAGCATTCACATTATTGTTGTTGATTGTATCATTGAACTTGATGAAGGTTTTTGTTGGTTTGAACTTTGCAAATGGTTGTTGAACACCCTCCCCCTTATCACTCAGAGCCATAGGATTAGATTGTGATGGTATGATGAAAGAATAAGTATCCAGTAGAATACTAAGAGAAGGGGGGGTGAATCAGTATATTGAAAAACTGATACAAGGTTCCCAAACTCAAATTCAGTCACACAAAAAAAACATATCTTAGTCAAGATCAAAATTCACTAGAATACTTGACATTAACCAGTTTGACTATTATGACAACATTTAATAGTAAACACCTTCAATCTTGTAAACATCAACAATGTTTAATCTTACTTCAACATATTCATCTCTCAATGCTTCTACTTAACATGCCTTATCAGAGATTAACCAAATCAACAAATTAGATCACAACCATAAAAGTATTCACCACTTGACACAAATGTTTATACGTGGAAAACCCAAATAGGTAAAAACCATGGTGAGATGAGACTCACAAGGATATCTATCTGAAGTCTTTCAATGTTTTCCCTGTTAGGAGCCAAAGCTTGTTAGATCTTTACAATAAGCCCTATTAAGAACTAATTTCGGTTAGGAATCACCCGATTAAGGGATTTACAAATATGCCTTGTTAGAAGCACAATACCCTATTAGGAGTAACCTCGCTGGAGGATTTAAGAATCCAAGCTAATGGACCACCTTGTTAGAGGATTTAATGAGTAACCAAGCTTGTTAGAGCTTACCCGGTTAAGGGATTTTACTCCTGTTGTAATTGTTAGAAAACAATAGGTTTTCTTGATTTGTTTGAGTAGCACTACATTCGCTTGATCAGATCCTTTTAAGCTTCAATCTACCTTCACTCAAAGTGTAAATCCATTCACTAGTTGGGAAACCACACACTCAATAGGTTTTCTACCAAACTAGCCAATAACCTTTACAAACAACTTCATCAACCTTAAATACAAATCAATTAGGTTGGTAACATAATAAAAACCTAATTCTCATCATTGAGATTACAAACAAGTCAATTCAATCTTGACCATTAGAAACCATGACAACTCTTCACATTCTTCAAGATAATTCTAACCGCTCCATGATCACCGCTCCATTGGTCTTTGTAACTCATCACAGGCTATGCATTAAATGCAATCCACTTTTCTCCTTCCCTAGACAATAAGAAAACGCGCCAAAACAATTTGAATTTATCCTCATACAATGATCGCACGTGTCTCCATCATTACCGCTCATCAGATAATAAACCAAAAAACTTTGTTGGTTAGGGTTTAACAGCTGATAAGGTTTTACCAGTTACATTACATAGAAATGTTTAACCCTTTACACAGGTTCACCGGTTCAGCTTACAAACTTTACATACTGGTTACAGCATCTTCTACAACTCTCTTCTTACTAGTTACCAGCCAATATAAAAAACAACAATATCAGTACTAACATGAATACTATTTACCAATTCAATTGACATCAATGACAACATATCATTAATGCAATCTATATGAAAAATGCCAATAAACTCAAAATTCCAACAATCTCCCCCTTTGGCATTTATGGAAATACAAATATCAACGCCTCTAATTTCTACTGAGATTGGTGAATAGGAATCCTAGATTACATTACCATGTATTCACTTTGCTCTGTCTGTCTTCAGCCTACTGCTAGTGAATAGGAATCCTAGTTTACATTACCTAGTATTCACCATAGTAGACACATAATTCTTCTCCCCAATCACATAATTCTTCTCCCCCTTTGATAGAAATGCCAAAGTGAAAGTAAAACATGTAATTCTTCTCTCACTGTGCATCAACATCATTCTACAACTTGATGCTCCCCCTATAGAATACATCCACTCCTTCATCAATCCATATAAGATTCTACAAGTAGCTCAGGGACTGATGCAATCGACATCATGTTCAATTAACTTCATGAAGAAGGACAACCCCCAATTGACTTCTAAGATACTCAAAAGTGATCTTAGGAAGAGGTTTGGTAAAGATATCTGCAAGTTGCTCCTTGGTAGAAACAGGGTCCAAGATAACATCTTTACTTTGAACTTTTTCCCTCAAGAAGTGATATTTCAATTCAATGTGCTTAGTCCTTGCGTGCAAAACAAGATTTTTAGAAATGTTTATTGCACTTGTATTATCACACAAAATATTTATAGGTTTTGAGATTTTCATCTTCAAACCTTCTAAAATGTGCCTCATCCACATAGCTTGTGTGTAATTCATATAAGCTGCTACATATTCAGCTACACAGTAGATTGTGAAGTGCAACTCTACTTTTTACTACTCCATGAGACTAGCCTTCCTCCTAGAAAGAATGCTCCACTAGTAGTACTCTTATAGTCATCAATATTTCCTGCCCAATCAACATCGGTGTATGCCTTCAAGTCAAAATCTCCACCATATGGATGCCATAATCCATAGTCAACAGTACCTTTCAGATATCTAAAGATTCTCTTAGTTGCCATCAGATATGCCTCCTTTGGATTCTTCTGAAATCTAGCCATAATACCAACTGCATGGGCAATATCTGGTCGACTGTAAACAACATAGTGTAGTTTTTCAATCATTTACATGTATTCCTTTTCATCTACAGAATTAGATGCATCTTACTTGGACAATTTACAACTTGTAACCATTGGGGTTCCAACTAGTTTACAGTCACTTATACCAAAAGTCTTCAAAACCTCCTTCACATACTTGGATTGAGTAATGAAAATATCATTCTTCATCTATTGTATCTGTAAGCCTATGAAATTTTTATTTACCCTACTATTGATATCTCAAATTCATTCTTCATTACATCTGCAAAACAATTAATCATGTCTTCATTATCTCCAAATATAATGTCATCTACAAATACTTCACTAACCAGTATATTATCTTCTTCAGACTTGAGATAAATGTTGTTGTCATCACTGGTTCTAGCAAAGCCTATCTTCATCAGATGAGTATGAAGTCGTTCATACCATGCTCTGGGTGCCTTCTTTAATCCATACAAAGCTTTATGCAATTTGCATACCATGTCTTCCTTATCTGTCAATGCATAACCATCAAGTTGCTCTATATAAACCTCTTCTTCCAATATCCCATTCAAGAATGCAGACTTGACATCCATCTGGTATACTTTGAACTTCTTATGAGCTGCAAATGCAACTAATGTTCTGAAACCTTCCAGTCTTGCTACTAGTGCAAAATTTTCTGCATAGTCTTCTCACAAGGATAGTTATCTAAACTCTTTCGAAGTTCGCCCTGTTAGGAGCCAAAGCCTGTTAGAGCTTTATAATAAGTCCTGTTAAGAACTAATTCCGGTTAGGAATCACCCAGTTAAGGGATTTACAAATATGCCTTGTTAGAAACACAATACCCTATTAGGAGTAACCTCGCTGGAGGATTTAAGAATCCAAGCTAATGGACCACCTTGTTAGAGGATTTAATGAGTAACCAAGCTTGTTAGAGCTTACCCGGTTAAGGGATTTTACTCCTATTGTAATTGTTAAAAAACAACAGGTTTTCTTGATCTGTCTGAGTAGCACTACATTTTCTTGATCAAATCCTTCTAAGCTTCATTCTACCTTCACTCAAAGTGTAGATCCATTCACTGGTTGGGAAACCACACACTCAACAGGTTTTCTACCAAACTAGCCAACAACCTTTACAAACAACTTCATCGACCTTAAATACAAATCAATTAGGTCGGTAGCACAACAAAAACCTAATTCTCATAATTGAGATTACAAACAAGTCGGTTCAATCTTGACCGTTAGAAACCATGACAATCTCTTCACATTCTTCAAGATAATTCCAACCGCTCCATGATTACCACTCCATTGGACTTTGTAACTCATCACACCTTGTGCATTAAATGCAATCCACTTTGATCATTCCCTAGACAATAAGCAAACATGCCAAAACAATTTGAATTTATCCTCATACAATGATCACATGTGTCTCCATCATTATCGTTCATTAGATAATAAACCAATAAACTTGGCCGGTTAGGGTTTAACAGCTGATAGGGTTTTACTGGTTACATTACATAGAAAGGTTTAACCCTTTACACTAGTTCACCGGTTCAACTTACAAACTTTACATACTAGTTACAACATCTTCTACAACTCTCTTCTTACCGGTTACCAGGCAATATAAAAAAAAACAATATCAATACTAACATGAATACCATTTACCGGTTCAATTGACATCAATGACAACATATCATTAATGCAATCTATATGCAAAATGCCAATAAACTCAAAATGCGAACAGATTGCTCTATTTGATTCACAACTAGTTGATACTTGTGGAGTGTTGAGTACAACTGGGAAAAGGAAGTAAACTTAGACAAAAGAAGCTTTTTCCTGATATCTTTTTGCAAATTAGAAATGAAAATGCTTTGACTATAATTATCAGGTACATGAAAATAAATGTGAGCACCCAAATGCTTATATCTACCAATGAAATTAGTCACTTTTTCTTGAACACCTTTATTACAATGCATTAAATTAGTCAAAGTGATTTTAGGGCCAATGTTATTTTTAAATTGTTGGATGAAAACATTTGCTAGTTGTTGAAAAGAAGTGATGGAATGAGAAGGAAAAGAACAATACCATTGTAAAGGTTTATCTCTTAATGATCTTGTAAACAATTTTGCAAGCAATATTTGATCATAAGCAAAATTACTACACAAGGTTTGAAATGTTTTGACACATGTAAGAGGATCACCTTTTCCATTATAGAGTTCTTGATGCTCTGCAAAATGGATTAGAAAATCTGTGGTAAGGCAACACACACAAGAACACAAGAAAGAAACGTTAGTGTTAACAACCAAAGATTATTCTAAGCAGGCATACCAAGAGAGACACTAAAAACATAATAAAGCATTTGACAATAAAACAAATACAATAAGTCATCTACAAATGCCTTCCACCACTTTCACTAAAAATGACTATAATGTAAATGCATACAAGTTTTCAGGATCTGGATTATGAAGAAATGGGCTCTATTTATAGGAAAAATGGAACAATGGATGGTTGAGATTGAGTAATCTCAACAAGGGTCAGGATTGAAGGGTTCTAGATCCTTGTGAGGGATTTCAACCCAATCCTAGGATAACAACTGTCAACATGAGATGGGTTGAGAGGGGAGGGAGGAAGCATTAAATGCTTGACATGACCCAAGGGTTAACTTGGGAAGTAGGGTTAATGTTGAGTTGAGTGAGTAAATTCATTATCCAAAGAATAATGCTTTTATCCAATGGATAAACTCTTGTGCAAGAGTTAGTGAGGATAACCATGGTCAAAACAATAAATGCTTGAGGAGACACATGGGTTACATTAAGCTTGAGTTAGGGGTCAAAGTCCCTAACCATGTGGGTGAGTTGATTTAACCATTAATGGTCATGTAAGAGTCATAGGTGGTTTGGAAGACTTTAGAGGTTAGCTTGTTGGACACATAAAGCATTAAATACTTTTCAAAGACTTTGGAGTTTTTGAGAAGTGACTCCAAATTGCTTAGGAATGTGACAATAATTAGGGGATGGATTAGGCTAATTAAGAAGGGGTTAGAAGAATCTAGAAGGGGATTAGGATTGCAAGTGTGTTTGGTGGGTGAGGGAAAATAGGACTTTTATTAAAATAAAATTCATTTATTTCAACAAATAGGTGCAAGTTGCATTTTTAGGAGAATGCAAGTGGGGGGATTTAATGATTTAAATAAATGTTTTATTTAATTTATTTAAAAGAGGAAAGAGGATTTAAATGAAATACATAAGATTTATTCATTTAATTGATTGCAAATTTGGTTTAATGAATTAATTAAAATAAATTGAATAATTTATTTAATTAATAGGAGAATGTTTGAAGATGAATTAATTAAATGTTAATTTAATTAACTGATGGCTAGTGGGTTTTTAATCAAATAAATAACAAATATTCATTTAATTAAAATGGAGATAATTATGTGACTACATTTGCCCCTCTTTGAGACGGTGCGGTTTATCGCCTTGTTTCAAAGAAATAAAAATAGGTGTGAAGAAATATGCCCCATAAAATGTTAATTTAATGGGTGATATGCCCCCTCAAGAGATGGGCCAAAAATTTCAAAAAATCGAGCGATTTCTTGAAAAAGAATGAAAATTGGCAGGGTGGTAGAAGAGAAGAATTTAGGAATACTGGTGAAAAATAGAAGAAATCGGAGATAAAATGGAGAAATGGGAGGCTCTGGAAGTTCACAGGGACCATGACGGTGAGCGGGGTAAAATTAGGGTTACGACAATGGGTATATATGGGGGGGAAGGGATGAAAACAGGTTCATTTGCATTTGCCTCCATAGTGATTTCTGAGCTCTGATAGTGACCCTTTTGAAAGAGCAAGCAACAGTCAGGATGTTGGTACCGATAGCAGATCATCGGCTAGAGCGAGTTCGTCGATTCTGATCAGATAATTACGGACCAGTGGTATGTGAATTTGAAATTTTGATTTTCATGCATTTTTGATAGGTTTTTTAGCTTCTCCAAGTTGAGTCAAAACAATAGCGCTAAAACTGTGTTTTGGTGCTGTTGTCAATTTAATTAGCGCTATTGTGCTGCTATAGCACTTTTGCATAGCGGTTTTAGCGCTTTTGTAAAGTGTAGCGCTATTGTATAGTTGATTTAGCATATTTGTAGGTTTAGCGCTATTGAGCATTGTGTGTAGTGCAATTGTTTTGATATAGCGCTATTATTTATTTAGCACTATTGTGTAGTTGGTTTAGCGCGGTTGTCAGCATATTAGCGCTATTATGTGTAGAGTAGCGCTATTGTTAGGAAAATAGATGCCCTAGTGTTTTGAAAAAAAATCCCCTGATGCCAATGATGGATGGATGGAGAGGTGTGTTGTTTTGAACCATAGCAGCCCTGTTGAGACAGGCCATTAGGATAAATGCTTGTTGTAGTCTAGGTGTGCCATGATTGCTTACCTGTTGAGACCCGAAGATACTGGATCAAAGTATCTATTGATAGTCTAGGTTTAAACTTAAGAAAGTTTGAAACAAAACAACTGATGATGATGGTTGATGCACGTGTGTAGGAGGAGCTTCACATCTTATAGATGTGGGAGAGGCATCCAACCACATAAGTGTTGTGTGATCAATTGATAAAGGTTGAGGTTGATTGCATTGCAGCGAAAGGTCTCTACAATGTTATGTATATGCCCGTGATTCAGACGAATCATGGTTTGAATACAACATTGGAAGAGCGGTGGCACAGTGAGACGTATACATTTCACTTAGCACAGGGGGAGATGACGGTTACACTGGAGGATGTATGGCACATCCTACCTATTCGAGGAGAGATAGTGACGTATGATCAAGCTTGGGGGACAACAATAGTACAAAGATTTTTTGATGAGGATGTGTTCATTGATGATGGCTCAGTAGCATGGGAGGATATAGCTGCCTTGTATGAGCCACTACCTGTTGTGTTATCCGGGATTTTTGGGAGACTACTATGCCCAGATCGAGAATCACATGGATTGGCCATGGGTTGGGGCTAGGTGATAGAGCAGATGATGACTGAGGGGACCCGCTTTGCATGGGGACCGTGCATGCTGTCACACTTATATTGGGAGCTGCATGAGGTAGTATACCAAGAGGTGAGCTCACTGGGAGTGGGGATCACTCTTCTTCATATTTGGGCATGGGAGCACCTACCTGTAACTCGACCAGTGAGTCTAAGATTTAGGGCAGTAGACCAGCCCTATGTATATATGTATGGCAGTATGATGAGTCAGCCCCACCTGGGGAAGTTAGAGTGGTGGCGGCGGGCACTTGATGATTTAGATATAGTGATCTAGAGGTCGTATATTGAGTTCAAGCCCTAGGAGGATGATGCAGAGGCCTTGCCATATGTGTTTATGATAGGATACTTGATTGGTAGGACAACCTACAATGTGGAGAGATAGGTATCTGGAAGAGTGCTGAGATAGTTTGGACGGAGGCAGGGACTGCCGAGTGGTTCTGGAGAGTATGCACGAGTGGTCTGAGAGAGGTTCCAATGGGGGCCAGTATTACCCTATGATCAGGCTTTGGCAGAGTTTCAGATTATACAGGCGAGACCATGGCAAATGAGGCTGGGGGTTGTAGATGCAGGTGTTACTGATGAGTATACATAGTATATTGTGGCACATCTGATTCCATGGATATCAGATTTAGCAGAGCCTATTCCATCCTTCGAGGAGGAGAGGAGACAAAGACGAAGGAGGAGAGGAGGTCATGGAGTGGTAGTAGGTGGATGAGGGAGAGGGGATGGAGGTGGTGGTGATGGAGGAGGAGGTGATGGAGGAGGCGGAGGAGGGGGTGGTGTTTTTGGAGGGGGTGGTGGATTCGGAGGGGGAGGTGGGGGTGGTGGGTGATTACAACGGAGAGGGAGAGGTGGTCAGCCATTGCGGCTATCACAGGGACCTTTGATGTAGGGAGGCGTGAGATTAGGTGTCAGGGATGCAGGGGAGGGAGAGGTACCTATGGGTACAGGGGAGGGAGCCACTAGAGAGGCACCTATGGATACAAGGGAGGGAGCTACAAGTGGTGGAGATATGTGAGATCATATGATATTAGTTTTGCAGAGTCAGTTGGAGGATATGGAGGCAAAGGTGGCAGCTAGAGATGTGCAGTTGTTTGCACGAGAGTCAGAGTTGACCGTAGTGTTGTAGGAGAGAGATCAGGTCATTGACAGGGTGATCCAATTACAAGAGATTTCGGGCCTTGGAGGGAGTACAAGGACATGGGTCATCGACTGATTCCCTGGCAAGAGAGTTATGGAGAGCAGGTGCAGAGGTTGATTACTGGCGGGGCCTATATGAGCAGGAGGTGCCATCTAGTTGGCGGGCACTGAGTTATTCACAAATGCGTTGAGAGAGATCAGAGCGCTCTCAGAGGATGCAGAGCAGTGGTGGTGTGATGGGTCCTCCATAGTGAGGTAGTGTAGGTGGTGTAGGAGGTAGTGGGGGAGCGGGTGGTGATGTTGGTAAAGCATCTGGTCAGAGTGGCATTTGAGAGAGAATTTATGTATTTTTTTACATTGTTATTTTGGACTGTATCTTGGATGGCTCTTGGTAGTCAATATTTTGGACTTCATTGTACTCTAATACATGTATATTTTTGCGAGATGATATGATATATGAGGAGATCCCATATTTTGTGATGATATGCATGTTGATTATATGTATGGATTTATGCATGATGATGATCTATGATTTATGCTTAGATGGATATTTGTACTTGCTATATGTATGTGTTGATGAGATGTTTCTTATATGATGATTATTTTATGATGTCTATGTGCATGTTTTTATAAATGTGATACTAACATGTGGATGCAGGTTGATATGCATGATTTATTGATGTAATGCTTTATGTATGTATGAAATACCATGATGATGGTGTATGCGTAATGAAATGATACTAACGATGATATAGATAGCACTTGTGCTTTATGTCAATGATGAGATGATGATATGTAGTGATATTTGATGTAATGTATGAATAATTTATGTAAATGCATCTAGATGGTTAAAATGAATGCAATATGGATAAACAAATGTAAAGTACAAATGTTTATATGATGATTTCTAAATGAAGGCATATGTAAAATGTATAAACCAATGTTGAGACAAATGGTTTTGTTTGTTATGATCTAAATGTTTGATAAAATATGATTTGAGTGAAATGTTAATGGAATGATAATGCAACTCATGGGTAATGAATAACTGCATCTTAATGCAATTAAAAGGATAATGAATGCATTCTAATGAATCCTAAATGAAATTTATTGTAAGATGAAATGAATGAGTATAAGAATATACAAGATGGATAAATTAATGCACTTAACTCATGGATAGATAAATAAATGCACGCAACTATAGAAATCCAAACAAATGTATGCTAAACAAGTTTAAATGATGATAGATGATGAGTGTAAATGATACTAAATGAATGCACAATAATGGCTAATAATGGTAATAAATGCAATGATGAGAATTTTTCATATAAATGAATCTAAATGTCATGAGTTTGCAATGATGAAATGACCTAATGATACTAATGCAAGTACCTAACAATGAACTATATGTATTTAAATGCGACTAAATGATATGAAATGCACTCTAATGAATGGCTAAAAATAAAGTTAATAAACCTATATGCAAGCATATGATAATGAACTAGGTGTATTTAAATGCAACTTAAATGATATGAAATGATGATGTGGTCATGATAGATGAATGCAAGGTTGTTCAAACTTTGCATGATGCACTAATGATGTATCAGAGAACTCTGTCGTGATTGTATCCAAGACCAATTTATTCTTCAAATAAATTCTCATTATTAATCTTGATCACACTTGCAGACAAGACCATGCATATGAATAATGAATGATTAAATGGATGGGTGATATGCAACAAAATTCAATATAAATAGATGAGATAGAATGACAATCCATAGTGCTTTATTTTCATCATTGAGCATGGTAGTATCAATCTTGGACGAGGCAGTAGGAACCAAGGATGGAGAATTGTACTTGCAAATAAACAACATAAATAAAGAATAAAGAGTATGGACCCTCCATAATGGTTCGTGCTCATATGGTCAAGGTATACATTGTATTCAACAAGCCATAGTGATCCATGATTGTATTTTGCATATGATACTGTAGCTTAATGAACTTCCCACATAGACACCATTAGTACATGCCCTAGAACTTCATTGGAATAATTCGCAAATAATAAACAAAATGATACTTAGGAACCATCCTGGCTACTCTAATCACTTGTGGATATCCCAGAGTAGCGTAGGAACCTGATATAAATGAATAAATAACTAACAAATCAACCAAGTACTTGATAGCTTAAACAAAATTTTCTTGTCAAAGAAAAAAATGTCATCTTGTCTTTGTTTTGGTAAGGAAGGATGCATCCTTGTTAAGACAGTTGTGTGTACCTATGTTGATTGTTTGGTTGATTTGATAAGTGATTGGTGTTAGAGTGTCTCAAAATGTTTGTTTGGTACCTACGTGGATGCGTATGTACAATGTGTTTCCATGTTTTTGATTGATTTTTGATGTTTTTATGATGTTTTTGGATTTTGTGAGTGTTTTGAATGTTTTTGGTATTTTTTATTGTTTTTGAATGTTTTTGGTATTTTGTGAGACATTTTTCCGAATGAAGAACCCAATGAAATACAAGTAATGCAGAATCCACTTCCATCAATAGGTTAAGGGCATTGCCCCCAGTTTTAGACATGACTGTGAAAAAGCGGGATGCAAGATGCATGAAGTACTATCCTTGATTGTAGATCAATAACAAGCCATGGTTTTGACTAATGGATGTGTGGATGCAATGAATGTGATCACAACAAGTCTAAAAGACAATGAAGCCATAGCCTTTATGAGTGGCGCCTGTTTGCCAGGTTTTCACCATCGTACTTACCCAAGGTGCCACCAGAGTGGTTGTTCACCGTTTGGATACATGATTTGTCTTTACTATTTTTATTTTTTTGTATTTTCTTTAGGACATTTATCTAAATGTTTTTGGTGTTTTTTCTGATATGTATGGGAGCCTAATGCTCTGTACAGCTTATGCATAAAACCATTTGAGGTGCATGTTGTTGATCGGATATGCTAGCGGTTCCTCTTCTGAAGTAGCCAACTGATATGCCCAGACCCAAAGACCTCAGTGATAACATATGGACTCAGGTAGTTAGATTCAAACTTTCCTTGATGTTCTCTATTTGGTTGGTTATGAGGATTCTCTCTAAGAACAAGATCACCTACCTCAAATGTATGAGGTCTAACTTGATGATTATAGCTTCTGCTCATGCGCTGCTGATAGGCTTTGAGGTGATTGTATGGAGCTTGTCGTTTCTCATCAAGTAGCTCTAAATCTTGGAGACAAGATACTCTGTATGCTTCATCATCTATGAGATTATGCAAGGAAACCCATAGATGGTATCCCGACTTCAATAGGAAGGATGGCTTCTGCGCCATAAACTAGTGAGTAGGGAGTTGCACCTATAGGGGTTTGAATGCTAGTTCGATACACCCATAGTGTTGGATTTAATTGAATGTGCCAATCACAACCGACATCATTGACTATCTTCATGAGGATTCTCAATATGTTTTGGTTTGATGCTTTAGCCTGACCATTTCCTTGTGGGTAATAATGAGTGGAAAAGCAGTGTTGGATGTGAAACTTCTCACAGAGCTCAAGAACATCCTAATTTTTGAAAGGAAGCCCATTATCTGTGATGATGGACATGGGTACACCATATCGGCAGATGATGTAATTAAGGATGAATGAGGCGATCTACTTGTTGGTGACTTGGGCAAGTGAAACAACTTCGATCTACTTTGTGAAATATTCAGTAGCGGTAATGATGAACTTATGGCCATTGGAGGAAGACGGATGGATCTTACCTACAAGGTCAAGGCCCCATTGACAAAAAGGCCATGGTGTTGTGATTGGTTGTAATTCCTCTACTGGTGCATGTATCAGGTCTCCATGAACTTGTCATTTCTTGCATTTTCTGACAAAATAATAGGAGTCTTTTTCCATGGACGGCCAATAGTATCCAACGCATATCATCTTCTTGGCTAGTGAAGGACCGCTTGCATGCGTCCCACAAATTCCTTCATGTACCTCTTCCAAGGCCTTTGTTATCTCATCCCATTCTAGACATTGAAGGAGAGTACCATCAAGAATGCGTTGGTATAGGGTTTTAGCAATGATGGTATATCGAGCGGTTTGGTGAATGAAGGTTTTGTGTTGGTTATTCGATTGGTTAGGAGGAAGTATGTGATCACGTAGATAGGTATAGAACTCACCATACCATGGGGATTCAGAACTGGTAAGGTGACATATCATCGAGGATTCAGGGATATCATAAGCGGGAATCCAAAGTTGTTCTACCAGAACTCGTAGAGTGTTGAATTCTATGGAAGATCTACGAGAGATACAATGGTAGCCATGGCGTCAGCAGCTCGATTCTGATCTTTGGGTATCTGCTCAAAGGTGATACTTGTAAATGATGCTTTTAAATTGTCCACCGTTTGCTTGTACAACATGAGTTTACCATCCTTGGTCTGATATTCATCTGAGACTTGTTGGATGACTAGTTGGGAGTTGCCATTTATCTACAACTCTTTCAATTTCCATTGTATGGCTAGTCAGAGTCCTTATTCTACTACGTTGTTTGTACATGGAAAAGTTAGCCTGTAAGACTTCAGGATGCTATCACCTTGAAGTGTGATAAATAGAATGCCTGCCCCCAAGCCATGTCTAGTATAGGAATTGTCAAAGTATAGTTTCCATGGTTGTGCTATTGTGATCATGAATATCTCTTCATCTGGAAAATTGGAAATGAGAGGATGATCGCCTATGAGTGGTGCATCGACCAACTGATCTACAATAACTCAACCCTTGATAGCCTTACGGTCCACATACTTGATGTCAAATTCACTTAGAATCATCACCCATTTGGCTAAGTGACCAGTCAATACTCTTTGTTGAGTAAGTGCTTTAGTGGATTGATCTTTGCAATGAGTTGTACTTTATGTGTTAACAGGTAGTGTCGCAGTTTAGTAGCTACCAAGATTACTGCTAAGCAAGCTCGCTCAATAGGGGTGTAATTGAGTTCAAAGCTAACCAGTGTGTGAGAGATGTAGTAAACAACACACTCTTTCCCTTCCGCATTGTGTTGAGCCAGTAGTACTCCCAATGCTATATTTGTTGCTAAAATATAGAGTAATAAAGGTTTGATCTGATCTAGAGGGATCAACAATGGTGTATTCATGAGATAGTCTTTAAGCATCTGGAGTGCTTGATGGCATCTGGTATCCCATTGAAAGTGGATGTTCTTGTGTAACAGGTATGTAAAGGGGTGACGCTTATCTGCCAGTTATGCAATGAATCTTCGAATGGATTGTAGCCATCCTTGTAATGTCCTTAACTGACTGATGTTCTGTGGAGGTGGCATGTCCATGATTGCTTTGACCTTTGCAGGATCGACCTCAATGCCTTTGCTTGAGACAATGTATCCTAGAAGTTTCCCTGAGGTTACTCTAAAGACACATTTCTTTGGGTTGAGTCGAACATGATATTGTTCCAGTCTGTCAAAGATTTTCTCTAATATGTCTAGATGACCTTCTCTTGTGAGTGATTTTGCCAGTAAGTTATCAACATAATCTTCTATTATGATATGCATCATATCATGAAAAATGGTGGTCATTGCTCTTTGATAGGTCGCTCCTGCATTCTTTAGACCAAAAGGCATTACATTCCAGCAATATGTCCCCCATGGACATGTGAAGGTTGTCTTATGTTGATCCTCTAGTGTGATCTTTATTTGGTTGTACCTTGAAAAGCCATCCATGAGAGAAAGCATGGCATGTCCTACTGTTAGGTTGACAATTATGTCAATTTTTGGTAGGGGGAAGTCATATTTAGGACATGCCTTGTTCAGATCTCTGAAGTCAGTACAAATATGGATGCCCCCATTTGGTTTACCGACAAGCACAATGTTGGATATCCAATCTGCATAATCAATTGGTCTAATAAAACCAATGTCCAGGAGTTTCTTAAGTTCTGCTTTGACTAGCACTGCAATCTAGGGGTGCATCTTATGAAGCTTCTATTTGACAGGCTTGGCTCCTTCTATGATGGTGAGGTGATGCATGACTAAATCAGGATCAAGACCAAGCATTTCTGCATATGACCATGCAAAGTTGATCTGACACTTTTGGAAGAATTCAATAAATTTAGGTTGTTCCTCTGGAGTTAAAAGAGATGCTAGATGTATGTGGTGAGGAGTTTTAGGAGTCCCCATGCTATATTCTTTTGTGTCTTCAATAAGGATTGTTGATCGTTCCTGCTATGTACTAGAAGGGAGGATGTCAAACCTTTCATCCTTGGGCACCTCAAAGAGGTTTTCACCATTGGATACACTCTTTCTTTTTACTTTTGTGGGATCAAACAGTGCCACAGTGTGGTTTTCACTGGAAGATCCATGTTTTATTATTATATTTTTGCAGTTGAAAGGTTTGGCATTTGCCCCAAAGTATGCTGCGCTATTAAGTTCAATAGCGAATCCAGCTTTGTGAACCCCACTTGGTATGTTATCCTGTAGTTTCAAAAAATCAATGATTGCCTCATTGTTTTAGAAGTGGTCAAGGCATGGGGGATTAGATTGGTTCCATTTGATGAGTTCAGGATGGATAATGGGCATTACCTCATTGATTAGGTTAAGTTCATAAGAGGTGTCAGTGAGGGTTAAGATGTTATGGTGAAGGTCATTGATGGTACTCTCCCTGTCAAAATCAGGCATAGGATGTGACGTAGAGTCTGTGGAAGATGTTTCCAGTTCAGGAACCCAAGAGGTCTTTATCTATGCTTCTCCATAAATAGGGATATCTTTTCGAGGTGGAGGTAATGATGTGTCTTCCTCATCTGAAGTATTAAGATGGACGAAATCAAATTCCCACTCATGTGAGTCAGTCTCTGAGTGGCTTTCTAGTATCCAATTACTATACCATGCTGGGATGTCCTTTGAGTTAAACACTGTAGGTGTGATCAGTCGATGTACCCTTGTAGATGAAATGATGGGTGCTACAGGAAGGATTATGAGGATTAGTGAATCTGATACAGGTAGCATCGGCATTGTTGAATCCGTTGCTTCTTCTGGAATTGTCGGTGTTGTCAATACTGTTGGGGGTTTTGATATTGCTACTGGTGTTGTTGATATAGTTGCTACTGTTGATGGAGTTGTTGGTTTGACTGGTGGGATGATTGGTGATGTGGATGTTATTGCTAGGATGTTCAACCATATTAGAGTAATTGGTGTGGTTCTTGGTGCTGCTGATATAATCAAAGGTGACCTCTTTATGTTTGTAGTAAGCTGGTATAGAGGTTTGTTGGGTTTCCCTTTGAATATGAGTTTAGGAAGAATCTCCTTTTGAAAGCCTAATCTCATGTTATCTTTGGGCTTTAATTTTTGCTGCAGTGGCTCATGTTGTCCTTTCTTGCAAGGTCCCAAAGTACTCTGACCATCATAACCCATTCTTTGCATAATGAGAAGGCCTTTTCCATATTGATCCATGGGAAGATTAGCTTGTGAGATGTCCGTGGTGATAGGATCTTTATAGATCCATTTTGCTAAGTCCTCATCTCTGGTCTCTTCTTCTTGACTCTTTCCAAGGATGAAAGGTGTCAAAGTGCATGCTGGCTTGACTAGTGGTGTTTGAAGTAACCTTTGAGGTTTACCATGAGTTCTAGGAGAAGTGGGCATTTGTCCAACACAAAAGAGTTGGCTAAGATTATACTCCCCAGGACCTTCCTCTGTCATTTTCATCTTGAGCGTCTCTTGCTTGGGTATAGTGGTGTTTGAACTGGAAAGAGAGGCTGGACTTAAATATGAAGTGGATGAGATAGCTTCTCTGTTATTGGTAACGGTAATCTCTGGTTGATGGTTGATATTGTTATAATATGCAAATGGATTTTCATCACCCATGATTGTAATTTCTACACCGTTATGAGGGAACTTGATACATTGGTGGTAGGTGGATGGAACGGCTTGCATGACATGTATCCAAGGTCTTCCTAACAACAAATTATATGATAGAGGAAGGTCCAGAACTTGACATATAATGTGCTTCACCACTGGGCCCACTCGGATTGGTAACACAACTGCTCCTTTTGAAGAACTCTCTACATCATCATAGGCTTTTATGGTGAAATTTTTGCGTGGATCCACTGATTAAATTGCATATCCCAATGCTGTGACCAATTATAATGTACAAATATTTAGGCCTGCTCCATTGTCGATCAAGACTCGCTTGATCCTATGTTGGTTGATAAATCCTTCAATATGGAGTGAGGCATTATGAGGTTGTTGGAAGGATGTATTGTCACTTTCAAAGAAAGTGAGACAGGGTGATGACCTTAGATTTCCAACCATAGCTTGGAATTGATCTGTATTTAGATTTGCAGGGACTGATGCCTCTTGAAGAGCTTGATCCAAGATTGTTTTATGAGATGGGGATAAGTGTAAAAGCTTTAAGATGGAGATAAGTGCAGGCATCTTATCTAACTATTACACAAGGTTATACTGCTTTAGGATGGAGGGGGTGCCTTGTGGAGCTTCTTTAATGGTGATCTTGTTGCGATGTGTAACAACATTGCAGGTAGAGTTTGGATTTTTGATGGTAATGGTTGCAATTTGTTCATTGACATCGTATAGGTGATTAACAGTGTAATTATAGGCGGCTCGGGTACAATTAGTGGTATCTATGTTTCACCCTGAAGTGGAAGGACCCCTTTGATCTTGTGATGGAAGTGGATTTTTAAACATAAGATGATCATTGTTTGTAGTTTTTGGGTCGTGTCCTTCAATTTCAATCTCATCTCAGTCAATAAGATCCTGAATAAGATCTTTCAATCTATGACAATTGCTTATTTTATGCTCTTTCCCTTGATGGAAGTCGCAATGTTCATTATCCCTCCACCATGAAGGTCTGACTTAAGGTTCGTAATTTGATGTCTTTGGTAAGGTCACCATATTTTTTAGAAACCAACTGACGTAATACCATTTCAATAGGTTCTCCTAAGGGGGTGTATGTACATTTTGGTTTAAAATTTTGTTGGTGTTGTTTGGGTTCCTCTTGAGGTACATTGCATCCTTGATTTGGGGGAGTAACCGTGTTATTCTTGGGTGGGGGGTTTTGTCCTGCAAATCGGACCACAAGTTGTGCACTTTTGATAGCCCTTGCATTAACAACCCCGTCATTGACAATGTTTTTATTTTTGTTCCAAAAGTTAGGCTTATCACTATTGAAGCGTGGGTGAGGGCCATCCTTTGGCTCATTTTATATCTTGATAAACCCTTTTTTGATGAGAGCCCGTTCACATTTTAAACCCTTGGTGATCATGTCATTGAAGGATTCTGTGCCTTTCATGTCTAGGTGAAATTTCATTTCTTCATTTAAGTTGGAAATAAATATTCCCACTAGTTCTTGTTTAGGTAACTGAAGAGAATGTCTGCTAGACATTTGATGCCATCATTGCAGGAAGACTGAAAAATAGCTCTCTTGGTTTTTGCTTAGTGTTGCACAGATTGGCCATGGTGATATCACGTTCAATGTTGTGTGAGTAATGTGTAAGGAATTTCTAGACCAGTTCTTCGAATGTCCTAATGCCACCTGGTAGTCAGGAAAACCATGATGTGGTTGTCCCTCCCAAACTTCGGGGAAAAAGTCACATTAGGTATGTGTCCTCATATGCCACTTCTAGGCAAGTTGAATGGAATTCTCTAACATGATCGCGAGGATCTCCTTTTCCTCGATACTTTTCAAACTTAGGTGTTTCAAACCCTCGTGGAAAAGGTGGCATATGTAGATTCCTATCAAGGGGATAGGGACAAATATCATTAAGTGAAAACTGGTTTGTTTTTACACCACTGTGGAGCTATTAGGTGAGATTCTCGACTTGTTGCCGCAACATGTCAATGTCATTTGGAGGAGGAGGAGGTGGGGGATTTCCTTGATGAAGGTTGTATCTAATGTGATCTCGACCTCTTTCATCCTCATTATGACTTTGGCATTCTGATGCTTGCCTTAGTTGTGCAATATCAAAATCAGAGGGTAATTTGTCTCCCTCTTGGGCAAGTCTTAAAAAGTGAGCATCAGTGTTGCTCCTGAGTATTTCATCAAAAAGTCGATTAAAGAGAGGGTTGTGTTGTGCCCTTTCTATTGTTGCAGGAGTAGGAGTACTTGGATTTTCATCATTTTCATTTCCTCCAAGAGCTTCTTGGAATTCATTGAGATTTTCCTCCTCTTCCTCTTTAATTTCTAGTTGTCTAGACCTTGGTCTGGTTTGAGCCATTTTGTTTACAAGTTTTTGTTGAAGTTTGGTGAAAATGATGATGAGTTGGCGATGAAATGAGAATTTAATGTTTGGTGAAGTGTTTTGCATATGGATCTCTAACACTAAAGGTAGATGTTACCAAAATCCTTTCCTTGAATTTCTTGTTGTGTTTGGTTGACAATTTTTGATATGATAAGGTTTAGAGAGATTTGAGATGTGTTATAGACTCAACTACCTAGTAATGAGAGGATTCACTCATAGACTAGTTTTAACCTGCATAGAAATGCCTCTAGGATGAGTTTATCCTAGATGTAGAGACACTCCAAAAAGTGATGTATTGTGTTTGATTCAAGCAATATCGAAATAGAATTTAGGACAAAAACCTCTTGATGTTTTGAGAGTTGGAATGGATTGATGATGTGTGAATGTGAGAATGGATGAAATGTTAACTTCAAAAAAACTCTGTGTTACAAAAGGAATAAACTCTCCTTCTTCTCTTTCAGGAGTTGGGGGTTCTTCCCTATCTTAGTTATATGTGATGCAAATGTCTGGAAAGAAGGCGGGATTGATTTTGCCTCCCTTGTTTTTATGATAACTCAAAGCTCTATATTGAGTAAAAGCTTTGTGGTTTAATAACTCTTGATCAAACTTGTTTGATTTTCCTTGAAGATATAGATGCATGTGACTTAACAAGGTTCTATGTGAGACAAAGATTTGTCTATTAAGATAGAAGAATTTCCTTCTTTTGAAGAAAGCCTTTGAGCTCAATGGTCTTTTCTTCAAGTTGATATGTTGTTGAAGATTCTTCTTTCTCAAGATGTGAAGAATGGTCATAGAGTTTGATACTTTGTTTTTGATCTTTGGTTTTCAAAAATGTTTGTGTTGGATGAATACTTGTTTTTGGAATTGATTTTTTATTTCTCTTTGACAAGAAAACAAAGCAAGCACACAAACACAAGAATGTTGCCTCAAAAGGCACAAGTAAGTGTGGATCTAGATCAACCCAATCTTTGGACTTTTTATGACCCTTTCTTTCCAAAATGTTTTTGAGTATGTTTTCACAAAAATCTTGAAGTCGGCTTAGTTTATCACTGGTCTTGAAACAAAATGAAGACACTTCAAACACACTTTATCCCTAAGGTCAAATGGCCAGTTGCGATAATTTCAGCCCACATCTTGATATTTCTTCAACTTTGGTACGACATACCTTATGAATCCTGTCGTGGTAGGTAAGGATGTGATATACTAAGTCTTGCACGAGCATAACAAATAGATGATACCTATGATGGGGGAGTCACCACTTTTATCAAGCTAAAACCTTTCAAAAAGCTATGTTTCTACTCAAGGAAAAATGTATGGTAAGTATCGTGGGAGCAAAGCCTTCTATGCTCTTGCACTGAATTTATCACAAATATTATCAATCAATAGAATGGGTGGGATACTACATAAAGGTGTTTAGTAATTTTTGATGTCTTTGGACATAAGTTCATTCTGCAATGACTCACTTAAGAGCCTTGTAACTTATGGTGGGGCCCATTTGTCCTTACGGAAAGCTACACTATAGAAACAACTATACCTAAGGCTACAAATTTCACTCACACCTTATTTCTATAGCGGCTCGAAGGATTTACCATGCGAGGTCATTCCCAAGAGTGATGTGTCTCTTAGCAGGACTCTCTTAAAAAGAAAAACTTTGAGTGTTACTAAAACTTTTCTCTTGCACCTAGGAAGCCAAGGGAGAGGATAGTGTGTGTTAGAAGTAGGACCACTCGACAAATTTTTTGCACAAGTGTGCCAAACACAAAAGACACTTGTTCTTTTTAACTTATCATTGCAATATGATCTAACTATTTGGAGATGTTTCTCCAACAACCATGGTGTTCTTTTTATCCTTCAAAGGCAATATGTTGAGTAAACTAGGAAAATGAAATCTTGGTTAATTGAATGAAAAGCACGTTCGCTTGAAGTAAATCGCTTTCAAAAATAAAACAAATTGATTGTTCTTTTTATTTGCCCAAAACAAAGTGTGGATTGTGAATTTTAGCTTGAGTTGATGCAAGAAAATCAAAATTTGTCTTGTTGAGTTTTAAACACCAAAATAAAGTTTGAGTTCCCTAACTTACAAGAAAATCAAAGTTTGTTGTGAGTTTTAAAGCACCAAAATGAAATCTTTCTCGTTTGATTTTTAAGCACCAAAATGAAGTGTTCAAGTTGATTTTAACTGGCAATAAAAAAAATGAATTTCTAAAACTTTAAGAAATAAATTGGGTTAGTTCTAACCTACACAAGAAACAAAAAGTCAGTAAAATCTGCATACATGGTGGGCCTCTACAAGCCTAAAAAAAATTGATTTTTCGGTTACAAGGCATTTTTTACAATGCTCTGTTACAATAGCGCTACTCTGTGTGAGAACAAAAGTGTTATTTAACACAAAAGTGCAATAGTAAGTACAAAAGCGCTAAAATAAATTATTACACAAAGAGCCAACAATGCTAATAATGGAACAATAGCGCTACTTCAGGGTCAATGCTGCTAATTTTGGGACAATTGCGCTAAAAGACCAGATTGTGATAGCGCTAAAGCGTGAACAAAAGCATCAAAGTGTGACCTGTGTGTCAAGTAAAACAGTCAAAAAAGTTAGTATTTTAAAACTAGTTGCTCTTCACATCGGGTTCACCAAATGATGCTCTACAAAATGGATTAGAAAATATGTGGTAAGGCAACACACACAAGAAAGAAACATTAGTGTTAACAACCAAAGATTATTCTAAGCAGGCATACCAAGAGAGACACTAAAAACATAATAAAGCATTTGACAATAAAAGAAAATACAATAAGGCATCTCCAAATGCCTTCCACCATGTTTGTAGCTCCTCCTCCCTTGTTCCTCTCCTCTCCAAGTTCCAAATTAGTGTAGCTCTCAGCAGCTTTTTGCACCATGGATGCCTTATGGAGGTTCAAGATTGAAAAATGATTAATCTAATGCTATGCAAGTGTGAACAAAAGCTAAAATAAGAGATTATCTAATTAGCTAGTGTTGATTTTAAACCAAAAGAGTGAATATGATTGATTTATGCTAAATTCTCTCTAAAAATTACTATAATGTAAATGCATACAAGTTTTCAGGATTTGGATTATGAATAAATGGGCTCTATTTATAGGAAAAATGGAGAAATGGATGGTTGAGATTGAGTAATCTCAACAAGGGTTAGGATTGAAGGGTTTTAGATCCTTGTGAGGGCTTTCAACCCAATCCCAGGATGACAAATGTCAACATGAGATGGGTTGATAGGGGAGGGAGGAAGCATTAAATGCTTAACATGACCTGAGGGTTAACTTGGGAGGTAGGGTTAATGTTGAGTTGAGTGAGTAAATTCATTATCCAAAGATTAATGCTTTTATCCAATGGATAAACTCTTGTGCAAGAGTTAGTGAGGATAACCATGGTCAAAGCAATAAATGCTTGAGGAGACACATGGGTTACATGGAGGTTGAGTTAGGGATAAAAGTCCCTAACCATGTGGATAAGTTGACTTAACCATTAATGGTCATGTAAGAGACATAAGTGGTTTGGAAGACTTTAGAGGTTAGCTTGTTGGACACATAAAGCATTAAATGCTTTTTAAAGACTTTGGAGTCTTTGAGAAGTGACTCCAAGTTGCTTAGGAATGTGACAATAATTAGGGGATAGATTAGGGTAATTAGGAAGGGGTTAGAAGAATCTAGAAGGGGATTAGGATTGCAAGTGGGCTTGGTGGGTGAGGGAAAATAGGATTTTTATTAAAATAAAATTCATTTATTTTAACAAATAGGTGCAAGTTGCATTTTTAGGAGAATGCAAGTGGGGGGGATTTAATTATTTAAATAAATGTTTTATTTAATTTATTTAAAAGAGGAAATGGGATTTAAATGAAATACATAAGATTTATTCATTTAATTGATTGTGAATTTGGTTTAATGAATTAATTAAAATAAATTGAATAATTTATTTAATTAATAGGAGAATGTTTGAAGATGAATTAATTAAATGTTAATTTAATTAGCTAATGGCTAGTGGGTTTTTAATCAAAGAAATAGAAAATATTGATTTAATTAAAATTGACATATTTATGTGACTACATTTCCAATTGAGGGACCTCAAAATGCTATTAGACAGTTCTATTGGCAATATAGCATTATAACAGACAATGAAAGATTGTTGGCATTTCAATAAGGATATTGAGAAGGTTGTTGATGGTTATGGCTATAACTGATTAAAGATGTTTACTGTCTTGATATTATTATTTTGTCATTGATGTCAAGAAATTTATTTTCTAATTCAGTATGTTGTTGCCATATCTTGAGAAGTATGATTTCAAGAGTATAAAGATGTCAGTAAAAGACATAGGAAAGAATATGATGAATAAGGGGATGAATAAGGTATTCAATGGGAAACTATTACTGAGTCGGACAATGATGAGATCATGATGTTTAGATTGTTTTAACATCATACATATGTTGTAAATTGTAAGGTTAATACTATACTATGTTATCAAGCAAAGAACCTAGTCGGTAAACCCTAAGGAACCTAGTCGGTAAATCCTAAGGTTATCGGTATAGGTTAATGAAGGCAAAATGTCTACCGAGTGAAGTTTAGTATTTACCGAGTTGTAACCGAGCTATAACAGAATGCATTAAATGTTTACATGCAGTATTTAATGAAGGAAGCTGATGAGCTGGAACTGATTAAATAATTGGTATGTCGTGCATGAAGTTTATTAATAATCTAAGACAAAGGAAAGTCGACATGAAGATCTACAGCGCAGATTGAGCCACAATACCCTAGCACAAGTTCCAAGAAATGTATGCAAGTTCCAAGGTGGGGTAAAACATTTTCAGATCGAAAGATGCATTGAACCAAGACAAGATTGAAGATCTGATGGCTATGATTGATCATGGGAAATGTGATCAAGGAGATTATGCGGTTATCTAATTATTTATAAATAGGAAACTGTTGATAAACAACGCATGCAGGCAAGTGTATGCAAAAGGATGCTACATAGTGATTACCGAGCACAGAAGCTTGAAGACCTGTTTGAATAATAGAGTATAGAAGCCCATCAGATGGACAAGATTAGTTCTATGTCTAGATTGTATTGAGCAAATGAGAATCTACTTTAGCATTTTAGATGTGAAGTTGCAGATAGATTTTTATTACTGTTATTTTGTGAAAGTGATAGAAAATCTCTTAACCGAGTGGACTTAACAGTCTTATTTGTAAAACCCTCTAGCAAGGTGACATTCTGATTGAGTGTTTGAAATCCTTTAACAAGGTCACTTCTAACAAGGTGAAGATCCTAATAGATCAGAGGGAAATCCCTTAACCGGGTCACATCTAGCAATGTGTTTGTAATCTTTAACAAGATTTTCTTTTAACCAAGCATACTCTAGAAGAGTATATTTCTTAGTGGGTCTGAAATCCCACAATGGTTTTTCCCTATTTGGGTTTCCATGTTAAATATGGTGTTATGAGGTTTATGATGTTTATATGCTTTTGAGTTTGCATGCTTAACAGTTTTGGTTATATTACTGAAGTATATGTTACTGAGGTTGAATCTGATGTTTTTATGGAAGATTAAGTTTGTATGATTCACCCCCCCCCTCTCATCTTGTTGGTTATTGGATCTGTACTTATATTAAGTATCAGAACTATCAAGTTCAAATAAATGGAAGACAACTAAGAGGGGGGGTGAATCAGTTGTCTCAGATTAATGGAAAATTTAACAATTAAAATTTAATATTGTAACCCAAAAGACCAATACCAAAATGCATAAACCAAATACTAAAATAGCAGATAAACCAAATAAGCATAAATAATAACCAGAGAATAAATACCATCCATATGACACCAAGATTTATACATGGAAAACTTGGTAAAGGGAAAAACCACGGTGGGAATCCTACCCACAGTCAGACAATACTTCTACAGTAAGTATGTGAATTACAATTGAGGGGCTTGCACATGTAGGAAGGCCAACAACCTAGAGCTCACTACTCATCACAAAAGTAGTTTCACTAACTACATAGAAATCCAAACTACAATCCGGAGAAATGAATGAACTGCAAAGATAACATCTCCTATGCTTGAATACAGTTCCAGTTAAGCTCAATATCAGAGGACTCAATCCTCTTACATAAAGCCAACTTGATCACCAATGATCAACCAAATTCTTTGCCTGAATGATTATTACATTATTTGCTCCTATACCAATTCCATCCTATATGATCTACAATGAGATCTTACATCATATATATACAAACCCTCGACCATAAACAATAAGGTCCGCCATCAGACAATAAATTAATTACATAATTACAAAAAATGTCATCCAGAGACCAAACAAATAATATCCAACCCATAAGACATCTCAGAAACAAACTGAGAGGTCCAATCCACATGTTACATTAAGTCGGTGTATAACCTAGATAATATCGAGACCCGATATAGGTCCATACATGCCAAAGCAATAATCCCAATCAACTAAGTCTCAAAAATGATCACATAAGAATCCTAAAACTCCAACAGAAGCCGCACCAACACCACTTATGCATAACATCAAAGATCTTCATCAAAGCTCTGCTGATGAAACCCTCGCTGGAACAACAAACCAAGCTTTCTAGCAATCAGGATAGCATCCAATCACCAAATCCAAAACCAACTGACTAAACATGAATCTAAGTATCATGAATAAGCCAATTCCATAACCCAAACATACCGGAGCATATCGGATCATCATGATCTAATCCAACCAGAAACCAAACAACCTACTTGGACCAAAAGGATACCGGTAAAGCAGCCAAAACAACTAGTGTTGACATGATCGACAAAACATCAATGCAACACATAATTAATTCCTCCAAATGGCCAACACATGCTTAGGTGGCACAACTTTAACAATATCAAGAGAAAGTGGGCTCGCAACATCAAAGGTGGGCACACGAAACTTGGATTGACTCATAGAAGCAATTTGTTGTTGTAAGGAAGACACAGTTTAAGAAAGATTATTGATGGTTGCTTCAATAGAAGAATTGATGTTAGACATGGTTGACTGAGAAGGTGGTGTGATGTTATTGAAGGAAGGCATGGATTGAGAATAAGGTGGTGGGACATTATGATAAGTAGGCATAGGTGATGAGTAGGAAATGAGATTCAAAAGAGGAACAAAATTGTTGAATGAATTACCCCCTTGTGCCACATTAATTGGTTGAGGGATAATAAGAATAATTATGGAAGACATAGGTAAAGATGGAGGATTAAATGAAGAAGAGGGATTTCCCTTATGACCAATAATTGCAGGAATGACATTTTGAGTTAATGTAGCCATGGTGTTTGAAGTGAAAGTAGGAATACTATCCATTGGAGTGCTCAAAGGAATAGAATAAATGATTTGTTTTGAAGGTTGTGAATAACCTAAGTTCTCAGCACAACTCATGATAGGCATGACTGTAATAACCCATCTTCATTTCCTATTTCATGTAATAACCCACAAAAATTGATTCAACAAAAATTGAGTATTATTTTTTTTTTCATTATGTTTTATTCAATTGCATACTCTGGGCATCCATCCAATTAGGATTAGGCATTCATCCATTCGGGATGAGCTTCTAACCATACGGGTTAGGCAATTGTCCATACGGGACGTAAAATTCCATCTATCCAATACGGGATAGGCATCTACCCATACGGGGTAGGCATCCATCCAAACGGGATAGGAGATGCTCTGGCCAGAGACTTAGACTCATCGGGACCATTCGGGTCCTGAGCCACTCACTAAGTACTACACTCTTCTAACAAGAATGCACCGAGGTCACCGTCCTTAGGAGTAATTAAAAACAATACAAGCTTGAATTCCACCTCGGAATTTGGCTTAAAGCCTCGGGAAGTCAAGCGAATCCATACGGGATTCCTTCCAAGTATGCATTGAATTAAATTGATTATCTTATCTTTAATTAGGATTCTTACTCAACCAAGCCTAGACCCCACCCGCGAACGCCTGAGTACGAGGGACAACTCCATCCCAAGACTGCCTACATACCCGCTTTGGCACGGGATCAAGGCGTAAAGTATGTAGTTCTATTTTCTAATCTATGGTTTGATGTAAACTAATTTGTGGGTACGCAACCCTTTCTAGGGTCTGTGTCCCAGACAGTTTCTCTGCGGTTGCTACCCATGATGGTAGCACTTAAGCGAAGGCTCAAGATGGCCTATTGCTTGTGGCCTAAAAAAAAGAAAATAACTAGATCCTAATACTTATCATGAACGTCACCCAATTGCAAAACGCCAATATCCCTTCAAAAAAAGAAATCAATTTCATGAGAGCTTTTGACTTGACCATCCCTAAGAGGGGTTTACTATGGTTTATCTCAACGGATGTGAAATTCATTAAAAAGTTATCTTATTAAATTATAGATCCAAGGGGGATTACCCGCCCCTCAGATTTTAACTTCCAAATGCCCCTTATTACTCCCCGACGATTTATAGGGACGATGCCACAGACATCGTTAATGCAGCTTTATTAGGCGTTAAGTGCAGTAGTTCAACACGACGGCATTACCCGTAAGCATGACCCAGAGGCACCATATATACCGAACGCTGCTAGTTTTGGTTTTCCAACTTCCTTTGTTTAGTTTTCTAACTACGAATAACAAAAATGAAAGCGTAAATAATTGAAGTAACTACTTGAAGTGTAAATTGCATAATAATGACCATCACGAAACTTGCATAATAGTAATTGCATGAAAGATGTAATTATTCCATAAATAATTCGCATGCTATGAACCATCAATGAAAGCAATTAATCTATGAGAAACTTGCATGATGTAAGAAGACTTAACGAGTCCAAATAACGATTAAATTTAAGCATTTGTATTAATGTAAGTTAATCTCTAAAGACCAATCAAGTGTCCCAATGATCCATAATGGGTTGAGTAATTTAATTTTAAGAGGATATAGTCTACAATTTTAATACTTACTAAGGGTAATTTAAATATGAACTTGCTACATATTAGCCCAATTTTTTTCTAAGTCGAAATACGATATCTTAAAGTTTACACAAAAAAAACAAAAAAAACATTATTTCCTAAATGCCATTACTATGAACTAAAAATTTGACTAAATAACCTAGTAATTGACATAAAGTATTAATTCCTAAATGTCATTACTATCAAACTAAAAATTTAACTAAATAACCTAGTAATTGACATAAAGTATTAATCTATATATAAAAGAAAACCCCAAATTAAAATTTCAATTTACAATTTAGAAGGGAAAAAAAAAACTTTAATTAAATCACTGGTTTTTACTTTGGTATTATATGGGGTGCGGGGTGGGGACCACGGGTCCCATCACCCCTGCGGCCCTGCATGCGCAGGTCCGCAGAGATGAGGGGACCCGCGGGCCCCCCCGTACTACTGCGACGGTTACAACGTAAGCGATGCATGCTGCCGACCATTGACGTAAAACGTCGTGCGTTACGGAGTTCAAGGGGAATTTTAAAGTTCGAAATGATTTCTCCTTCTTTTTTTTTTGTTATTTATATATATATATATATATATATATGTATATGTATATGTATATAATTATATATGTTCTTATATATAATATTATTATTATTATTTTTATACAGGAGTATTGCATTTTTAATTTATTGAAGATCACTCAGAGCAGGATAGATAACAGGTAAATAACAATGTTGCAGATTAATTTTCAGGAATAAAATACAATGAAGCAGTAACCAGGGAGGTTCTTCTTCTCTTTTTTTTTTCATTTCTTTTGTTCTCTACACAGGGAGATCTATTCACAGGGAAAGGAGAAAATTTGTTTGTACACACAGGGAGGTCTGTTCACAGAGAAAAGAGGAAATTATTTGTACACACAGGGAGTTCTATTTACAGAGAAAAGAGAAAATTTTCTTATATACACAGGGAAAATCTTAAACGTATTTCTACAGAGGATTTAGATAACTAGAAAATGAGAAATCTTGGAGAGATTGATTACAGCAAGATCCTTTCAATTATACATTTCAGACTTTAAATCAAATAACCAGAGAAAAGATTCAAATCTAAAACTTAATAAGATATTTTAACGATTTAATCTGGATGAATCTAATTCTTATCAAACTTTGAAATGAATGGATCTAATTTTTATCAAAAAAATCTGAAAACAATGAATCTAATTTTCATCAAATGACTCTATTCTCCTAAATCATTTAATCTACTTCTTATCAAAACTGAAACTAATTTCTTATCAAGAATCTAAAACAAATGAATCTCATTCTCATCAATAATTTAATCTACTTTTTATCAAAATCTGAAACTAATTTTTATCAAGAATCTGAAACAATGAATCTCATTCTCATCAAATGATTCTAATTTCCTAAATAATTTAATCAAATCTAATCTACAACAAGAATAAGATGCACGAAACTAAGATTGAAAGAACCTGGGTGCTTGAAAATGGTGTAGATTCTTCCTTGATCCTCCAAATTAAAGAGAAGTCCTCCCAACAAAATCTTAGCTGAAAATGAAAATGAAAATTGACTACAAAGGAGAATTTAACTTGCAAAATTTCTTATGGAATAGCCAACACCTCTTTTGAAACTTGTACCTCTTTTATAAAAGAAATTTCAAATTCCCACTACCTAATTATTAATTGAAAAAAAGAGATTCCCTCCCAATTTGGCCTCCATGCAAATTGATTAGGCTTAGTGGGAGGAGTTACATGCAAGGTGGTGGAGAAGTCTCTAGAAGCTTCTTATTCCTCCTACAACATGTGCCTTAATTTGAGTGAGGGAAATTAAATAACCAATTAAAAATATATATATATTTTCCATGTGTGTGTGTGGTTTATTATTTTTATTCCCTTACAATATTCATTCAATAGTTTATCCAAGGAAATATAATAGAGTTTTGTATTTAAATCAAAAAGGTGATAAAGGAGGGTTGTGACATCCTCCCCCCCTTAATCTGTGCATCGTCCCGATGCACTTATTAAATGCATTCAAAAGAGTTTATAGTTCATGTTCAAAACAAAAAAGGAAACATCTGCTGCATCTCCTTAGTATCCTCCCACGTGGCATTCTTTTCGTCATACTGGTCCCATTGCACTTTGCACTGATCAACCTCTCTTTTGCGCAACTGGCACTGGCGCCTCTCCAAGATTCTGAATGGCTCTATCATTATTCCCCCCATTTCTTGGACCTGTAAAGCATCCCAATTCAAAATGTGTTTCTCATCAGGTACATACTTTTTAAGAAGAGATACATGGAAGACATCATGGATTCGGCTCAATTGGGGAGGTAAGGCCAACCGATAAGCAACTGGATTAATTCTTCCCAATATTTCAAAGGGTCCGACATATCGAGGTGCAAGCTTAGTCTTTTTCCCAAATCTTATGGAACTCTTGTGTGGCCTAACCCTTAGGAAGACTTTCTCTCCTACTTCAAACTCCCTTGGTGTTCTGTTTTTGTTTGCATAACTTTTCTGCCTATCTGAGGCTTCCTTCAATCTTTGCCTAATTTCCTTAGTTTTCCTTTCCATTTCTTTCAGCATATCTGGTCCAATAATCACCCTATCTTCAAGACTATCCCAACTCAAAGGTGTTCGACATGGTCTACCATACAAAGCTTCAAAAGGTGCCATTCCCAAAGATGTTTGATATGTATTATTGTGGGCAAACTCTACCAAAGGTAGGTACTCTTCCCATTTCCTCTGTTGGTCCATGCAGTACATGCGAAGCAGGTCTTCCATAATCTGATTTGTTCTTTCTGTCTGACCGTCGGTTTCCAGATGGTATGCGGTGCTAAAATTTAGTTGAGTTCCTAGAGCTGATTGAAGAGTGGTCCAAAACCTGGAAGTGAATCTTGCATCTCTGTCTGATATGATTTTCTCTGGTATTCCATGCAACCTAACTATCTCCTTAACGAAGCGTCTAGCCAAGGTGGGTGCATCATCCGTCAAATTTCCTGGTATAAAGTGTGCCACCTTAGTGAGTTTGTCAATTACCACCATTATGGCATCATGCCTAGAAGGTGACATGGGTAACCCTTGTACAAAATCCATGCTAATAACTTGCCACTTATGTTGAGGTACATCGTGCAATTGCAAAAATCCAGCTAGGTGTCTATGTTCTGCCTTTACTCTTTGACACTCCAAACATTTAGCTACATACTTGACAATATCGCTCTTCAACCCTTGCCAAAAGTATAGCTTCTTTAGATCTGCATAAAGTTTGTTAACTCCTGGGTGGCCTGAATAAGGGGCATTGTGAGCCTCCGATAAGACTACTTCCCTTAAATTCCCTGAATTAGGAACATAGATTCTGTTATTGTATCTGAGCAACCCATCTTCATCTAATGTATACCCTTCGACCTTAGGATCGGTCGGGTTGTGTCTTATAGTTAATTTGACTTGCTCATACCATGGGTCATGTCCTTGTTCATCCATTACTTGCCTTTTGAAAGAGGTTTTGAAGGCTGCTATAGTCATCAAGTGTCTCCTCCTACTTAAGGCATCTGCCACCCTATTTTCTTTTCCCTTAATATATTCAATTTCAAAATCATATTCACTTAGAAACTCTAACCACCTTCTTTGTCTGGCATTTAAGTGAGGTTGGGTAAAGATGTATTTTAGTCCTTGGTTGTCCGACTTAAGCTCAAAGGGCTTCCCTAGTAAGAAGTGTCTCCACTTTTGCAGGGCATGCACAATTGCTGCCAACTCTAAGTCATGGGGTGCATAATTGACTTCATGAGTTTTTAGCTTCCTAGATTCGTAAGCCACCACCCCTTCATCTTGGACAAGTACTCCTCCTAACCCTTCAATAGAAGCATCTGTTATGACTGTGAAGTGTCCATTTGGATCTGGTACCTTTAGAATGGGTGCTGAAGTTAGTTTTCCCTTCAAGATTTGAAATGCCTTATCACTTTGCTCGGTCCATACAAACCTTTTGCCCTTCCTTTGCAACGAGGTGATGGGGTTTGCTATCTTAGAGAATCCTTCCACAAACCTCCTATAGTAACCTGCTAGCCCCATAAAGCTTCTTACCTCTGAAACATTCTTAGGAATTGGCCATTCTACTATCGCCTTTATTTTATCTGGGTCGACTGCTATTCCTTCCTTTGATATTATATGCCCAAGATAGTGAATCTTTTCCTCAAAGAAGGCACATTTGGACAATTTTCCATATAACTTATGTTCTCTCAATCTTTGCAAAACAATTTGTAGGTGCACTAAATGTTCCTCTTCATTTCTAGAGTAAATCAATATGTCATCCAAAAATACCAAAACAAACTTATCCAAGTAGTCATGGAATACACTATTCATTAGGTTCATGAATGCTGCTGGGGCATTAGTTACTCCAAAAGGAACTACTATGAATTCATAATGTCCATACCTCGTCCTGAAAGCTGTCTTCGGAATGTCTTCTTCCTTAATTCTGAGTTGATGATACCCCAACCGGAGATCTATCTTTGAGAAAACTGCCGCTCCTTTCATTTGGTCAAAAAGGTCCTCTATGCGAGGTAAGGGATACCTATTCTTTATGGTGACTTTGTTCAACATCCTATAGTCGATGCATAGCCTCAAGGTTCCATCCTTCTTCTTAACAAATAAAACTGGTGCTCCCCATGGTGATACACTTGGCCTTATTAATCCCTTAGCTAAGAGTTCCTCTAATTGCATTTTGAGCTCTTGTAATTCGGTTGTGTTCATCCGGTAAGGTGCCTTTGATACTGGTTCAGCTCCTGGGAGTACTTCGATAGAAAAGTCAAACTTTCTCTTAGGGGGTAAACCGGGTAATTCTTCTAGAAAAGCATCCTTAAACTCCTTTAAGAAAGGGGTATTTTCAAATGTTGGGGTATTTTCCTCCTTTCCTTCATCAATTTCAACCATAAATATTTGTCCTCCTCTTCTCCTTTCCTTCTTTAATTGCATTGCTGAGATAGTTTCTATATTAATGGGTTTAAACTTTCCTTGGATTTTGACCCTTTTCCCCCCATCATCCAAACATTCAACAACTTTGCTATAACAATCTACATTAGCTTGATGGTCTGCTAACCAACTCATTCCCATAATTACATCATATAATCCTAAGGGTGCCACATAGAGATCTACCCTTGTTTCGAACTCAGGGAATTGTACCCTTGCCCTCGGTAAACACTTAGTTACTTCCCTAGTTGCCTTATCCCCATATTGAACCGTCCATGATGACTCCATTTGATTAACTTTTAATGCATATTTGTTTACTAATTCAGGTGAGATGAAACATTCAGATGATCCAGTGTCAATTAGAATTGATATTGGTTGTTCAAATAGTGTACCTGTAGTTTCCACGGGAACATTCTGGTATCTTCTTCTTTGGTTCCTAACCGCTGCATGAATCCTCTGTTGGGGCCCTTGTTGGGGTTGATTGGCCCTAATTTGTCCTTGCATCCTGGGGCACTCTCTAGCAAAATGGTTTTCCCCACACATAAAGCATCCACCTGGAGGACCTCTCCTACCTTGATTTCTAGGGGGATCATTCCTTGTTTCATTTCCCCTGGGTGGATAAGTTATCCTGTTCTGCTGGTCATTCCTGTTATAGTTGCCCCTGTTATTATTGCCCTTGTTATTATTGCCCCTGTTATTATCATTTCCATTCCTCTGATATTGATTAGGTGGTGGTCTCCTTTCGGAAGAGTTATTCCTTTGACCCTTGTTGAAATTAGTGTTTCCATTGAATTCTTGCTTCCTTTTAAATGAGTGGTTCCCATTATAGTTCCGTCCTGCTAGTGTTTGAATCTTCCTCTCTTGCCTTAGGGACTTTTCAAGTACTTCATTCATATTTCTGGGTCCATGCATGTCAACCTCTGCCCCTATGTTGGTATTCAGCCCCAAAATGAATTTCCTTGCTTGGCCTTCTTCATCCTTTTGGTACATAGGCACATATTTAAGCAACTTGGCGAACTTATCCCAATATTGTTGAACGGATAGGGGCCCTTGACGTAGATTATGGAATTCTGTCACTTTCTCATCAAAGAACAATTGAGGGAGCCACCTATCTTGAAAATGGTGAACAAATTGATCCCACGTGATCGTATCCCTGTTATACCCATTTTGTTCCTTGGTGTTGGTCCACCAACTAGCCGCCTCCCCTGTGAGTTGATAGGAGCCCCATAAAGCCTTGGCTGTTTCGCTAAAATCTCTTAGCTCAAAATATTTTTCCATTTCATTTAGCCAATTCTCAGCCCCTTCACCAATCTGCCTCCCATCGAACTTAGGAGGGGTGATTTTCTTTAAATCCTTGGAGAGTTCCAATATGTTATTTTCCTTTCCATTACCCATCACATTTCCTTGATTGCTACCAGGGTTTCCATTCTCGATACCACTTCTGTTCTCATAGTCATTCTGTCTTTCCCTAAGGTCCTGCAGTGATTGTTCCAATAAGTTGATTTTATCTCTTTGTTCGGTTAGAATGTCGATTATAGCTTGGACCCCATCTCCGTTATTCCCTGGGTTGTGTCGAACCTCTTCATGATCTTCCTCATGGTTTCCTTCATGGTTTTCCTCATGGTTTTCCTCATGGCTTACCTCCCTTTGACTCCTAGTACGTCTTCCATTACCCCTTCCTCTTCCTCTTCCTCTTCCTCTTCCTCTTGCCATTCTAGGTTTTACCTGAAAGTTAAATTATGTACTTAGTTTTTTTTGTTTTTTTTTTGTGTGTAGGATAAAATTTAATTTCTATTATTGTAAAACATTCCCTTAGTTGAATAAATTCAAGTGAGCACAAGGCCTAGATTTGAACCTTTGCTCTGATACCACATGTAATAACCCATCTTCATTTCCTATTTCATGTAATAACCCACAAAAATTGATTCAACAAAAATTGAGTATTATTTTTTTTTTCATTACGTTTTATTCAATTGCATACTCTGGGCATCCATCCAATTAGGATTAGGCATTCATCCATTCGGGATGAGCTTCTAACCATACGGGTTAGGCAATTGTCCATACGGGATGTAAAGTTCCATCTATCCAATACGGGATAGGCATCTACCCATATGGGGTAGCCATCCATCCAAACGGGATAGGAGATGCTCTGGCCAGAGACTTAGACTCATCGGGACCATTCGGGTCCTGAGCCACTCACTAAGTACTACACTCTTCTAACAAGAATGCACCGAGGTCGCCGTCCTTAGGAGTAATTAAAAATAATACAAGCTTGAATTCCGCCTCAGAATTTGGCTTAAAGCCTTGGGAAGTCAAGCGAATCCATACAGGATTCCTTCCAAGTATGCATTGAATTAAATTGATTATCTTATCTTTAATTAGGATTCTTACTCAACCAAGCCTAGACCCCACCCGCGAATGCCTGAGTACAAGGGACAACTCCGTCCCAAGACTGCCTACATACCCGCTTTGGCACGGGATCAAGGCGTAAAGTATGTAGTTCTATTTTCTAATCTATGGTTTGATGTAAACTGATTTGTGGGTACGCAACCCTTTCTAGGGTCAGTGTCCCAGATAGTTTCTCTGCGGTTGCTACCCACGATGGTAGCACTTAAGCGAAGGCTCAAGATGGCCTATTGCTTGTGGCCTAAAAAAAAGAAAATAACTAGATCCTAATACTTATCATGAACGTCACCCAATTGCAAAACGCCAATATCCCTTCAAAAAAAGAAATCAATTTCATGAGAGCTTTTGACTTGACCATCCCTAAGAGGGGTTTACTATGGTTTATCTCAACGGATGTGAAATTCATTTAAAAGTTATCTTATTAA